>NC_134369.1:68913669-69284503 GCF_035582795.1 Mycteria americana | reverse complement strand
AAGCTGTTTGAGAGGCATTTCCATCGATATCATAACGTATGAAACCTCTCTCAGTTATTCAGAGAGGAGATGTCAGCATTCCTTAAACATTTTACTTATTGCAGAGCTGCAGAAGCAGAGGACACGCTGAGCCATTTTTATATAGACATAGAAAAAGGCAGCTTCCCCTTCCTGCCTTTTTGCAGCAAAAATATGTCATTAGCTAGGAAAGTTTTTTTTTGCAGTCCGAGTTCATTAACAGTTGCTCTGGAGTGTGTTATTAGCAGCTGTGTTATTATGCTAAGATCAAGGTTGTCTGTTAGAAAGAACTGCCTTGGAGAAAGTGGTAATATCAGTGTTTAGAGTGGACCTTGCCTCTATAAAGAAAGGCTGCTTTTAATGATAAAAAAAATGCATCGGAATAACAATTCTTCCATTTTTTCTTTTTTTTTTCCCCAGTAGGACCAGTGTAAAAAAAAGTTTATCATTGTGCATGAAGCTCTGTGTTTGCAGGCAAAGGGGAGTAGATGGACCTTAAGCTTATTGTAAATTTGAGAAATATTGCCTTGAGATAACCCAGTGAAATACCTCATTACTCTACAACCTGCCCAATGGGCCTTATTTTTAGTGTGAATCCAAACAGAAAAATATTCTCCATGCAAAAGAGCAATTATAGGCCCAAAAGCATAGTTCAAACATGTGTAGCTGATTTAGGTTCCCAAAAATACAAGTACTGGCCTGTTTCATTGTCATCCACACAAAGCACTGAGTCCTAAAATCCTTTACTCAACTAAATTCTTAATAAGTAAACTGAGACTAACCCTCTAATACCAGATTTGTTAAACAACATGATTTAGGTCCTTGCTATTCATGCACCTTGTACAACTAAAATGACTGTTAAAGCTAGAATCATGAAAGAGTCATTTTATGTAGCTGCTAAATTCCTCTCAAATCTCCTTGCAACTTAACGAGTAAAGAAAGCTCAATGTGTAATGCCAGCTAATGTGGTTTATGCTAGAAAATAGTATCAACCTATCTTTGTAGCTTATCTAAGCCAGGATAATACTTTTAGCCTTTATAGGACCCAACTCCATTTTTTCAACTCTTGACTATGTATTTCCTGAAATCCTTTTCCAAAGAGTTAAATTGGATGTGAAATCTGTACTAGGCTATGGGACGCTCTTTGTTCTAGGAGGAGGCAGCAAAGCTTTGCTTCTGTATCACTTTCATTGCCTTCTGATTGAGGTTGACAGTGTGACAGGAAAGCAAAGAGAAGCAATTGCAGGCTGAATGAGAGCCTTTTTCAGCCATACAGCAGCCTCCTCCTTAGCCCCTGAGAAAAAGAGGTAACAGATGCCGATAGCAAGAATCCCTAACAAAGTCCTAACTTTGATGCAGACGGAGGACAAAAAAATGGGAAAGATTGTCTCACTTCAGAAAAACCTTGAATGGAGCACAAAGGAGGTGGTGGTGGGGAAATATCGCGGGGCTGGAAATGGCTGGGAGAGTTATGGAGCGACAGCAGCCTGGAGAAATACGTTGTTGTGAAGGTTTCAGGTCTTCGTCATCCGCTGTTTCGGCAGCGCGAGGAGTTGGGGAAAGTGTCTCCGGCGACGGGGGTCAGGAGGGGAGTTTTGCACTCCGCCGAGACCTGCGTTTCCAGGGAAGGCAGCTTTTCCCTTTCCAGAAAGTCACGTTATTTCCACAGAAAAAGAACAGAAAATAATGGCTGGGGGAGTAAATAGCTGCTCGGAGTAATTTTCTGGTGGAAGGAAAACAAAGCGTTGATATATTTGTTCTCATCTCACTCTGAACAGATTGTGCGCAACAAGAGTTTTCCCATTCACTTCTGTATTCTGCAATATTTATTGTCATTCCTTTTTTACATGGTTTAGGCAAAAAAATCCTCTACCAGGGAGCTCGTCTGTAACCTTTGGACCTCGTAGAATGGCCTTAAATTAGTGCACTAAGAAGACTAAAAATAAGAATAGCTTTTGTTTGCTCAAAACTGATCGGGCCCCTAACACGGCACGAGCCCGGTAAATCTCCCTTTTTCAGTAAAATTGTGGCAGGAGCACGCTCGCTCACAGAAAAACAATATTAAGCGTGCTTGTATGTAGAGGATCTTCTCAACGCCAGGTCCGATGCTGCACAACGTTTTGCATAATATAGCATTATTCTCAGCTCTTCAGGCCATGCTAAGGTGGCAAGAACCGCCCCCCCAAGCCCTATAGATGCATAAACCTCAGTTTACCCCCAGACCTCTGCAGAAATCGTATGGCATATGCACCAGCGGGATTAATAACAGAGGATGAAGTGGGCAGGTGAAATGGGCTGCCTCCCTCTTTCATCCGTGCCGGTCACAGTCCTAATGTTATTTGGGTATGTTTGCGTGGAAAAAGGGATGCTACAAAACAGCGGCTTGCATTTTCTTTCCCCCAAATGTTCGTCTCGAAAGAAAAAGAAGAAATGTTTCTGCAGGGAGGGGGATTAGGGTTGGTAGGACACCGTGCTAACAGCCCTCCGCGGACTTTTTAAAAGCTGGGCTGTGTTACTGGCCTAATGGATTGATGTGGTTTAGTCTTCAAATAGGTATTTAGAGAACGCTTTAAATGCGAATAACTGAGCGGTACCTTATTAAAACCAACTGGCTGAAAGAATTATAAATTCACAGCTCGTTCAAATAAGAAAGGAAAGCCCATGACATTTCCTTAAGGAGTAATGATAGTCTGCAGTGTCAATATGGCTTTGGTATATACACATTAAAATGCTTGTACGCGTGAGTCTCTATTTATGGGGTAATGGCATGCAAAATTTCAGCTGGATATTTAAATGGACCATTTTTCCTCTTTTATAATTGCAGCATTGGAGAGGACTAATTTAATTCTTTTTTTGCCTCTAATTTAATATTCAGCAAACTATTTTATTTTCTCAAATATTGTAAAAAAGGATTTTCTCCCTGACTTAGACTTTGTTTGCTAAGTTTCATGGCTGCAGTATGTAAATTTTACGTCTGAATTAAAAAAAAGAAACACTTAAAAATGGAAGTTATAATAGAAACACGCTCAACTTAAACTACAGTGGTGTTATAGCCATGTGGATGTGGCACCATAATTATATTTTAAAAAGCAATTAAGATAAAAGGCAGTACAAAGAGATCAGCCAAATATCAAGAGACTAAATTCTAAGCAAAACAAATCTCTAACTTCAAGCTAAACAAACTTTTGGTGGTCCATGCACTCAACATTTTAATATTCATATATAGACATGTAAACATACAGAGGGTTTGGACTTCAAAAATGTTCCTTTAGCAGCGAATGGAGTTCAAAACCTCTTGAAGCTTTTCAGGAAAAAAATCATCATGGAGATCCCTAAACATTTTAAGGCAGTCAAGCTGTGGGGTTTGGTGCTCATGGTCAATTCTTGTGCTGGGCTCAGATTGCTTGTCGCCTCTCACGTGGCACCAGGATGCGAAATTCGGCTCCTCCCTGGAGGTACGTTGGGCAGCACTGCTGCGCCGCTGCTGGAAAGCTGGGCAAGGTTAGAGGCATTTTCTGGTGAAATACTGAGTCACTGGGAGGTGGCTGGATTAACTTGCTGTACAGGCTGCATTGCACTAGCAGGTTTTAGGCTGTGTGTAAACATAAGTATAGGAATACACATGTAGACACATAGTGTAAATGTTTACATTATACGTGTGTCAGACACACGTATGAACAGATACATTTGCACATAAATTCAATATATTCATGTAGATATGGAGGCTTGGACGTGTATGGATAAGAACTATATGCATTTCACCCTGACATTCCTTTTCATTCCTTTTGTTCTTCTTCTCTATCTATTTCTATTACAAACCCATTCATATATTACAAACCCAACTAAAACAGACTGTAAAAGACAGTTATAACCCTACCCTATGCTTTTTGCTTCTATAACAATCCTACAAGACCTAATACCTTGCTGGATTGCTATTACATGGTAGACTTTCCAATAGGAAAGTGTAGTTTTCTATTCAGTTCTGTAGGCAGACTGACTACAGAATTGAATACAGGATTACAAAGCACAAAGTGACTTCTGATGTATTTAGTTTCATGGGAATTTTCCATAAGGGAATACGTTATGTCTTAACTAATGTTTTGCCTTAAAACATAAGTTTTGCTGAACCAATTAAATCAACCAACTAATCTTGCACATGAAACATTAAACAAGAATGAAGTGTCTGCAATTAGCAAATAGCTTTGATGTGACTAAATATCTATCTCTATGCATCACCAATGTTGTGGGTTTAAGTCCCAGATGATGTTAGACGTGCTGAATGTAAATGTTTGCTGTCTATATGTTTCCAACCAGCTGAGCCTTGGAGCAGCAACACTGCTGGGTTCAGAGAGATGGAAAACCAGATGCCAATTGCTATTACTAGGAAAGGGCCTGTTTGCATTAAAAGATGCATAAAAATAAATACAGCAAGCAAGCAAGCCAGCCCTGACATGGCATTGCACTGAAAAGGCAGGCAAAACCCACCATAGTTAACGCCCCCCAAAACAAAGATATTCTTTAAAGCAGAAATATTCTTTAAAAGCTAGGCAAGAAGGTGAAGAAAGAAGTCTGAATAACATGATAGTCTAAAAGTAGCGTATAGCGTACAGCCGACTCGGGAGCAAAACCCCCGCAGCCAGTGCAACGCCTCCCTCCTCAGCAGCAGTGATTTCGGGAACCTGATACTCAGAGTTTTAGAAACTTTAGAGGCATGAGAAGTTGTGTGCAGAGGTGTGGCCTGGTAATTGCTCACCTTTTCTGTGCAAACACAAAAATACCGCTCCGGCCAGCTTGCTTGGGAAACACCGATGTGTGTGGGAGCAGGTGCGGATGCTGGCGGGGCGCTGGTGGGAATGCGGCGCGGGGAAGGAGGGACCCGCAGCGTGGCCCCAGCCCATTCAGATCAGCCTGGCAGCCAAAGAAGCACTTTCTGTTTTGAGAAGTTATTTAGATCTCAAACTCTTTGACACCGGGCCTTTCTTCTCGCTCTGTGTTTGTACAATATTCAGTACAGTGAGGTCAAGCTCCAGACCTTTCTTTCAAATTTTTAAAATTTTTTTAATGTTTTAGTGAATGTAATAGTTTTTCTATATGCTCTGGACAGAAACTGAGACCTTCAGAAGTTGCTCATAAGATGGGCTTCCCTTGTGGTTACAGCTAAGGAAGAGCCAGCCTCAAATACACAGCCTGATTCAGGCAGCAGAAAGACACAAGTCTGGGTCTCCCCAAGCAGCTGAGCATGCCGATTATGAAAATACTGCCTTGGAGGTAGAGCTCTCCCAACTCAGCCTAGAAGTGCCATTTGTTTTGTATAAATAATTCAATATTCACTAGATGTGAGAGATGGTTGAGGTTGTAGAAGTCAATGAGAAACTGAGCAGGACCCATCTCTGAAGACCACCAATGAGTTAGCTTGGTACCAGGATGCGAGGCAGTACCGTTCAATCCTTTGGGTGAAGTGAGGAGCAAACTTGAACTGCGAACCGGGGCCAGTATTACCTTGGCATAAGAAAGAGTAACTGAACTATGTATGCAAGGGTGGAAAAAGAAACGTGATGTTGGAAGGACCCAATCCATTTTAAGAATCTGCCATCACAGAATACATAAACTCACAGTTCAGGTAATAGCAAACCTTGCAATTTAATTTAAAAAATAATTATAAGGGTAAGAAATAGAAATGAAAAATAATTGTTTCCTCTAAATGTCAAAAATGACTGGAGCGAGTCATCTGCAGGGAGAAAATTTGTACTTTCTCCAGCACATATGGGTGATTTTCATTGACCAGTGGGAATCCAACTAAGCAAACAGGTGCAGAGATTGCCCACACGTTGCCCCTCGCATCTGAACTTCTTGTTGCATCTGAACTTCTTCTATTAATCACATTGGCAATTAATATTTTGCATCTCCTGAAGATCAGAAGGTAACTTACAAAGATGAATTAATCAGGGGTCACAGCACCTCAGAGGGGTTGGTATTAGCAGGCACGCTTTGCGAAAAGGGGAGAAGGATTCCCTGAGATCATGTATGACATCCCATCAGCGTGACTGACAGCACCCTCCCAGCTGCTTTGTTCTATGTGCTACACATTTAACAATAATTTTACGAGAGGGATGTTACAAAACACTGGTGTAATGGCTGCATTCCTCCTCCTTCTCCTTCCTCTCCAAAGTTTGCCTTCAAAAAGAGGTTTTGGGCATTGTACACATTTATCAGATAGTGTCGGGTAGCCCAACCTTGCCACTACAGAGGGGAAGCGGCAGTGGAGGGGAATAGCCATTACATGTGTGTGGACACTGATAATTTTCTCCATTTCAGATGTTTTGCTAGTTATGATAAAAAATAAAACAATTACAAGTGATAAAAACGACTGTATCTGAGACAGTATTTTGAAGACTGGTGTATCTCCAAAAAATCAGCAAAGGTGAGTGGTGTAAATAAGACAACTCCTGCTCCTCAGCGTTGCTGTAGGTGCTTGGAGAAGATGCCTCAAAGGGCAGGAGGCAGTCTGAATAATTCATTCCAAGGAGGCTGAGAATTGGTGCTCTCTTCCTATTTAAGTTAAAAATGGGGTTTCTCTTCTCATTGCTGACTTGCCTGAATGTGATAGCGTCCAGAAGTGCTGTGCTCGAGCTACGGGGTGGCGATGAAGGAGATGACAGCTTGGACATGCCTGCTCCAGCATGGAGCAGGGAGTCGGTCCTCTTCCTCACCGAGATGAAACCAAGCAAAGAAGGAACTAGGGACCAACAGACACAGGACCAGGGCTTTCCCCTCGGATGAAACGTCAGGCTCAAGTCCCTGCCAAAGGGTCAACATTTTATACCGGGTGAAACAGCTGCAAAAGCAGAGGTGCCCTCCGACCAGAAAACCCTGTTGCAGATGAGGATTGGATCAGCCTTGCTGGTTTTAGCCACTCGGATGAGACCCCTGTGTCCAGATCCTGGTTCCCTGACCAGACGTGGCTGACCTTGCGTGCCAGGCACCAACACGGAGTGCTTGGGGTTGTACCCCGGCTCAGCTGCAGGGCCCCTGTGAGTAGTTATGCATCTCCCAGCACCCCATTGCCCCCATGCAAGGAGAGGCTCCACTGTAGCCCAGCCCCAGCCTGCTCACCAACAAGGTCAACAGTTTCTAGGGCAGCATGCCAGATGGACGATGCAACGGCATAGCCCGCGCTTCCTCAGGGAAGCTGGCTGAAATGGCAGGAGTATGTACGGAATATGGTACCTCATTAGTTAACATCAAAAATTCCTCTGAAATAATCATTTTTAACTCATTGCCAATTAAATTAAATTCATATATGCCTGTAGTAACATTTGGATCTCCAGAAAACCGGTGTTCAATTAAAAGAGAAGCCAAACACCATTAAAACAGAAATGTACAGTAACTGCAGTTGAATTCCACCTGTTCATTCCAGATGTTTGCAGTGATTCACACATCTAAAGGCTCAGTAAATAGAGCTAATGATGGTTCAGAATATCTTAATACCAGTAGCTGCATCACTTAAAACCAGAGCTGCTTAAACAGGGTTAGAAGGCATGCTGCTAAAAACTCTGTAGGGATAACACTGCCCTCGTGGCATTCCACAGCCTGAATTTGCTCGAGGATCCAAGAGTCAAGCAATTCTCCGTGGATCTGCCTCAGATTCCTGGTTTAGCACAGGGAGGAATCTGTGGATTAATAAGAAGAACAGAAAATGGAGTACGAAAAGAAAGGTGGTTGCTATGAATGAGAAGCACAGCCCTCCTAAATATATGCCGAGAAGCCAAATATCACCTGGCACTATCTGTGTGTGCTGCTTTTTATGCCATGAGCAAGTATTGTTCCCCATATATATGTCCATGCAAGGGTGGCTGCTCTCACAGCGTGTTTACATTTATGCATGGGGAAGCTGAATTTCTCCTTTTTTGTAGCCCGTCTGACTTTAAATTATCTGCGTAATTTATTTATTACCCACATTGCTCATTGCTACACTTACACACCACCTTAACAGGGCAGCATTGCAGAGCTGGGGATCTAAAGAGCACACTTTTCCTTGCATGGGAATGGTTCACAACAGTTAAAGATCATGCTCTGAGCTAAATCCAGCTGCCAACAAATTAGGACTTGTGGAAATCCTCTGTAATTAAAGGAAAATCATTAAAAGAAGCTCTTCCCCCAGCCCAGGAGCTAATGAAGTTGGAATTCCAACAGATTGGTGTCCAAGTCCCCTGTCCCTTCTCCATGTACCTTTTGTGCTGAGCTCCCTTTTGTGTTCCCCACACGTTCAGCACGGACATTCCCAACTGGCAAATTCCACAACATTTGTAAGAACTAAGTATCTTGTGGTTGAAATTGGACCACAGATTTTAAAACTGCAGGTCTTGGAGGGAGAAGGCACAGGTCAGCATGGTTTTTGGAAACAAGACTAAATTGAGGCATCTTGTACCTGGGGTCAGAAATGAGTTTTGATGACCCACCAGGAGATATCATTTCCACTCTCCACTTAGAAAGCCTTGCCAACTCTACAGGCTTTGGGGAGCAGTTGTAGAGTGAGTCCTAGCCAGTTTAACATGTTTCTCCTGGACCTGTTGCCCCCAGGAGTCTAACTGGGTACTGCAAAGCCAGAACCACTCCTACCCCAGGTGAACCCAATGTCCTCTGGTAATCAAAGGGCATCTCAGGTGTACAAGCATTTTGTGGTCTGCAGTTCCTGACTTAACGCATACGGATCGTCCCTTGAAATATATGCAAGAAAGACACAACCCAAGATGGCAGCAATCCCAAAGGTCATCAAAACAATAACCACAGGCTCTTCTTTGTACTAACTCCCTCTGCAGTGGAAGGATCTCAATGCTCAAAGCCAGAGAACACCAGGATGTAGGGCCAGGAAGATTTCATGAGGCCACCTCATCCATCCCCTGCCTTAAGGCAGGATTAGGGCTAGCTGACTACTCCTGACAGATATTTGTCTAACCTGCTCTTAAAAGCCACTCACAAGGTCCTTGGACACTCTGCTTAGCGCTCCTGTTAATTCAGCACAGTTCTTAACAAAAAATGAGAATATGAAAGTGGGAAAGTACGGACTGTAGCTGCCCCTCTCTGTCAGGACACTCAAAACATGTTCATCATTGCCTTGGGTAGAAAAAGCACTATTTTCTCATCATGATTTCTTGTGTGCTCCCGGCCACGTTCCTGCAGGGACAACCCAGGGCTGGCCACGAAGCTCTGCGCTGGGTGGCACTTGGTGGGAGCTGCTGGGAATACGCTGGGCAAGCGGAGCCGTTGGCCCAGGAAGCGGGAATGCTGCTCCGGCCGAGGAGAGGTGTTGTGTTCCCTTCCCTTCTGCTGCCTCCGCTTCCTTGCACGCACAACGTTTCCGCAGGCTGTGCACAGGGACCAGGATTTGGGCATTAATTAATAGGATTATTTCTTATGAATTCCTTCTTCCCTTTTCTGTAGGATGTTTTACGAGAGCGGTAGGTTTGACTTCCCTTTGGTAAAATGCCAGGGCTGCGTTTGCAGGGGTCGGGATGTGACGTTAGCTATTGCCGCCCCATTAATACCGTCTGATATGGGGCACATTCTCAAAATAGGAGAAACGCAGGATGGCATATTACCATTCCCCTCAGCTTGTAAGTGGAGATACCCCCGTTACTGTAACACATCTCCCACACATTGAGAATGCCCCCACACGTTGGATATTTCCCGGGGAATGCAAGACAGGATCCCAGCATCGTGCCTGGAGGGTGGTTTGTGTGCGCTAACTTTCGCCCGCAAGTAGGATTTTTGCCAAAAAACAAGGTTTGAAAACACCAGTTGTGTGGAGAAGGAGCAGCTCAAGCCAAGGAGGCACTGAGTACCTTTGCTGCTGCTCTCGTCTCAGAATCTCTTTTCTTCATTATTGTAATACAGCCTTTCATGTGATTTCTCTATGTAACCGATAATGTTCTTGAGCTTGCATTTCACAGGAAAGGTTATTTTTGAAAAGAATAAAGAAAATCCTTATCAACCTACATGCTTGTTGTAGGAATGCCAGCTCTCTTATAAGTGCAGGCCCATCCATTCCTTTATTTTGATGTAAAAAAAAATCTCCTGGCCTGCATCTACAACATGTAAGAGGTATTGCAAGCAGAACTTGATCTCATCTCACTCTGAAGACAGCAGGGCCTTGCTCCCCCAGAATAAATCCCAAACAAACCCCCCTCCTACGCCTAGCTTTACTGGCAGCTTCAGCAACAAGAGATAAACTTCAACCTATGTTTCCTTTCCAAGCTTAGCTGTTCAACATTTTTTTCCCCCACACCTGCTTCGATCCCCTGCAAGAAGCAATTATCCAAATGATATTGTGGCCGGGGATAACTGGATACCCCTCCTGATACAATGCAGTGATATCACGGCAACTTCTGCACGTCTCAACAGATTTCATACAGCGTGCCGCAAAAAAAGGGCTCTCCTCCAAGGGATCTCTGAATCTGTCCCCCATTATAAGCACATCTTGCAGAAATGAAAGAGAGAGGGAAAGGCAAAAACTCATGCCTAGAAAGCTCCTTGCCCAGGAGCATTTGGACCAATTGTTAAGCTCTAAGGAAGGTAAAACAGTCAGTTATGCTGACAGTTCATAAATGTCTAGAGGTCTTTGTCCCACCTTGTGATCATTGGAAGATGGAGACGGGGATCACGGATCTCAGATGTTCATTCAGAACAGATGCGTCCCACTCACAAAACCACATTTCTGGGATAAATGAGCTTCCACACTGGAAGCGTTTTAAATAACTAAGGAAAGCTTGCCTCTGTTTTCTCACATTCTCAGAAAATACAGCATCAAATTAATCTCAGGGTCAGTAGGGGGATCCAGGTACGGTAAAGACTGTCCACCAGAAACTTCATGTGGCAAAGGCGACCCTGGAGGAAGCTGGAACGAATGCAAAAGGGGGCTGGGGGGTGGCCATGACTTATTGCTATGGAGCCGTGCTGTCAACCCATAGCGAAGGTAGCGTGGCAAGAGGGAAAAATGCAAAACCTGCTGAAGGGACAAGACATAGATTTGCTGTAATTAGCAGCTGATGCCCATTGATTTTTGAAATAGCAACTCTTTAAAATAAAACAGGTTGCACAATGGCCACGCTGGCCCAGAGAAACACGCCTGAGCTCCCGGGTCTGCTTCGGTAACAGATAACAGTGACACCATCACGGCGTTTAGCAGCATTGACATGTGCATGCAACGGAGCGGGGACTGCGTCTAAAACCCCTTTCTACTTCAGACCAATTTGTGTAAATAAACGCAAACATTTCTAAGGCTTGATTGACTGAAGGCAGTGAGAAGGTCTCTGCTGACTCCACTGGGCTCCAGATAAGGTTCTTCAGTTCAGTAGCTTCCAAAATGCATCTGCTTTTCTGATTTAGTGCTATTGTTTGATGCAGGTCAAAACCAAATGAGCCTTAATTAGCTTCAAACTGAGTTCCCATGTTTACAACATACTGGTTTATGTTTCTGTACTTAATTCAGGTATATACATTATCAATCATCTGTGAACTTTGGCTTCTCTTAAAATACCTGTTTGTCTCACAGTCTTTCACTAACTAAAATGCCATATTTCTGCATTCTTGTATAATCAAAGATGCACTAAAAATAGAGGAAATTCTTGTATATCAGGACAAAAAAAATGCACACAACTTCCTTGCTCACTGATGCAACCAAAACACCCAGGAGTTATTATAATGTACATTCCCTTGACAGAGACTTTTATTTCATGCAAATTACTATGATTAAGATTCGAATACTTTTTTTTTCCATTTTCACACATTACTTAATCAATGTGAAGTACTGTGTAAAAATTGCATCTCTTCATAACAGTGATTTTGACCAAGTCAAGTGTTGCTGCTAGAATCCTAATCCAGACTTGTGATTCAATTATCATTTAGAGACTTTCTAAATTCAAATTAAGTTTACAAAACAATAAAAAGTTAATATCAATACAGATCGTTTGTAGGTTTTATCAAAATAGATTCCTGTTGCAAGAGAATGTAAAACACGTTGGATTCTTTCTGTTTCATTTACTTCTTTAACTTAACGTGAAAAATATACAGTTCTGCATGGAATCTGAGCATTAAAATGTATACCTTGGGACACTTCTTGTTTATATTGCATTGTTTATATTTTATAGGCAGCCACCCTGAGAGCTTACGAGAATATTTAAGCTCTGGTTGTGGGCATCTGATCGAAGCAATCACATTACCACGACTTCATGAGTTACTGTTCATCAGCTGAGTCCCAGAAACTCACTGCTACTTCATAACCCCAAGTAGGTGTCTGCTTCAGTCCTCAGAGCTACAGCTACCTCAAACAACAGGTAAACCCCATGTCTTTTAAAAACCTCCCTGCTCTTGGTGGTCTGCTTTAAAGTTCGGATGGGATATGCATGTACATGGTGCAAGTTGCCCATGAACTGCTATAACCTCGTGGCTTCTGCTTATATGCCCGTGTAGTCATGTTGGCCATTTCAGTCATGGTTTTTTTGGCGATAAACTCACTGTGGGCTGCTCATGGGTGTTAAGGTCAGCAATAACTATGACGTTGGTCTGGCCCTTTACATGCTCATGCAATTTGGCATTGAAATTCCTTCCTCAAAGCCAGTGATGCTGGTAACAAATATTTTGGGGGAAAAAACCCCAGCTACTCAACATAAAGAATCCAATCGGTGGAGAAGTTGCTACACCCCTCGGCCGCGGAGATAATGCAATCTATTCTGGAGAGCAGGAGCTGGGAAATCATAATGTAAAGGCTCTAGATTTCAGATGCTAGCTAGAAAATTATATTTTCATTAATATTTTGACTAATTATTCTCCTACAGCCACCTAGAAAGGTTACCTGGTCTCTTAAATCTGGTATGTATCTAGTACGCCAGCAATTTTCCTTCCTTTTCATTCCTCACAGGACAGAAATTAGACATTGTCATTCCATATTATTTGTGACATGTTGACATTATAATTTAAAAGGATGCAGCAGTTCTGAACAGCTGGAGAGTAATCCTGAACAATCCTTGACAGTTTCCTTTGGAGGATGAATGCCCCTCCCTGGAGAACTGCACAGTCTCTTATTTTAAACTAACAGCTAATTTTAGACGGTTTGCCCTCTTAGAAATGCATGCCACAGAGACTTCTCTACATGGTGAACAGCAGTGACCAGAGATAAGCACCCACACAGAAAAAGAGAGCGCTCTAAAATAGATTTTTGCTCTTCTAAGAGACACGACTTGTTTGCCGTATTGCCTGATGGAACCAAAGAGAGACTCTCATTGCTGGCGCGCTCTGAGACAGCCCTCCCTCGTGCTACGCTGAGCTGAAAGCTTCTTGGATGCTGCACACACTTTGGGACTGCTGTGGCTTACTTCTCCTCAGAGACCTGGGGGAATTGGTTTAAAAGAGGGGATTTTTTTTCCCCCCCACCCAACAGGTTCAGCACATGTGCTTGAAACCTCTTGCTCCTGGAAGGGAGCAGGAAGCAATCTGCAGTAGGGTCATGCATTACCTCTGTCTCTCAAAGGTCTTGGGTGCAATGACATTGAGTGACGGGGGCAATGAGCCAGCAAACACCTTTTGTAAGATGGAAACCAGCTTCATTACAGCTTTGCCTTGTGGGTTGTTGAGCGAAGGGAGGAGGGTGGGACCTGGGCCATCTCCTCCAGCCATCTTGCCAGGAGGAGGGGAAGCTGCTGTGGCTGCCAGGTAGAGCTCCACCTCTCCTGCCCTTCTGTAGCTATGGTCTAGCCTTGAGGACAGGTTCAAACACTCCCTACCAACAAGCGCTTGCGTCTTCAGTCAGAAATGTCTTGACTTTTTCTTTTTCTTTCTTTCTTTTTTTTTTCTTTCTTTTTTTTCCCAGAAAAGTCACATCATCATGCTCCTGGGACATCCCAGGCAAAGGCATACTGATTGCAGAGCAGACATCAGGCAGGTGACCCATTTGCCAGGTCTGTGGGGTGCTTTGGGCTGAGGTTAAGGGTAGAAAAAAACTGCTGAAATGATTACTGCTTTATTGTGTGTCACGTTGTCTGAACAGAAGCAGATCCGGCTTGCAGAAGTCATTGCAAGGACAAGCAAGAAGCACAAGAGAAGTGGTCGTCTGTTGTCACAGGAGCTGGAGGCACTGCCAAGACGGAATGGGAGCTCTCCTGAAAAGCTGGTTCATGCTCTGCAGCTCCTGTCTCTCCTGGGTACAAGAGCAAGAAGGGCTGAAGGGACAAACCCTTTTGTGCCATGGACTGAGCAAAAGCCCACTGTGTTCAAATAGGTGCGAGGTTGGGTCAGACGTGACTTATGTTCAACCACGTTTTTCCTAGCTTTGCAGCAGACACTAGCGTCGGTGCAGGTCAGCCTGGGCACTGACAATTGACTCCCGCTCCACTGGGACCACTGAAAGGCTTCACACTGGCCCTGACGGAGCTTTGGTCCAGCCTTTAATCTGTAGAAGGTTTTTTTCATCCTGCACGTCTCCCCTGGGGAACAGTCTGTCTTTTCTGAACAGGAACCGCAGCTGGCTGCAGAATAAAAAAGTCTGGAGTTGGGCTGCGCTGGCTACTGTGCCCTGTGAAGTCAAGGGGAAACTTGTCACTGCTTTCAAGGACAACAGCTTGAGGTCCCTTCTTCAGCTGTCATTCAAGACTTTGCCTCATGGTTCCTTCCAGTTAAATATTTCCATCAAATGAGGATAGTGTTCCAAAGAGGAGAGTCTGGCAGAAAAAAACCAGAAGAGTTCCCGGTTCTCATTTCTCTAATTAAAAACGACTTCCCTCAACTCTCAAAGCTCTAATCTGGGCAATAATACTTTTCAAGAACAGAATACTTCCCTTGCAGAGTTTGGAGCAACAAGCTTAAAAATCTGCATTTTGGACTGAGGTGATTTTAAAAACAAATTCGCTATATTTATTCTGTAGTTGGAGGAGCCGATAAGCCGTGCAAAAGAAAACCTGTGAATGTACAGAGACTGAGTGAACTGATATAAATCCAACTCTGCAAGATCTGTCTTGAGAGGACTTGGTCACAGGAGTAACGCTGTTCCCTTGAAGAAGCATTTGCAGGCTCCAGCCCTCAGTATAGCACGTGGAGTAGCTGAACAGGTAATACCCAGCGTCGTGCCTTGGGGCCCGAAGGGATGGGAGATGAAGCTGTTCGAACACTTGTCTGTGTGCAGGCACTCCAGTGAATATATAAGGTGTGCGTGCCAGAGCTGAAGGGCTTACAGGACTCAGGTGTTTGCACCTGATAAAAAGCCAGGACAAGTGTTGTGAGAGTGCGGGAGTCTGAAGAGGAGAAGTCAAGACTTGATCTCTTTCCCTGAATGATTCATTGCCCTAAAAAACAGAATCTGAACTGTATTTTCCGCTGAGGGCCACATCCCCCTAGCTAAGAGAGGACCCCAAGAGCAGTTCCAGGTACCCTGTACGTGGGAAGGAAGGAGACTGAAGCGAACTCATTTTCTCAGGTCCTTCCAAACTGCTCTGAAGCAGTTGCTGGAAATGCAAGCTCAACCAGTTACCTCTCCAGAAAGAATAAGATAAAATACAATAAAATGGCTTAGCAGAGTTTTTAAACCCTGATATCCCTATTGATTTTCCATGGAAAGCAGACAGTGATGAATAGTAACAGTGCAATGCCCTCAGGCTGGTTTTCTTGTGCTGAGATGCAGAATGTATCTAAACCAGTCTAGTTTTACTAGAAATTGTCCTCTGGAGCACAAGTCACCCCTATCCATCATGGTCCCTCAGATCAGCTCACTACCCCATTACCTTCTCCATCATGGCTCTAACTTTGGAGTTGATGCCAGTCTGTGTCACAACCTGTGATGTGATCCAGGAGACACGGTGGAAATCCATGACCAAGCCAAGGGCTGGGTGAGTCTTGCAAACTCTGCTCTTTGAATGAGGTTGAGATCCTCTCCTAATTTCACGAAGGTCTTTGCAAAACATTCCTGGGACAGTCTGATGGGCAGAAATCAAGGGCATTGGGTGGAAGAAGGGCTGGTGGGAAACATAAGAAAACTCCTGTCAGAGAGCTCCTGAACCATAACACCCTCTGAGCTTGCCCAGCAGATCTCCCGGGACCTCATTCCATCTTCTCATCCAGCGACTGAAAGCCTTCAGGAGCCAGTGGACCCTAATGGTGAATAGCAGAGCAGATTGCTGATGTGAGGCTTGTTCCTGCAGTGTCTAATGTCTGTATATGCAATTAGGGGCATGGACAATTCTGGCCCCAAACAGCTGTCTCCAAATCAAGGCTGGTGCTACTTGGGAAGGAAAAAATCTGTATCTCCCCATAGCCTCGAGCCCTCCCCAGATATGGAGCTGTCTTCACCTGTGAGAGTGTATCCTAACATGCCTGTGAAAGTCGAAGTCTTCTCCTGACTTGCTTCATCCACTGGTAACAGAAGCCATCCCTTCCCGGATAGAAAGAAAAACAACAAACCCTCCTTATTTTCTTTCCCCCTCACACATTTTCAATTAAAATAGATTTGTGCAAGCTATACTGAATGCGCCGTAAATCTCTTTGCATGGTTAAAGTTGATTAATTGGGGTCGGAAGTGAAAATTAAAAAATGGCAGCCGCTAACAAAATACAAATAGCCTCTCTTGGGCCTTGCGGATGATGGAGCACAAACCAAGATGCCTGAGCTGGTTCTGCCTTGAGGAGGACCGCCTCCTTCACCTTGGGTTAAACACTCAAGAGCAGAGCTGGGTTTTGGGGGGAGAAGGTTGGCCTCAAAATAATGTGTATTTAATCCTCAAGATAATCAATTTCTTACAGATGCTTTGTAAACTTTCGTGTTCAAGAGCGCAAGCCATAGTACTTTCTAAATCCCTAGGGGTTGTACTTGATATCCATTTGTTATTTCCTAATGCTATTCAATCTTTTTTTTTTCCCTGTTTTTTTGAAGCTTGCAGCAATAAGCCGGAGACTTACGTCGGCAGTCGCCACTGCTTTTGCCATTCTGCAGTGAACTTTGTGTGCATTTTCATATTCCTTTTCTTACACTCCTGATAAAAGCATTATCAGGGAAATTCAAAAGGAAGCAGAAAACTGGCATAGCTAATTTAGGCTAATTAGTATGGCAGAAGCTGAGTCTTGTACTTCAGAGGTTCCCATGCCCTCCCATGTCTCCACCTGATCGCCTTGTCCAGCAGCAAACCCAGGAGGCAGCTCCAATTATATCATAACCTCTTCAAACACCAAGCCACTCAAGCTAATTTTATCCTATTAAACAGACTGAAGGATTCAGAAGAAAGGTTCTCCCCCAAAAGCTTCAATTACCAGTGTCCCTGATTACCATCTTTACAATCCTATATGCTACAGTTAAATACTTTTTTGCTTAGTGTTGCTTTCTTGATTTAGATGAAAAGCGAGTATTAAGAGCATGTCTTTTCAACTCAAGCAAGTGACATTCATAAAAAAAAAAAAGGAACCTCTCTTGTTATTAGCGTGTTTAATCAAAGTCAAGTTTAGAACCGTTCAAAGACAATGTAATTGGGGAAATGTAAACATCCCCTCGCATCCGGTGGCATTTAAAGCAGCCACAGGTAACTGCCAGTAACAGCAGTGATTGGTCTAGAGGAAAAAAATACATAACGAAAACAACAGGATCTCCTGAAGCAAGGAAATGTCGAATGGTGCTTGAAGTAAATCTCATGGCGCTAATCAGCAATAAAGACAGAAAATAGCCTCCAAGGTATCGAGCTGGTTCATCCTTCCTTGCACCGATATGCGGTAGACGTTGGCCTTGAGCACGCAGTCACACCTGGCCAAATGCACTCGCCGGGGTCACAGATGGGCCTGGGCTTAGGGCAGCACACAGCCTTTCCTCCTTGCGTCCCAGACTCGATGGTGGCCTCAACCCCTCACTCTCCATCCCCATGACGCTCTATCTCTGCTGGCCGTGCCCACAGGAAGGGGGAGCTCGCTGGGGAACCCCCTTGCCATTTTTCTGGCCAGTGCCTCCTGCGAGGGGGCTGCAATCTTGGCTGATGACTCCAGGTGCTGCTATAATTCAAATAATAATTGAAGGATCCAGGCTATTATTTTTAACAACAGAGAGGGAAACGGAAAGAATATATGTCATCTGAGCATCAAATTAACCCTCTCCTGAACACTGAACCTGGGAGAAGTTCAGGTGACGGCAGTACCTGTTAGGACAGCATTTATACGGAAACAATACGAGGATATGGATCACCTGGGAAATTCAGCAGCACAAGTCATAGCAAAAACACATCTCACTTTTTTTTAAAAGGAACTTGTTCTCACTTTTTTTTAAAAGGAACTTGTTCTTCACCTTCCCTAGATAGACTAATTTTGCTTATTCCTCTTCTTCCACAGACAGTAATTGTTTTAAACGCGCTTACGACTTAATATTCTTGTTTTCTTTCAGCGTCATCCCAACTTGTTAGCTCCCAGTCCATCATGAGCTGGAGGTATTTGGGGGTTGGATTTCACTTCTGGTCTACTCATCCTTGCAGCTGAAAATGAGCATTTTTCTTTCTCTCTAGAAACAAACAAACAAACAATTTCTGTCATTTAACAGAAATTGAATGAGTTTCACCCAATTGCCCGCTCTTTGGGCGATATGGAAATGCTATTGTCTGCAGACAATGATTCTCATGCAAATGAAACAACAGCTAAACAAGAATCCTCCCTATCTCTGTTTGGGCCAATTTTCTTAACGTTTCAGCAAAGCTTAATCTGTTGGCAGAAGTGTTTAGGCCCATTAACAGCTAAAGTCACAGAGTCCACAACTCACCCTGCTGACAGTAAACAAGGAATTTGAGGAATGGCCTTTAAACAATGGCTAAGCCACAAACCATTTTGTCATCAAATGCTGTGAAAGGCATATAGGCTGATGATTTTCTTCCTTGGGTTACAGCGATTTGAAAGACTGGCTTCCCTCCCCTGAGTCCCCAGCGCTCTCCAGGCTTGGGTTACAGCTGTTTTATTTGCCTTTCCAGCCCTACAGCTGTGGGATGGGTTATGCAGGTGTGCTCCTGACAAATGAGTCATTCCAGGCCTTCGTATTATTTATTTGTATTGCCCGTCTCAGAGGCCAGGGCCCCCCCCCCCCGTCCTCGGCATTGCCCAAAGACAGGACAACGCGATGCTCCGTGCCCCGCAGGGAAGATTCCTGGGTTTAATTTTGTTCGGGGAATACTGCGCCCAGGTCCTTCCCTAACAGTGCCGTGGACAAAAAGAGAAAATTTACCCTGGGGGAGAGAAATAAATGGTAATTGCTAAACAAAATCAATTGTTCAATGAAACCCATAAAGCTTGCATCTCGCCTGCAGGGCTGGGATGCAGAGGGCGTGTGCGGATGCTGGGGCTGCTCGCCCCACCATGTTTCTCAGTTAGAGGCTCTACCGGGCAGTGCCAAAGGAAGTCCCTTTGCACCCCACTGCCTGAGTGGCACCCAAATTTATCCCCTCCCTCTGGGACAAATAGCATAGCCAAAGGGATGGCAGATGGCTGCAACCCGAAAGAGGATGTGGACAACTTTTTACCTGGAGTTGTTTGGAAAATACAACTCTGAAAACTCATGATGTCAATGCCATGCCAATGCCATGCCAACACCAATGCCATGCCAACACCGTTTGCCTCCCATGTGCTTTTCCCAAGCTGAGCTAGATTGTGCATCTAGCAAAGAACTGAAGAGCAACACGCTACAGACCCTGCCATTGTGTCCTTCCCACGGTGGAGGACAGGAGAAGGTGCCACACCAGCATCTCCCACCCAATTTGTCCTCAGCTGCTCTCTTGCCAGAAGGCAGTGGAGAAACCACAAGCAAAAGGGAAGGACTGAGGCTCAGAACAATCTCCCTTCACACCTGACCCAATGACCATCAAAGGCAACAGACTGAGCTAATCAGTGCAAGTACTGAAGGCCCATTCCCAGATAAACCATGAGTGCCAAACTGAGCTGCTGGTGCAGTGTGAGATAGCTTTTTCTCTACCGGTTCTCCCCAGGAGAAACCAAAGAACAGGGAGGGGCAGAGAGGACTGAGGAGCAGAGGAGGTAATGAAATGCTCTTTGGCTGCATAGGCAGACATCCCATACTACGACTTGTTCAGGCTGCATCCAAACTATGTAGCATTCACCAGTGCCAGGAGGGATCCCCATCAATGTTATCAAGGAAGGGAAAGGGAGATGGAGTGGGAGAGAGTTGGCTGTGCCAGCAAAGCAGCATCAGGCACCATCCGGCAGCCAGCTGCATGGCAGGACTCTCATCGTGCCACAGCTCTGGGCTGTCCACATTTCACTTCTCCACCTCTGACATTCAGTGCCATTAAGGGCAGAGGAAAACAGAAGGTTATTTTAGTATGGTGACCTCTGGGCAACAGTTTGGCAGTTCTTTTGCCCAACTTTGGTATAGGTCTGGTTCATAGTTTTCAACCAAAGCTTGTTTTCCCCAGTAAATTAGTTCTGCAGACAAGATTCTGGGTTTTGTTGAAATATAAATGAAATGAAATGAAGAAATAAAGTAAATAAATAAAATAAAATAAAAACATAAGATAAGAAGGCTTGTGGCCAAACTTTTTTGCCCTTTGAGGTATCATTTCTTTAAACAAGTGCTACAGTGTTTCATGGCAGTTTTTAAAAATAGAAACTGCTATCACTTGCTCCATTAAATGGTGTTATTCCTCAGCGCCAACCTTCTTTCATTTATATCTTTAGACCACCATGGTTACAGTGACACTGTTGCTAACACCTAATTAAGTGTGGGAGGAAAGAAGGTTGTGAGGCATTTTTACAGATGGAAATTGGGATCAGCTCTGGTGATGCCCGTAACAAGCTATTGGCATCAGAAGTTAATTTTTCCGTAGATCCTTCCGTATAATTCTCAGTAATGTGGTGCCATATACCCACACCCGTGTGCAGAGATGGCTGTTGGGTGCGGTGTTGGCTGGTGGCCCACAAGAATACATAGCCCACCTCCTGGCATGGTGCC
This sequence comes from Mycteria americana, assembly GCF_035582795.1. Lineage (NCBI taxonomy): Eukaryota > Metazoa > Chordata > Aves > Ciconiiformes > Ciconiidae > Mycteria > Mycteria americana. The sequence goes on along the minus strand of NC_134369.1, from coordinate 69,263,524 downwards.
GATATTCCCACACACCGTTGTGCCTGAGACAGGACCTCCTTGCAGCCCTTCATACGAGCACTTAACTATGATTCCAGCTTTCCAATGACTTCACGTTCGAGCTGATGTGAACAGATGGAGAGGCAGGGCACGAATTAGATGAATGAGAGTTGGAAGCACAAGGGAAGGATGAAAACGAAGAGTTTAGCGTGGAGCAGACACCTTTATCAGCAGTACTGGGACCACAGTGATGTATTTTGCCAGAAGAGTGTGACAGCAGCACTCCATGAAGGCCACTTTTTACTGGAGTAAAAACTCTTTTCCCTAGTGCTAACGTACTAAGGACTCCTTATAATTCCCAAAATACCAACCAGAAACACCCATTGGAAACAAAGTGGAGTTTAGGCAGCAACCAAGCCTTTCGATCTACAAGACGGCATCAAAGAGGGGATCTAATAAAATTTTGAAAAGAAACAAGGCATAAAACTCAGATCAAACTCTCTGAAATTTTTTTGCCTGTTTCTGATAGACCTCAACATTTCTTGGAAGAGTTTCCTCTAAAATAAATAAATAAATCACCATCTTAACCCCATAGCAGGGCTTCCCCCTCCCCCATATATGTGTATATATATATATATATATATATATATATATATACACACACACACACTTACAGACACAAATAAAATGCCTACAGTAAATCACTTTGCAAGACCTGATCCTGCAGGATGCTGATCAGGATGTCCTCATGGGGAGGGGGTCCCAGGGTACCTGCAGGACTGTGGTGGGACGGGAGCCCCCAAAGCCTGGTCAGCCAAAATGAGGAGGTACAGCTCTCACATCTGGCTTAGCAAGATGGGGCACGTGGTGGGCCAGGCAGGTTGGTGGGTGGCAGCTGATGTAGGGTGCGCTTGGAGCCTGAACATCCAGTTAAAATTATATCAGGTTTTAGCGAAAAACTAAAGTCCACTAAACTTGGAAGGAACTTTTTACTTCGTGTGCTGCTGTGCATCTGATGGGGTGCGTGCTTTTAAGGACGGGGCCATCATTAGGCATGCACGGTGGTTTTCTAGAGAAAATCAGATGCTGCAGATATTTGTACATTACCATTTTCAGGGTGTACAGCAGTTTTCAGCCTCTTCCTGAAATGGTGCCTCTCAGTGTGACCCACACACTTGTAGTTTTGCATCTCAACAGGAGGAAGGGCTCGTTTTGGCGAGTGGGGCTTTTTCACAGAATCACAGAATCACAGAATCATATAGGTTGGAAAAGACCTTTAAGATCATCGAGTCCAACCATAAACCTAACACTGCCAATGACTTGAAATGACTTTTTGCCTTTTCACCTCTTCTCTTTGAGGTGAAAAGAGAAGCCTGATTAAAACCCGTTAATCTAGGGACTTGGGTAAGAGATGTTGAATGAATTATAAAACCTAAAATTGTTAGACTTAGAGGGGCAAGCAAAATTTGACGTGTATTGAGCATGTAAGGGCACATCGACTAATTTGGAGTTTTCGCTCCCATTTTAGAACGTCAAAAGGTTTCCTAATTTTCCATTTTGAAGGAGGTATAAATCAAAGCTGGATGTTTTGCTGATAAAATATTTCCTCTTTTGGGCTGTATCACAGATGAAAATGAACTCGGCATTCGCAGCTTAGTCCCAGTTAATCAGAACTTGCAGTCAGAGAAATCAAGTCGTATTTCTGCCTGCGAGTGAAGCCAGAGTTAATATTCCTGCGTGGTCCAGGAACCTTTTGGTGGGCAGATGGACCCTCCATCCATAAACGAGGGGGGACGGCTCTATTGCAAAGTGAGACTCGGGCTCGAAACGTGCCTCTTCAGGGAAAGGGTGGCATCCCAAACACGAGGCTTTCAGGCTTGCCAAGTTCTCTGCGGGGTATTAGGAGCTTCTTTTTTAGCTGCCTAAAACCAGGCACTCGAACTTTGCAGGCACAAATATTCACCCCAAATGTAAGCATGGCATGAATCAAGCAATAAAAGTTAATTGGCATCATTAAATCTGTCAGACCAGCAGGTTATTAAAATTACCACTATTCACTCTGAAAATGGGAACAAAAAATTATGCCCCAGCTTTCTGAGCCTGTTTGTCTTGTTTTCCCACACTGCTTATGAATTACTACAGTATATTACAATGTCCGCTATCCATCTTCATTAGCATTGTGAACAAATTGTATTGGGCTGTAATGCAGCATTTTTTTCGTATTGTACAAACATATATGATGTACAGAAAATGGGCAATTTAATATGAAAAGAATATTGTGCCTCAGAATTTTTATTTTCTAAACAGTCATTTCAGTTGGGAATTATTGCATGATTTGTGCATAATTTCTCATGGATAGTTATTTAAATATAAATAGGGAAAATATGTAATTCCATATGGTGGCTATCTACCCTTTCTTGATGCCTCTCCATATTTTTAATAGTGCAATAAACAAAAGATAAAAACATCTCTAAGCCACACACTAGTCAAAAGAAGATAATTGTGCCTGTATGTGTTTATTGTAATTTGAATGTGCTTCAATTAACTTTCCTCAATATTTCCCAGTTCTTTTAAAAGAAACTTAAATTGGTTTTTATTTTGTGAAATTTGTTTTCTGTGCAATAAGAAAAAAAAAAAAACCCAACGCCTTTGTTTACCTCATTATGGATACATCCTATCCAGGAGCAAAGCTCCAACTCTTTATTCCCAACAACCTTTTTTTTTTCCATTCTCACATGCTTCTTATTATATTTTAAGTAAAAATATCAAATTTCTAGTGCTCCCTAGGAAGAGGCAGCTCATCATCGCTCAATATATCACGTATCAAAGTGTGGTAAAACATGAAAATGGCAGAAAAGCAAACTCTTACACTTTTGCACTGCAGTCACTTTTAAAAGATGAGAATTTATTACCCTTTCCTCCTACAAATCATCAAGGCAACGGAAACAGAGAGAGTATATATAGGATGCTTGTTGTAATTAACCTTGAGGCTTTTATTTAAACAAGGTCAAACATTTTAACAGCTTTATAAATCAAGGTTGGGTCCGCACAGCTCTATAGCATCAGGCTAATGATAAAATGCACATGGAATACTTATTAAACAGTATTTATTTACAGAAAATATATCCTGCAAGCTTCAGAGAGGCACACCCGCAGGCTGATCTAGCACCGACAGACACACAGCTCCAGCTCCAACCAAACCACCCCAAGGTGACCGGCATAATGTGCTTTTACTATGGGCTACCAAGGAGCCAAGCCCAGGTATTGGTGAATTAGGTCATTTGCAAGCTAACTGCATTTTTAGTGTGATTGCAAAATTACAGGCGGTAGATTATAATCATCCTAATATCTGCTGTTCTGTCCTTAATTTCGTTCAGTTTTTATTTATTTTTCCTTCTGCTTTAGTTAGGTTTTGCTGGAAGGAGAAGGAAGGAGGACATTTGAGTTGAGTAAGACAAACTACTTCTTATGTGTTAGTGAGTAGCTACCCAGGAACCTTTATCAGTATCTAAAAATAAAACCCTTGGATTCCTCCGGCCATCCTGGGTTATCTCCTACTTCCTAATAAAATATGTCCATCAGGAGTAATTTTTTCTGAATGAGGAACACCATACTAGGCTTTCCATTTTGCACTCCAAATAAACGATAGCTTTTAAGTCACCGCCGTTCATAATTTCACACGCTCTTCAGTGTATCAGAGCATAATAAAGAAGATCACAAGCCACAGCGCCTGACATGGCTGCTTTACACGACGGTCCGCTCTGCAGACATCCCTTACCAAAAATCCTCTCTTTGAAGTCAAGAGGAGATCCACGTGGACAATAGATGCCTGCTCTACGTGTGACCCACCAGTCGTAAAATAGCTGGCGTAATTTCCCTAAATGATTCAGATAATTTCTCCCCAAATATTTCTTGGCTCTTAAGCGTTTTTTTCTTAGCCCCAGGGTGTGTGAGTTACACAGACCCTAAGGGAGACTCAGTATTCACCAAGCTCACTCTCTTAAACTTCACATCTGGGTTGCCACAACCACCTCCCAGTATGAGCTCTGGGTCCCTGGAAACATCTGTAGGGCTGCAGTTGGGATCTTCACCTAAACCTCCTCCCTTTCACCTGGCCACGGCATACTGCACACATCCAACCAACAAAAATCCCGCCTGTCAGCAGGGCCAACAGCGGGCACCAAACTGGGTGAAGAAAGAAACATTTATGGCATCTGTGTTCACCATTTTAATTGACTTCTCCTTTCATCTGTTCCCCTTCTGTGCTCTCCGACTGTAAGCATTCAAGCGGCTGTAGTAACCCCCAGGAAAAAAAAAAAAATAGTTGTGCTACATGAGATTTTTATGTGTGCGTGTTTAAGTATCCGCGTGAAGCAAACTTCTACCCTCTTCTCATCAGAATGGGAAGGAGACCATGTGAGTGATGTGACCAATTACCACCGAGCACCCCAGAGCAGCTTCTGAATATTCACGTCCAATTGCTACTTTGGTGGAACAATTGGTTTGAACAGTTTGCAAAGGCAATGATGTCAAACGTGTGGCGTGATTAAACTCAGAGAAATTACCAACCATTGAGCTGAAAAAAATGCTCTGTTTCCTTCCCAGGGTAATTCTGCTTTTGAATTTTGTAGGAAACACCATCCTCAGATGGCCTCTTCCTGCACACCCAAATCTGCCAGGGCAAAGATGCAGCTGAGTTTTGGAGGCAGCATGGACCAGGACATGCACCGGGGCTTTGATACGGGTGCAGCAAGTCGAATGCCTCCTCTTGACCCCGATCCTCCCGCAGAACCACACTTCTGCCCCAGGCAGAGCAATGCAGCGGCACATTTTGCAAGCAAACCGTGAGGCAAATGTAATTGGCACCAAAGATTTTTAGGGCCAAGTATCTGGGAGTTGAATCGTCTGGGTAACTGGCAAAGGCTACCCTTTTTCCATCAATATCAGCCGCGTTTGGGAGCTCTTCTGCTTTCTGTACAGACAAGGAACACGTTAAACACACAGCCTGCTGCTTGGTTCATGCCTTTTGCTGTCATCACTGAAAATGGCCTATACCCTTTTAAAAAATAGACCATTAATTCCTCCATCCAGCTCTCTCCTTCTGCTTAAAAAATGCACATACCATCGTAAGTTATAGTTCAGTAGTAGCCCCGGTTTTATGACTGAGTCATGCAGATCCAAGCATTAGCAGAAACAGCATTTTTTTATTGTAGTGCACAGAGAAGCGTGTGGTTCCCAGATGGCAGAAGGGAGCTGGGAGTACACACAAGGAGAAAAAAGTAACACATCCTCCAGGATCGTATCTGATGCTGAGCCCCTGTCAGGGAGAGCGGGCACAGAAATGCTGCCTGTCTCCGGCTGCTCAGGTTTGGGGCCAGCTCTGAAAACAATTGCTCTCCTCCTGCTCCCCTTCAGGGAGGCTGATTGTGCATACTCTGGTACAAAAAAAAATATGGTTTTTTCTTAACAAGCAACTTCCACGCATTTTTGTGAATGCGCAAAATGCTTCTTAAACATGATGCAGGAGGCTACGATGAGGAAATAGCCTGTATAAAATCCCCCCTGAAACTAGGGAACTTTTTCTTTTCCTTTCTTCTCGTTTCCTACCCAGAGATCTGAGCTAATTTTCCCTATCCATAGGCTCCCCCCACCCCCTCAAAAAAAAAAGGGGGGGGGGGGGGGAGACTGTATTCACTAATTATACATCCTGAAAAGAATTTGGTTCAGTGTAAGATGATCCTAGTGATATGCTAATCCTTTTTTCTGCTTGGTGCAGCCTGAAGCCTGTGTCTAACATTTTTTTCAACTGTATGACAATAAAAGTTGTGGCAACAAAAGAAATAAATGGGCAGCTAAAGAAGGTATAGCTGAAACACATGGCAGACCAGTTCTCTCCTCTCCTTCTGGCTGCTCTTTTGTAGGCTCTGGTTTGGTATCCTCAAGTCAATAGCCGAAAGCCAGCCACCTTAGCAACTTAGTATGACACCCAAGCCCTCTCTCTTTACATTCATGAATAGTCAGCAAGCAGCAGACAAAATAGAACTAATCTTTTTTGACAGAATTGTTCAATTTTAGAGGAAAGGCTTTTGAGGCACCTTCCATACATTTGCAGAATATGAGACAACAATGGCCACCATCGCATTTTACAAAAGGACGACCAGGGATGTGAACGCGCACGCACGCACCCACAACGGCCATGTCGATAAAATATTGCAGCTAAGTTCAAGCGATTGCAGGAGATGCCCATTGTTAGGGGGAAAGCTGGCAGGCAAGAAAAAATAAATACATTAAAAAAAAAAAAACCAACCCTCCGTTATTTTGTTGCTGATTATTAAACATTCACATCCCAATAATGCGCGATTAGGGTTATTTGTCTTGATTAACCAAAGTTAAGAGAGCTGATTAATATCCACTCTTTAATTTCCTGTCATAGGCTGATAACTTCATCTTTTTTTTTTTTTTTCTTTTTTGGACCAATGATTCTTATTGTGAAATGCATTCAGTCCAGCAGGTTCTCGCCTGCATTTAAAAGCTGGTTTTGCCATTTCGAAATCCTGTAACACAGCAGCCACTCGCAAGTCTAGTATGTGCAGAGAAGGACATTCCTCCTTTTCCCTTCTCTCCCCTCCATTTAATGCAAGCCATATCTCTATCTCCAAATACCGTCTGAGCAGGAAAGAGAAGGAAATAATAGTAATAATAATAATAATAATAATAATAATAATAATAATAATAATAAATAATCTACCCAGTCTATGGGCAAAAACAGAAGTTAGCAACATGGTCCATGCAGCTGCAACACTACATTTAAAATTCAGTTTACTCCTAGGAAGAGGGCTAATCCTGCCCCTGTAATTCCCTACAGCCAAAATGTACCCCCCTCCCTGAGTGACAGTGCAATGCAAAGACACTCGCCCGCTTATCTTCCCCAACCAGATGGCCGACTTGGATCAATGCACACACGCCACGATCAATGGGAGCGATAAAGAATTAGGAAAACAGTGGTACATGCTCCCAGAAAGCTTGTACACTGCATAATTATTTTATGATTCTACACATGGCTACATGTGATACTGGAGTCAAGAAGGAAAAGGATAATTAGAGAGCCAGAAAGCACCCGTACTGCACTACACACTTTGTCAGTCAGCAGTTCCCACTCGGCTCAACTCACCGCCGTTATCTCCTCTCCTGCCCCCTTGCAAACGAATTTAGGGAATATGTAAAATATTAGGGGGAGGCGGCTTCTGGGTTATAGAGACGGGCTACAGGAGATTGTCGTGTCCTGTGATACGACAGCAAAAGTTTTGGTCCGAGGGATGGGGTGGACCGTGTGAGCATCGCTTGGGGAGCAGAGCATGGGGTGGCATCCGTGGGGCACAGGGGTACCTGCGATGAGCAGGGGTTGCATCTAAACCCTTCCAGGGCTTTGTTGGGAGAGGGACGTATCCACATCCATTCAATAAAATATAGCTGTATATGTTACTCTCTGGGTTTGGAGGTTTTTTTTCCTCCTTTCCTCCCAGCAGCAATTTTGTGATTGGCTCCTTGTATCCAGCCTATTTGCCACCACGCCGCCGAGCAGAAAAGGGGGGGAGGAAAGAACTGCCCCCCCCCCCCCCCCCCCCCAACTGATCGAATGACACAGAATAAATATCAAAGCGCTGGATGGTTACGACTGTGAATCTGGATGCCAAAGAGCACATGACCGAGATTAGGGAGCAGAACAATGCCAGGCAGAAAGCTGCCCTTCGTGGCAAGGCAGGCAGCGAGAAATCACTGCGCTAAGCACTTTGCAAAAACACCTCGTCACCGCCTGATGCCACTGACACGTCCTCGCCCTGCCAGCGCCGGGTGTAATACCACCCTGACATTGCTGATGGGGATGGAGGGAGGAAAAGGAGATGGGCTGCCATCAGCATCGGAGGCAAAGCTGGGGCACCCTCGTCCCGCCGAGTGCCCCCATGGACAGGACCTTCCCACGGGCCGTCAGGCTGGTGGTGGGACCTGGGGCCATGGCATGGTGTTGCTGTGCAAGGGGAGAATGGGGTAGGAAATACCCAAAAAGGATTATGGAGAGTTCACTCCCTGACCAGCCAAGGAGCAGAGAGGCGTGATGGAGAGCTGGAGCTTGGAGTGGAACAGGGAAGGCAACACCATCCCTTCCATGGCTGCCTTTCCTCCTGGGGGCTCAGTGCACGCTGCAGAGGTGTCATCACCGGAGACCACAGTCCAGAGACCTGCCCGGGTCCTTCTGCAGGGATGGGGCAGAGGGGTTCACCCCGCATCTCCTCATCCCTGTCCCCGCTCGCTCCCCCAGCATAAATCAGGGCCAAACAGCACCTTTCAGTAAAATAAATGAACAGACGCCGTGGTGGTGACGTGTTTGGAAATGTCCATTTTAAACATGAAGGTTTAAAATAGGGGAATTGGGGTTTCTCCTGCTGGCATCAAGACCAAGCCCTTGCCCTGGCATGCGGAGCAAAACATCTCTGATGCACATTCAGACTAAAAGTCACCCCGAAAGCATCTGCACTTTACTCTTCTCCTCCCCTCAAACACAGGTCATTGCATGGGCAAAGGCACATCAAACTGCAGCGGCTTCACCAGTACAAACCACCACCGTGAAAATATCTATGAGGATGGACTGGTGATCAGAGATACCCCACGCATGACAAGTCACTCACTAAATCGGTTACTGCAGCTCCAGCCCTGAACACACATTTCTGCTTGTTCATAAAGGTTTCCCGTCATGCTGGGTCTCAAATCAAAACACCCATCAGAGCTGGGTTTGCCCAGCAAAACATTTTTTGCTCCACTAAAATCACATGTACAGAAGAAAGGCATGACTCGGGTCAGCTTAAGCAAACATCCTCCACTGCTGAATCAGAAATCATGAAGTGTCAGTTCTGCCTACAAGGAAAAACATTCAGGCAACACTGCCTGCAGGCATCACTCTAGGAGCTGAGCAGCACAAGTGGGTCTGTCTGGGATGGGGATGAACACTGGTGGATAGGTGAGGTGAGACACACAACGATTTCTGTCATGGCCAGCAGGACTGGGGCAGTGATCGTGCCCCTGTACTGGGCACTGGTGAGGCCGCACGTCAGATAATGTGTTCAGTTTTGGGCCCCCCACTACAAGAGGGACATTGAGGGGCTGGAGCGTGTCCAGAGAAGGGCAACGGAGCTGGGGAAGGGTCTGGAGCACAAGGCTGATGGGCAGCGGCTGAGGGACCTGGGGTTGTTCAGCCTGGAGAAAAGGAGGCTGAGGGGAGACCTCATCGCTCTCTACAACTGCCTGAAAGGAGGCTGTCGAGAGGTGGGGTCGGTCTCTTCTCCCAGGTAACAAGTGATAGGACTAGAGGAAATGGCCTCAAGTTGTGCCAGGGGAGGTTTAGACTGGATATTAGGAAATTTTCCTTCACTGAAAGGGTTATCAAGCATTGGAACAGGCTGCCCAGGGAAGTGGTTGAGTCGCCATCCCTGGAGGTATTTAAAGGACGTTTGGATGAGGTGCTTAGGGACATGGTGTAGTGGTGGTCTTGGCAGTGTTAGGTTTACGGTTGGACTCGATGATCTTAAAGGTCTTTTCCAACCTATACGATTCTGTGATTCTGTGATTCTGTGATTAACTCACCCGTGTCTTCGTCTCTTCTCTTCCAGAGGCTGGTGGCATCTGCGAGGAGGGAGATAAAGCTGACACTGAGAGGCATGCCTACAACACTCATACTGTGCCTTGCTCAAGGGACCACCTCGACTGGGCAACTCTTCTTGAAGTATTTATAGTCCTGGCCAACTGTGCGTGGCATCTCACCGCCTACAACCAACCCGCTCTGACGGGTATGTGATCTTCACTGGCGTAGATGGTCCAGATGCTACCGTCAAAGCAGCATGATTCTACCTGAACAGTTATGCATTGTCCCAGGTCTTGCAGAGACAGCTTTTCTGGAAGAGGTGGACAGTCTAAGTGAAGGGCCATTAGTTTGACCACCATGGCTGTTTCAACTTCTTAATCAAAATGTCTCTATCAAAAAAAATTGCTATTTGGACAGATATGAAGTTTTTGTTGGTGCCTTCTGTTTCTTTTGATGTTTTATAGTTACGTATGGGAAAAAACCCACAATATTTCCCTTATTTTAAAAATGCCATTTTTTGGTAAAAGTTTTATTAAAGACTTATCTCAAACTGAATATTTATCCTAAAAATAAAAGAAAAAACCCACAGTTTTAGTTTTCAAGGTTTTCCCATTCCTTTTTTTTTTTTTGTAAAAAAATGATAGGAGCTTCAGATAGAAAAAGGAACTATTTCCGAAATTTCTAATGAGAAATAATTGCCTTCACTAATCATTGTTTCCACAAATAAAGGGTTCTTTAGTGACACAGGTTCTGCCTTTGGAGTTGGCATCATACTGGGTAACAGCGTAATTAGAAATAGAGAGATGTAATAACTCTCCAGGTTGGAACAGATCTGTACGAGATCAGTTTTGCCTCACTTGGATATGGACTATCCATTTCTGGAGTGCAATTTAATTACTTCTGTGGTAGCAGGTGGTAACTTCTGCATCTCCCCTGACTGGCAAAGTGCCTCTCCTCCTCCTCAGTCCAGTTCCCTCTGCCTTCGCTAAGTCCGTCCTCTTCCTCGCTGGGTCTGTCTCTGTTGCTCAGTATTTTCCTGCCGTAGCAGCTACGATGGACGGATTCTACCGTTTGTTTTGGTAAGCAAAGACCTGGAGCCACAGCTGCAACCAAAGAAAGCACGCTGCAACTCAGAAGAGGGTATTTTTTTTTCAACCTGCTGTGTATTAGTCAGCCTTTCTAACACAGAATTAAATAACCTGACAGATGCCCCAAATTTTGCCAGCTGCTTTTGGTCCCTTAGGACAGGCGGGGATGACTAGAATGGGTGGGACACCATGGCCATGTCTCCTTTCCCTTGGCCAGGCCTCTCCCAGACGTTTTGGGTATCACACAGCTATCTAGGCATTGACTCTAGGATGGCTGGATGGATCATCCTTTCTTAACACAACTGTGTTGGTGTCTTCTGGTGAGGCTGGTCCATGCCACTCGTGGAGCAACTTGAAGTTCACATGCCACGGTCCCTCCTCTGTCACAAGACTGGAGGTGCAAATGCATGTCCTGTCATGAGAGAGGATGTGTAAACAACCTTGGTCAGCTGAGGAGATGCTCACAAGCAGTCCCACCACAGAGCAGTTCATGACCCCCCCCCCAGCTGTGGATTGCTCATGGGATGGGAGCACATCCAATTGCATGACTGTGGAAAGCCGCCTGAGAAGGAAGACCTCAGGGTAGCTGCTATGGACAGATTCCTGCAAACCTCTTTCCCAAAGTCCACCGAGTAAAAGACAAATCTGGAAGAAGAGAAAAGCTCCCTGCAGACCAATTCCCAGAACTCTGTCCCACGTTACAAAACGGGAGCAGAGGTAGCTCCCAGTGCCTCACGCAGCATGTGTACGTGAGACATCACCGTGCTGTGGGTGATAACGTATGACACTGATGTCACTCCTAATGACTTACAGGATTTGCTGAAAGAAAAGGAAAAGAACTTTTATTCTTAGCTATTGAGAGCAAATAGGACTTAAATTGTCACAGATGCAAGTAGGCTGGGAGAGAAGCAAGCAACAGTTTGGGGTCTTGTCTACAGGGGTTTTTGTCTCTTGCAGGGCTAAGTAGCATATTCTCCCTCTTCTCTTCTATTATTTCCTACTTAATTTTAGGTTCCAGTTTTGGCCTTGAACAATAGTGCTGTTATCAAAGAGCAGTGCCTTGGACTCATGGAGGCTTTCAGAAAATATTGGTGCCATCTTCCATAAAACATTTTAAACACATGCTATTTGTTTTTAGTCTCCCTTCTGGTTTTACACACTACAAAGAGGACATTTAATATGTACAATAGAATTAATAGGGATGCAATGTAAGCAGGACTTACATTCAAAATACACTTCCACAAAACAAAGGAGCAGCTGTGAAAATGTAGAGTCCGCTGAAAATTTTTTACTTGGGTATCACATTTGCTAAAAGATTTACTCTGCAAAGTTTTATCTAATTTCCCATTCATTCAATTAAGCAGAGAGATAAATGCCCGGATCCCAGGAGATTAGGGAAACTATGTTTAGCTCCCCCTTACACTTGCGATCAAGACTGTGTTCAGTTTCATGATTATTGCTATAAAGTTCATGCTTACAGGCTCTGTGCTGCTGATAGACGAATACCTCCATCTTCCACCAAATCCAATGGGATTTGGAAGTACTCAGGATCCCACAGATCCCTCCAGATCAGGAGGTTTCAAACAACGTAGGAAATGATGCCCCATTTGGCCAGGCTTGTGCAATGGTCTTGCGGCTCTGCCCCAGGAATGGCCAAAACTCATGGGTTACCAGAGCCATCAGTTCAGAGTCAGAACAAAGCGCCCACCAAAATCGCTCGGAAATGAATCACATCACAGAATCACAGAATCACAGAATCGATTAGGTTGGAAAAGACCTTTAAGATCATCGAGTCCAACCATAAACCTAACACTGCCAAAAACCATCACTACACCATGTCTCTAAGTACCTCATCCAAACGTCCTTTAAATACCTCCAGGGATGGCGACTCAACCACTTCCCTGGGCAGTCTGTTCCAATGCTTGATAACCCTCTCGGTGAAGAAAAATTTCCTAATATCCAGTCTAAACCTCCCCTGGCGCAACTTGAGGCCATTTCCTCTAGTCCTATCACTTGTTACCTGGGAGAAGAGACCGACCCCCACCTCTCTACAACCTCCTTTCAGGTAGTTGTAGAGAGCGATGAGGTCTCCCCTCAGCCTCCTTTTCTCCAGGCTAAACAGTCCCAGCTCCCTCAGCCGCTCCTCATAAGACTTCTGCTCCAGACCCTTCACCAGCTTCGTTGCCCTTCTCTGTACGCGCTCCAGTACCTCAATATCCCTCTTGTAGTGGGGGGCCCAAAACTGAACACAGGATTCGAGGTGCGGCCTCACCAGTGCCGAGTACAGGGGCACAATCACTTCCCTAGTCCTGCTGGCCACGCTATTTTTGATACAGGCCAGGATGCCATTGGCCTTCTTGGCCGCCTGGGCACACTGCTGGCTCATATTCAGGCGGCTGTCAACCAACACCCCCAGGTCCTTCTCTGCCAGGCAGCTTTCCAGCCACTCTTCCCCAAGCCTGTAGCGTTGCATGGGGTTGCTGTGGCCCAAGTGCAGGACCTTGCACTTGGCCTTGTTAAACCTCATACAATTCACCCCAGCCCATCGATCCAGCCTGTCCAGGTCCCTCTGCAGAGCCTGCCTACCCTCCAGCAGATCAACACTCCCACACAACTTGGTGTCGTCTGCAAACTTACTGAGAGTGCACTCGATCCCTTCGTCCAGATCATTGATAAAGATGTTAAACAGAACTGGCCCCAACACCGAGCCCTGGGGAACACCGCTTGTGACCGGCCGCCAACCGGAGTAAACTCCATTCACCACCACTCTCTGGGCCCGGCCGTCCAGCCAGTTCTTTACCCAGCGAAGAGTACACCCGTCCAAGCCATGAGCAGCCAGTTTCTCCAGGAGAATGCCGTGGGAAACCGTGTCAAAGGCTTTACTGAAGTCTAGATAGACAACATCCACAGACTTCCCCTCATCCACTAGGCGGGTCACCTTATCATAGAAGGAGATCAGGTTGGTCAAGCAGGACCTGCCTTTCCTGAACCCATGCTGGCTGGGCCTGATCCCCTGGTTATTCTCTACATGCCGTGTGATAGCACTCAGGATGATCTGCTCCATCAGCTTCCCCGGCACCGAGGTCAGGCTGACAGGCCTGTAGTTCCCCGGGTCCTCCTTCCGGCCCTTCTTGAAGATGGGTGTCACATTCGCTAATCTCCAGTCAGCAGGGACTTCCCCAGTTAGCCAGGAGTTTACATTTACAGTTAGTTTACATTTACATTAGCCAGTTAGCCAGTTAGCCAGTAGCCAGTTAGCCAGTTAGTTTACATTTACATGGTAAAGATAAGGCAGAGAAAAACAGGTAAAATGAAAATTACTCTCTTTCCCCCTGGTATTTGTGTCATACAGCCCTTATTGACTTGCCTAAGCAAAGTCAGGAAGATTTTTGAACCAAAACAGAAATAAAATATGTGCCAATGTTTTGCCGAGCATCAGTCCAGAATTCTGCTTTCTCCCCTGGCAATTAGAACATCGATGTTTTAGTCATCGGGATAATTATTTTCTGGAGTTAGCCATCCATTTACAGGTAAATTATGGATCCTGTGAAAGCTTGAAGTCCATGCTACAGCCAACAGACCCCTCCTCCGTGACTCAGGAATACTCTGCCACTCCTTCTGCGGAAGGTTGACAAGTGGGTAGAAAGAGAGATTGAACACAGAGTGAGCACAGCCAGAGACACTCATCCCAAAACCACAGAGCGGCGAAGATGGTTCCTGGTCACTCTAATGCATCAGGAGAGGGCATGGCTGAGATGTCCCAATGTCCCACCATGCCATCAATGGTTGGGAGCTGTTGGCAAGAGTTAGTCTGAGCAGCCTTGAGGCCAGCGAGTTCCCAGGATGTGGAAGAAACCATGGCTGACCACCACCACACTGAGCCATCCAGGCTGCAGCTGGGGGACATGATAGAGGTTTGCTAGTGCCAGCATTACTGTGGAAGCTGTAGAAACTCCAATACGTTTCAATTCTACCCGGCAATGAAGTGTCTTTGAAGGAACTGCCTTAGGAACTGAACACATTCTGTTTAGCTTTTTCATTCATACCTTTTAATTCCACCAAGGTTTCTGCAGTCACTCTGGGTCCTCATGCATGGCACAAACAAGGAACTGCTCATGCCTTACTGACTTTATGATCTAAATATAATACTGATTCTGGGTTGCAAGAGTTTTTCCTGCAATTTACACCTCCTATGCTTGTATGGGTAATGGGAACGGACAATTCCAGCACCCAACAGATCAAAGAGAAACTGAATTTCCTGCAGTCCTGGTAGGCAAGATGTTTTCAGGTCCTCTTGTCCCAAACACTAATGAACAGCAGAACTGTAGAAGGATAGCAGCTCCGGTAAGTATTCAAGGCAAAGCATTTGGCAGCGGGTTTGATGAGACCTCTACCTCTCATATTGATCTGCATTGTCTCAGTAAGTTCTGTTCATCCTTTTGGTGGCTCTAAAATTCTACTTGGCTTGAAAATTCTTTGAGGATGAAAAAATCTTGGGTATGTTTTTGATTTAAAAGCACAATAATCCACAAACAGGCTGTAGTAATTCTGTGATATTTCTCCTACTGCTGCTACAGCTACTACTGTAATAGAATTGACCCTTTCCTGATACTTTGATTAAGAATTAATTTCCAAAAGCATCCTCAGGTATGGAGAAGTTTGCAGCTAACCTCAGATAACAAACGTGGTTATTTGACAGCACTTATATAAAATGTTCATTCATGTACCAAAGCAGGAGAACTTCAGGATGTTAAATAGACTTTCTTGGATTTTGATGTCTGTTTGTAAAAAAATGAAGAAAACAAGACAAATGATAGAAAACATCTAAGATATTATTCTAAATTTTATCAGAAATTTTTGATTAAACATATGCGAATACATTGTGTGGTTTTAATAAGCTTGAAAACATCATCAGCAATTAACTGGCAAAACAGAATAATGTTGCATAGTCAAGCAAGGGTAATTGTGCTCATTATATTGCCAGAGATGCAGCTGATCAAAAAGAAAAACACTGTTTTCCCTGAAGTTCATTTACAGTATTTAGGTGGAATCCGCACTGAGTTCACAGGCATTAATCAGACAAACTGCTTCACACAGAAACTGCTCACCAACCTGTGAATGCCTCGCACACTGTCAACACGCACGATGGGTCTCCCACCGGACGTGTGTATCTCTTTTTCCAAGGCTGTCGGTGTTATTTTTCCATTTCACCTGAAATATCCATATTTATCCCTCAAGAAGCAACACCAGCCTCTTCTCATTCTGCATCGTGGAGAGAAAGTGTTGAGGGACAGCAGGGTACATGGCTACCTCTGAGAACTGCTCTTCGGAGGCAAACTTATCTCAGTGAATTTACATGCGAAGAAGAATGCGGTGGAACCTTGTTACTACAAAAAGTGAAAATGCTAATTATTTTTCTACAGTGACGTAATTACAGTCACCCAAGGATGCGAAAGAGGCAATGTCTGTAGACAGAGGGAACAACATCAGCTGACATAGCTGGGAAAAGGACAAACTGCAGGGCACACAAACAATTTTCACAACAAAAATTTTCATAGTTTTTCTAATCCAAAACTGGGATTTTGAGGTTTGGCATTTCTGCTACTATCTCTTTCTGGGATGGGACAATCCTGAAAAATTACAAATTCCTTTTGAACCAAAGGGCACATGCAAGCTAGTAAATGGTGACTCTATAAAGGAATCGCCTGCTTTGCTTGGGCCTTGCTCTGCATATCAACAAGCACTTCACCCATTCCCCTTGTCCTTACCTCTTATTTCCATAATTACCTGCATTTATTACTTACTGTGAATATGATGCATTTAACGCCTCAATTTATTCAAACGCGGTCTGCAGCTGTAGGTGCTCAGCATTGTACCTACAGGTTTCTTTAGTGGCTTGGTACCAGCTTTCTTATCCAGTGTAACCAAGCACCAGCATCCTCCAGGGATATACAACAACCCCTTCTCCAAGCCAGCAAACTTCAGCTATGGGGTTTTTTTTGTTTCAGATATGTGTGCCAATATGATGCCTGCACCCACATTTTCAACAGAAAGACCTGTGGGCTTGAATTAGAGCTCTTATTTTGCCTACTCTCAGTGCTATGTCTTTTTAAGATTTGTTTCTGAAAAACTTTTTTTCTGCCTCAGAAAAAAAAGAAAGAGCATTACTCTGAATTAGCGCAAAACTGATTTTTTAATTTATAGTGAATCCTTTAATTTTCCACTTTGTGCAAATATTTTGTATGACAGTTGCATGTGCAAACATGCAAAACAATTTTTCATATTTCATGCAGATACACAGAGAAGACAAAGAAGGGAATATGACGAGGTTCATTGCCAGATTCAAATCTGCATCTGACAATAATTCACCCATGTAATTCTATCAAGGACAAGGGAGTTACATCAGCTCAATCTGGAGTAAGAAAGTTGAAGGAAAAGGCTCTGAGCCTTTAAGCACGGCTTCCTTTTATGCAAAGAGTCAGGAGGCAGCAATTAAACTCAGTTACATTGGGATGAACGTACCCTCCCCGTGCCCAGCTCAGAGACCACACACGTGCTGGATGGTTCTCGGAGGATGAATGTATCCTGCTCTGGCCAAGGGCCGGGTCAGTTATAGCCAAAAACTCTTTGAGGTTTTGGCTCAAAGGTGCAGCCCCGTGAAATACTTAGAGAGACAATCCTGTACGACGTAGCCTGTCCTGATGAAGTTGGCCCTTTTGGAGTACGCGGGACATTGACCCAATTTGCACAGACCCTCAGCATTAGCATAGACCCATTTCAAGTGAGGTCTTTGAACACCAGTTGCCTCCAAATTCCATTACCTCTCTCCCTGCTGGGTTTTGTGCTTTAAGTATCAGGCAGGGGCTGGGAGAAGAAAAGAAAAAGAAAAAAACAGTAAGTTAAATCCTAAGCTCAAATAATTAGGCATGTTTTGGTTAGTTCTCTAAACTCTTACTTATTGCTGTTTCTCCATTTGACAGAATATAATCTGATTTTTTTTTCAGACTTGACACACGGGTCAGTTAATCCAGAGGTTAGGAAGCATGAATGAGCCAGAGAGAGAGGCAAACACCAACTTTGGATGTGTTTGTCACAGCACTTCATCTTTATTTGCAGCCTCATCTGATGTACAAGCAAATTTCAGAGTCATTCTTGCTTGCAGGTACTCTGAGAAAACTTCACTTGGAGAGGGGAAGATATGCAGGATGACTTTGCTGCCTGGCAGATAAGCTTAAGTGTAACAATAATATCTCATCCTTTGTCACTAACAAGAGGCAGGCTTGGGTTTGCTGGATAATTTTAAAGGGAAAACTGCTCATAGAAAAATGCTGTGTGGACAGGGGAGAGTTTTAGCTCTCCATTGAAAGGTAGCAGGCATTTTTATTTCGTCTAGAGGTGATGATCCAGCCCTGGCCTGGCATGGAGGGAACTCATTGCTTTTGAAAATTAGACCGTGAGTGCAGGACAACTAAAGGAGTAAAGTCTGGCTAGTTTGATTGCTTAAAGCTTTTTGCTTCTTTGTGTTCAGGAGCAAGTATTTAAACTTGATGCCTAGCAAATACAGGAAGAAAGGCTATTTCTGCTAAATACCTGACACTTTGGTGCACTCCACCGTCATTACTCTCTGCAAGTGAGGGCACTAACGCTCAATGCCTGTAAAAGCCTATTTGAAGGTAGGACCTACGAATCAAAGTCAAGAGGGGCTCCTCACGTGGACTAAAGCTTTGCTGCTGTGGGCTGTTTTACTTGTATTCACTTTGACCAGACCACAGCGTGACCTACAACGTGCTAACCCTGGGGTTGGAAGTGCAGATCTGGACCTTGACTTGTCTTCATAAAGAAGTTCTCATGCTGCAAGTTGGAAGGGAGGGGAATTTGCACAACGCGTACTCTGTACCACATGACTGTGTGTCACCCAATATTGTATTTCAAACTAGCAGCAAAGTCTTCACTAAGTGCAGGAAGATCATGGACAGCTTGCTTAGAGTAAGTACCGACCCTTTGGCATGACTGGAGTTACAAACCTGACCTGTAGCGCAACTCAGCTACTTTATATGCAACAAGCATGTCTGTATGGTGTCTCAGTAAAGTAGCGTGTGTATATCTACCTTCAGGTGCAATATTTGCACTGAGACCCTGAGCACAGCATGACCATTTTCATTCGTTGTCGTGGTTTAACCCCAGCCGGCAACTCAGCCCCGCCAGCCGCTCGCTCACTCCCCCCTGGTGGGATGGGGGAGAGAATCAGAAGGGTAAAAGTGAGAAAACTCGTGGGTTGAGATAAAGACAGTTTAATAGGGAAAGCAAAAGCCGGGCACGCAAGCAAAGCAAAACAAGGAATTCCTTCCCTCCTTCCCATGGGCAGGCAGGTGTTCAGCCATCTCCAGGAAAGCAGGGCTCCATCACGCCTAACGGGGACTTGGGAAGACAAACGCCATCACTCCCAACGTCCCCCCCTTCCTTCTTCTTCCCCAGCTTTATACGCTGAGCATGACATCATATGGTATGGAATAGTGCTTTGGTCAGTTTGGATCAACTCTCCTGGCTGTGCCCCCTCCCAGCTTCTTCTGCACCTGGCAGAGCACGGGAAGCTGAAAAGTCCTTGACCAGTGCAGCAACAACTCAAACATCCCTGTGTTATCAACACTGTTTTCAGCACAAATCCAAAACGTAACCCCATACCAGCCAATATAAAGAAAATTAACTCTATCTCAGCTGAAACCAGGACATTCGCATACTATTTTCATCTTATACTGGTTCTTACACTGTGCATGTCACTGGGCACAGCTGTTTGCTCTTCACTCCTTTTCTTTTCAGTGGAGTTTGCTGCATTGATTGGGTTTTCTTCAAAAAGAGAATTCTTACCTTGCGTGATTCAGGTACAAAAGAAAGTGAGATTGAAGAACACACTTGGAGTAGAAGGGAGTGAGGTTTGTGGTGCTCATTTCTTCTTCAGGGAGCCAACTTTGCCCTGGCTTTCGGGGAAGTTGTATCGCTCAGCCAGGGGGTCTTCACCCTATTAGACAGGGCTCCACAATTCAGAGGAGCAAAATTCTCGAGGATAGCCCTCAGGGGTCCTTGAATGTTTTTTTCCAGTAACCTTTTCCCAGGGCTTGTTGGACCTTGTCAAAAAAGAACAGACAATGAAATGGATTTGAAATTCTCTGAAAAGCCACTTAAAGGACTGGAGGTAGGATGCAGTTGAGTAGCTGGTATCATTAAGGAGATACCTGATGGCATTTCTTACTAGCTAGTATTTTCCAAATGCTGCTGGCTTTATGCACAGTTCTCTCACATTGCTGTACTTTTCCTGCAAAATGACAAAATCCTGCAGGAACAAGGTGGGGTCACCACCAGAGGAGATAGGACAGAGTCTCTGAGCTGGAAAGAAACGGCAGAGGATATTATTTGTCACGCTGCTATGGAAGAGATTACTGTCAGGGAAGACTGAGCTGAATGGACACCTTCAACAAAAAAACCAGTGCTACAGCTACATACTCTTTGAAATCCTTTCCTACGAGCAACAGCATTACCTCTGCCTCACTAAGATTCAGCTTCAATGAGCCCTTCTTCCTTCATAAGACTGCCCTGATGTGAAGGACGTAGCTCTGCGTGCTGGCAAATAGGAAAGGCTGCGTGTTATCTGTGTGCCGCTGGCACTCAAAGCAATGTTGCCTAATCAGTTTATCTTTGGGTTTCACAGAGGTGTTAAAAAAGGCTGGAGAGGAGCTGATCTTCGTGAGACTCCGCAAACAAAGGACTTGGAGGTGCAGCTTGCTTTAGTCCATTTTAGCATTTCACCCTGCAGTCCTGACACCTGTTTGCCAGGAGAAGGCAGATCCGCGTGGTCTCCAGGATCAAAACAACTTGATGAGGTTGTTAGGTGGTGCTTGGCTAACTTCACAGAGCTTGCTCAGGAGTGGGAGCTCAGCCGATGGGAGGCAATAAGCTGGAACTGATATACCACGGGGCAGGAGGTTTCCTTCATGTCTGTGCGATGGAAATGGCATGGACTAGATTAACAAGACTTTGGGGGACAGGGAGGAAGGGGGTATTTTTTAAATCATCCAGAACTTCTCAGGTGCAAATGCACTGCTCCCTGGGAGCAAAGACAAGCTGTTGACTAGTATGTACAAGCCTTTTTTTTTTTTTCTTTTTTTTCTTTTTTTCTTTCCAGAAAACCACAGATACAAAGAGCGGCTCTGCCTAAGAAATGCAATTTGAATTAAGGTTCCTATAACAATTCTGCATGGAGCCTGGTTTCTTCAGCGCTTTGACAGCCATTTTGCACACACATTCTGACCATACTTTCTCAGGGTGGAAAATTCACCCACCAGGCTTTAGCCCTGCTTTTTCTCTTGGTGAGAGCTGCAAGCCCAGGTGGAGATCAGAATGTAATTTTGCAGATTATTTGGTCACCCTCCTCAGGTGCTCCTTTTCATGTCATTATCAATATCCACAAAATATAGCCTGCTTTGAAAGCATTTCCTATGTTAAGAATAATAGAATTTCACCCGGGAATATATAGGTTTTAATAGTTCTCATCAACAGACTGTGGGCTTGCTAATAAGTACAAGAAACGTGATGGATGAGAAACATGAGAAAACTCCAGAAACTAAATGTTTTGAGGATTCATCTTCTTGAATGGTGATTCATGCATGCAATTCCCATGAGTATTACCAGGAGTTATGGATATAAATCCTAGCACATCAAGAGGGGAATATAACCCCTAGTGGCTCGGAATTAAAAGCATTCTGAGGGGCGCAGAGTCTCATCTTAAGACACAGAGTCACTGTGTGCATCTAAATCCCTGTACACCGAGATGCGAATACGTTAGGATCACAGTAATAACAGTGACTATGCAGCTTGTGCGGTGCTTTTGAAATTGGATGACACAGACACATCTTTCCAAATTAGCGATTTAAAATTACAGGTGGCTGGCGCTTTCAGTTTTCATCCGCCCTGTAAGCCTGGAGATGGTTTCACTAATACAGCACTTCCCAGATGTTTAGACCCCAGGTGTGCAACAGTGTTCTTCTTGATGAGATTTAAATTCTCTTTTTTTTTTTCAGTACTGCTTATGATAGGAGCAAAGATAACTGCATCGGGTCATATCTTTCATTATCACACAATCTTCCTTTCTTCCTCGCATTACTGACGATGGGTTTAATTCTTTTTACAATGAATTTGTTGAGATTGTACATGTATTTGTGTACAGGGTATGTCCTTACCTCGCATCAGGATAGGAGCTTCTCTGTTCATTCATTTCTGAGCGTTGTCTCCATGTGCATGCTCACACCCGCAGCCATTATTTTACCAGTAAGTGTTAAACTATATTATTAATGAATTTTTTTTTTTTTTTTTGCAGTGCTCATCTAGATGTTAGGATTGTTTCTTTCTGCTAGTTTTGCAAACTTTTGGACGTTGTCCCTGCACCGCCAGACAGTGCATTTCAAAGTCTCATGGTTACTCTAGTTCCCATTCATGTGTCTGAGGTTTACTTCAAGCCTTGTTTTCTTGTCTAATAGGGGACGGCAAACAGTGTTTTGGTTGGAGAGGGATTCATCTGTTTCAGGGCACATAGAGACTACACAGGTACTTCCATCAGAACTAGTCCTCCTAATGCATTTTAAGTCAGTTGAGAGACAGACACAACTTCTCTCAGTGCCATAATGCCAGACGAATCGTATCCTAAAAGTATCCATTGACCCCCTGTGATTCTAAAGGGAGTCCGGAATAACTGGCTCAGATGACGATGTGCACACTGTAGGTATCTGCAGTCAGGTGAGATGACCCCTACCTTGTGTGCCAAATACAGCCGTTCATAAAAACCGACTCGGAGCAGCCAAAACGCTGAAACTCACAGAAAAGTAGCCACAATCAATCTATAGATTAAGAAAGAAGCAAAACGCTTTCAACACAACGTGTGCAATGCCTTTCATCATGCGTATCATTAATGCACACCTCCAAGGAACTCATCAGATTTGCTCATGGATACCAAAGAAGAAGACCTGAGGCTTTGCTGTGTCAGGATGGACTGAGGCAAAGACCAAAGCCATGTAGAGCTGGAAGCCAGGTGATCCACAGGCTTGACCATTTCCAGTTTCTTTCGCTGTCCCCATCAGCTGGTTCATCTTCTTTACAACTTCTCCAAAGGGGAGAAGGGGCAGATATTTATTGAATCCACAATGTCAGTGAATATTTCTGAGCTCTCTCCCAAAAGACCATCAACCTAAGGCCCTAGATATGCAGTAATTAGCCCAAGAAAAGTGACCATCTGACAGCCGAAAATGTGGCAACCTTGTAGGAGCAAAAATTGTGCTCTGGAAGAGGTATTTCCCCACACGCATACACACAAACACATTTATAACCATGGAACTCCCCACACTGTCACATTTCCTCTAAATTTTTAACATATTCCAAAGCACCCTGAGATACTTCTAGGATTTTTAATTCAATTCTTGTAACCAAGAAAGTCAGACTGATATCCAAAAATGCCTCAAGGTCACCAGCTCCTCTACATTTATGCACTCGGTTTGCACCTGTAAAGGATTTTTTTCTGCTATATGGAGAATTATGGAGATTTAGGGAGTTGCGCATATTTTCCTTTAAGATACAGTCAGGTCCACCAACACTCATGGTTTTGAGGCAAGAATCCCAGGGTGAAGCACTGTGTCCTGTGCTATTCAATAAGTCATACAGGACTCACCCAACGTTTGCTCCTGCTTTAAAATGTCTGAGGCTCACAGACAAAAATGAAAGTATATATATGGGGCTATAGCATGAATTAAATAAACAGGTACTTTCCATGATGTACTATGCAACAAGCAGCAAAACAGGCAGTCCCCTTCTAAAAGGACTGCAGGATGGCAGACCAAAGTATGACACCCTGAAAATGGAATAAATCCATCCTAATCACTACCAAAGTGCTGAGTTTGCAGAAGATATTTCTCTTATCAAAACCTATAGCTGGATTTGCTGATAGGGGTAATTTCCCAGGTGTTTACTAACCAGAGAAACAGGTCATCTAGGGGGGAAACTGTCTCGTGGAAGATGAAGAGCTGTGACCCAACCACTGAATAAGTGTAGGAAAAGGTCTGCCTATACAGCAAAATGTTACAGTTATTATAATTCCTGAAAATGCCACGGAGCTGGATTCACAAGACTCCTCCAGCTGCATATCCCTGTGTCTTACATGACACCTCCCACCTCTACCAGCCGCAACATGTGCCTTTATGAAAATAACCCCAAAGTGTATTCATTAAGAGAATGATACTAGAACTAAGCACTACCAGTATTCAGGTTTGCTATCGTGCCAACACATGCCATATTTCAGAAAATAAAATATAAGCTGTGGAGTACTTGGAGCACTATATTTTGCTTTTTCGTCCTGTTTCTGAATGAATTACTCTCCTAGTTATTCCACTGTAATTTTTACTGCCAAGGAGCAACCTGAATCTGCATTTTCCTCAAACAAGAACCAGCTGAACACAAATTTTCTATACAGCCTCTTGAAACACTGCAGTGAGTGAATTCACATTTCCTTTTTTTCAAGCACTGAAACTAGAAACTTGGCCTTGGGAGTCACACTTAGCCACTGCTGGCAGAGAAGCACTGCTGGGTGGCATCTGTCATCAGCCACCGCTGAGCCGAAATGCTCAGTTCCTAGCAGCAAGTTGTGCATTAAACAAACAAACAAAAAGCCTTCCAAGAATTCTCCAAAAGCAATTTGAAGCAGAAGTGAACCTGAGAAAATTCAATATAATTTTCAGCCACTACTCCATCAGAAAAATTCACATTAAGTATCACATGAATTGTGCACGGAGCTCTGCGCAGATTAGTTTGAATTGCAATGTGAAAAATGTCAGGCAGCAGTTCTGACCGGTCTAATTGTGGTCTATAGCACTTGTCCAGACAGAGGATTTTAGGTGGTACTTTAATCTAGGGAAAATACCTAATAGAAACATGCCTTTTAACTCCTAGAGAAAGATGTATGAAGAAGCAATGCCTTGAAAACTCAGCCAGAGAAATTCTAGAAGTAAGGTAAGCATTTATAATATTGAGAGTGATTAATTCTAGTCACAAACATCCAGCAAAATGAGGAACTGTCTAGCTCTTGTAGTCTTTGAATCAAGAAAGGACAGGACATTTTAACATCACAAAATGTTGAACTTTACACCGATTTTAAATTAATAAAATGATCTGGTCTGGGACATGCAGTAGGTCAGATCTAAGGACCACCCAGACTTAAAACGCTGACCCCATGAAAGCAAAGGGGTGCACATGGCTCTGTGACGGCATCATAAGATGGACCAGATTGTCCCAGAGCTCTAAAGCCTGGGCCAAAGATTATTTAGGGACTAGACTTTTTCTTGGCTGAATTTGAAGCTATTGGGAAGTTCTCTACATCAGAAAGGCAGATTATATGTTAGGCAAGACACGCTTCAGCATTTTCTATAGGTCCTGGGGGCCCCACGAATACATCTGTTTAAACATTTTGCCACCCAGCCCCATGGGATTCAGGATACTTGGATTCACTTGATTCACCTTAGATCTGTTATGGGGTCCCAAGCATGCTGTTTCTCCCACTCCGCTCCCCTCTCCCCAAAACCAAAACCACTTCTCTATTTAAACTGCAAGCTCTGGGGGACAGGGCTCTGACCCCTGCCTTGTTGCAAAGTTTGTCCTAATAACACTCCTGACAGTAAGAGCGTAAAAGCATTTCCATCATAACTCTCTCTTTCATGTGCTCTAAATGCAAAAAAAATGGGGAAGACTTTACTTTCCCCTGCTTGGATCCTACCGCCTCCCCACAAGTGAAGTTAAATACCTGATTAGGAGGCAACAAAAGGCTTTTCGTAACGAACAAAAACCTGGCTGTATTTTAAAAATGATATAAACCTGCTGCGGGTAAGAGTGTAAGTGTTGACACGAATGTGTTAGGTTGAGGTTTAGAACATCATTATTTGCTCTTATTTACCAAATGTCTTACCCACCATATTATCTGCCTTTTCAGATGTGTACTGCTTTTGATATTTAATTGGTTTTATTTACCAAATGTCTTACTCATTAGACTATCTACTTTTTCAGATGTGTTCCCATCTTGATTTCTCTGTGAAGCGAACCAGCATGTAAAAACAGCGACACACAAGGCTTTCTCAGCATCTTGGTGCCTTTGACACAGCGTCCAGCACCTCTGCGTACCCCTCCAGCGATTTAGCAAGTGGCCCTTTCTCCCTTCCATGGTCTGCAATTCAACTTTGCCATCTCCCTGTTCAGCACGTAGGGAGATTAATAAGGCATTGGCCATGATGGGGCCAGAGATGCCAGAGGTTGTGTCTCCTCCGCACCTTGCTGATGTGTCTGTCTGCCTTTGGTGTTCATGTACCGTTTGGAATGATTTATCTCCCTTTTCAAGGAATAACTTCACCACCTGAAACGGTTTGAGATGTTGCACTTAATTTCTTTTCTCAAGGCTAATTGCTGTCGCAAGCTGGTCTTATTCCCCAGATATCTGAAGCATGTAGTCAACAGCAGCTCGATAGTCAGAGTAACAGAAGCCCCCAGGGGTATTTAGTCACTCAAAGCTTAATATGTTCTTAACTCTTCTGCTGGAGGGGTCTTGAGAAGATGCTCACCACAGCCAGGGTCTTTTTGTGGTGGTGCTAAAAAGTGGCTCAAACGCCCCACAGAAGATGAGGCATCCCGTCACAGGCTGGGGTGTTAATGTGGGGGTCCACGCAGGCAGGGGCTGTCTCTGGAGATGGATAACCCTCCGCACCATCGCAGGAACCCAACGTGATGTTCCCCCAAGCGATTCCCACCTACGGTGCGATACCTCTCACAGACTCCAACGGGACTGGCGCACCACAGCGCGCACCCTGCAGAGCCCAGCTCGGCATGCCTGTACTGCCAAGGAGTCAGCAACAAGGGGCAAAGTTGCATCAGTTGTGGGATATTTCACATTTAACCTCATCTTCATGAGCATTCTTCACCTCTTGGTGGCTTTGAATTTGCAATTAAAGCCCGTGAAGGTGGGAACAAAAAAGACAAATTTTGTATGAAGAACAGTTAGCTCTGTGCCATAGGTTGGAGGTTGGATTTATAGTTTCCTTATATGATAAAATCCATTTTTTGCTGAGTAAAACCCAGCTGCTTGCAGTGACTGCTTAAGAACCCTGTAACATTTAATCTAAAAAACATCTCCAAATGACAAGTTTGCCCCAGACCTTCTGATAGCTGAAAATCTAGAGCACAAAGGATGTAGTTTTCTAAAAAAAAAAAAAAATCTCTGTGCATTCTTGAGGAAAGCAAACAAATTTATCAAAAATATCTAACAATTAAAAACTCTGGAGAAATTAGCAATTATTATAGACTGTCTTGATCAGAGTTTTTTTTACTATGTTTTTATAGATCTCAATGCATTACGAGCCACTCCACAGTTTGAGATCTTTGGAACTAGCAAGAAAGTATTAGCAAAATATAAATGCCTTTAACATTACTAAAAAACCCCATCTCCTTCTGTATGCAAGCCAATGTAACAACAACAAAAAAAGAAAAACAGCGGTAGCAAATATCAATAGTCTATCCTTTAGGATACTTCAAATTACTCTGTTTTACCAAAAGTTGGATTCATTTACAGCTTGCAACAGGCAGGCTGAATTTTAATGTGTTTTACCCTCTTATTGTTTTGTCTAATAAAAATGTCCTTAGCTCATGAGAAACACAATGATGAAAACTGATGGCTTGATATGCAAACTTTGACCCACAGCAATAGCCTACTATGTCACCAGCCGGGAAAATTCCAAGTGAAAACGTTTTTGACAATAAGCAATAAAGGAACAGCATTCCAGGGAGGAACTCACACTTGAGGCTGACAACTAGGCGAGAGATTAAAAAGGAGAGAGAGAGAGAATTTTAATGACCTGGAATGTTCTGGAAGATACGTCTGGTATAACTATCAAAAAATTACAACAAAGAAAGCAGATATGACAGAGCCCAAATACTCGTGAAACTCTACAGGTCTAAAAGAAATGGAGAAATTAAGTAATGTTACACTGCTCCTTCATTGCATACAGTAATTTTAAATATGTCTTTGCCAAATTTAAGAAGGAAAGCTTTGGTTGATCTTCTACTTGTTTTCTGTCGCTTATGAACATCTCTGGGAGGATGATTTCTGCCTGGTTATCCCCTCAGACTAACTCCCTCCCTCACCTCGACACCATCAGGGCTGTATCAAATCCCCTTGTGCGTTCTGAGGCTGTCAGATCCTGTCCCTTAGTTGCACAAAGTGTGACTTATACTTGAGAGCATTTTGGAGTTGGGTGGCAAAGCAGAAGCTGTAGCGAGGGGCAACCAGCTGAAACACCACCTTTACCTGGAAGAGCACGGAGGTCTCTTTCAGATAAAGGAACAAATGAATGACCAGACGGGACAGGCCAAAGGCACACCTAGCTCAGCGTCCCCTTGCTCACGTGGCCAGTAGCAGATGCCTTGATGGAAAAAGGAGAAGAGAACAAGCACATCACTGCCTTTCCTGTGGCATATCTAGAACTTGTACCTTGGTGGGTCATAGCCCTGCTGGACTTTTGTCCCATGAATTTGCCTCATCCCTTATCAGAAACTTGGACATAATTTCTTGCACCTACTGAGCCACCTGTCTAGAGAAAGGTAACGTCTTTCACCCAAAGACGAGAAGATGACAATATTTTGAAGTCAGGAATCAGAAGGAGCACACCTGACCTCCAGCAGAATCAGGGCAAAGATCCTTGGGTTGGTGGCCAGGGTCCCCATCCAGCTGGTACTCTGCTTTAGGAGCAGTCTAGGGGACGCACGCATGTACGGAGAGGTAAACACAACTTGTCAAGACAGGGCCCACACATCCACCTCAATTAAAGGGGATGCCTCAACTAATATTCTTCTAATCTTCCTTTTCTAAAAACTCAGATCTGCCTGCAACTCAGAGCAGAAGCTGAAGGTGTTTTGTAGAGCTGAAGACTGATGAGGCTGTTTTATGACAATTAAAAGCACCAGGACCCAGACACTTCAGAGAGGGCACCGCTGGCTTGCCCAAAAGCTCTAGATAGATTATTAAGGTTTCTTGTGGCCATTTGACCATGAAGGTACTTGGCTTTTCTTCCCTCTACCGGCTTCTGCAGTCCCTAAGCACTAGCATTTATTGAAGTCTCTTTTCTTCCAAGGAAAAAAAAAGAAAAAGAGGAAAATTTGTACAAAAAAATAAATCCTGCTTTTGTTCTGGATAAAACTAGGTCAGCGTTTTCCATCCTCACTGTCAGTTTTCTGCAGTGTTTCACACAAAGCATCATCATTCTGGCAAAAGGTATTTATAAAGTGAGCTTTGACAAAACAATTGTATATTTTTTTTTTGCCAGAAAGGCTTTGGCATCTGTCACTGCCAGGAAAGATTTAAGAACTAGGTAGAATTTTCATCTCGCACAATGACTTGGCCTATATTGACTAGATCTAATAGATCTGATATTTTAAAACCCCTTGTGCAGTAAAGCACTATAAATTGCAGCTGTTTAGAAATCCCCCTCCTCCATGGAAAATTTTCAATGGAAAAAGCATAAATGTTTCCAGGATTTATTTTCACCCGGCACCTCCACAACCCCCCCAGTTCTCTTGATTCAGAGGCAAGAAAATAGTACCACAAGAGAGCTGGAGGATGCCAAAAATAGTACCCCATGGGACAAGGAGGATGCCAAGAACACAGACTACTGTGGGCAGGGGGCATGACAGAGGTTTTGCTGAAAAAAATGAGAGAGCATTTTCACCAGAACTGGGGAACAAAGACAACTTTTTCATTTCTTCATCACTTGCAACCAACTGGTAAACCAAGACCTTTTTCCACACACATTTCAGTGCAATTACACACAGAAAAAAGTGATACTTGAAATTTAAAAATAAGGAGAAAAATATCTGTAATTTTCTTGCCATCTTTTTCAACGTGCACGTAATCAGGACTAGTTAAAGCTTATCGTACGCACACAGAATATTCACTCCGGGGCACTTACTCCGTTGTGGTGACACATAACCCACTGCAAAGGCAATGTCCCCACTTACCCCACTCTTCCCTCTTCATTAGGAGTATGTTGTGTCTGTAGCAGTCTCGGAGCCCCTTACCTGTTCGATGAAAGAGGATTTGCAAGTATAAGATGCAGCTGGGGTATGCGCTTATCAACATCAGTTCTCCAGTCAGATCATCCCTTAAAAACAAATATATGAGAGTCATCCACTGTTGATACATAAAACAAGCACAGAAGATCGACATCAGGCACAGAGACAAAAAAAAAAATGGACTGAGAGGCCCGGAGCTCACTAACATCCCTACGTCTCATTAATAAAAGTGGGGTACAGGACTGATCAGCAAGACCAGAAGATTTGGAAAGCAGAGACATGCACAAGAGAGAGCAGCATAGGAGACCTGCACTGGCAAAAATAAGAGATGGGTGAAGGACCATAGGGCCGAAGTCAACGGGTTTATCTGTAGAAGCATTAGTAAAGGCATCGCAATCTGGCCTGCATTTTCACTGAGGTTCTTGCTCTTGGATAGAGTCAGAGGAGAAGACAGAATAAGACCTTAGATGGAGAGGAGGAGGAAAGGCAGAGGGGACTTCAGCACATCCCACAGCTCTGGAGACAAGGCAGGAGCCAAGACACAGCCATAAACCAGTTAATCCCAAAAGCTTCATCTGAACCGTCCTAAACCAAACATGCCACCAGAAAGCATTCCTGCAGCCCTGTAATAGCTCAGCATCGCTCACAATAGCCACAGCACGTCCAGCAGAACAGCAAGGTTAGTCGGTAAATCAATATTATGTCAAATCCCAAAGTCAATCTGAGTCTGATTCATCTTGAAAACACAGCTCCCATGTCTTCAAACACAGCCAAATTCTTTACAGGAAAAAAAGTCTCCGCTTCCCTGGGTGTTGTGAACAAGTAAATAAGTCTAGCAAAATCCAAACACAATTTGGCAGGATATAATACTTGTTGGAGATAATCCTACCTGCTGAAATTTCCTTTTAACCTCAGTGAAGACTCCAGTAGATGCTAAGTATAATCAGGACAGATACCAATTCTCTCCCACTGGAAAGAAGAGCAAACAGTCTTCAAAATATTATTCTTTCATCTTGGAGCACGGCAGCAAAAGAAAAGTTCTAAAAATAGTTACTTTGGGCAATTTTCTCCTGAAAAGTAGGCTGGGTGATTTTGGCTGCAGTAGGTCCCCCAGGGTAATAACAACATAATTCAGCTCGTGCTTTTCAGGCGATGGAGAACCAGGGTGTTCCCAGGTCGGGGGACTGCAGATTCCCACAGCAGGAGTTAGTCAGGTTTCTCCTGAACCCGCGGTGGGTTGGGAAGGACCATGGCAAAGCTGCTGTCGACATTTCTTACCGGTTGAAATCCCCTCACTACAACTTCTGCCTTGCCATCCAGCTTGAAAATGGCTCTCAAGTATTACAGGGATGGCTGTTGTGGTCATCTAAAGCTACACTTTACAAAGAGATTGCCCCGAGACTCCACAAAGAAGTTTTCTGGAAACGCCCGTTACATTACACAAAGTGTTTCTTCAACTGCAATTAAAGCTCTGATCATGCATTAATTGTAAATTTTGTTGCAAAACAGGATGAGTTCCCTGATGATTAAAGGACTGATATCGCTATTATTAATTATCATTTGTAGCATGGAAGGCTGCAGTGCGATTCCCCCTGCAGAGGTAGGTACCGTATATACCCTCCTGAAGAAGCATCCTTGGCCCTGGAAAACTTAGAAATCTAAACAGACAGCGCAGACAAAAGAACTACCATTATCTTCCTTTTACAGATGGGGAACTGAGGCACAGAGAGATTAAGTGACTTGCCAACATCTGTGGAAGAATGGAGGATTAAACCTTGATCTCCTGAGTCCAAGTCTGGTGTTCAGTCACCGGACCAGCCTTCCCGCTCCTGCTAATGTGTTATTGCTATCATCTGCTCAGTGGGTTTTCCTACCCGTTTCTACCTAATCCCTTTTCAAGGTAGCCCTTCAGGGACTGTTACTTATGTGGGTCAGGGCTTGATACAGCCGTGCCAAAGAGGGACATACTGTTTTGTCCTGCGGGCACCGCTGGCTCGGCTGGCAGGTGCCACTGCTGGGTGGCATCGCAGGAGCAAGGACTTACAAAGTCATTTCTAGTTCAAGGCAGAAAAACCTGCCACGAAATTGTTGGGCAGCAGGGAAAGAGGAGGCCGTTTGCTGTGGCTCTCACTGCGGCTGCAGTTCCCATCCGAGCAAAGCCAAAAGAGCACCTGCATGTAGGAAGAAGGCTTGTAAGATGGGACTGTAAGACAAGAAGAAAAAATATCTTGAAAGCTGTATACTGGGTGGGTCTTTGGACTCTATCAGTGTTTATTTCTTGCGCTGCAATACCACCTGCAGGCCCCAGTCCAGGGCTGGACATTGCAGAGAAAAGCTGGTCTTAGAACCTAAAGGGGCAGGTCCCAGCCCTCAACCTCCATGGGAGCCTTTCTGATTGCTAGGGAGGGTTTGGATGATGCTCTGCACACGCCGTCAGACAGGCGTACCCCATGCTGCATGCACTGTCCAAACCCGTCCCTTCAACCCAAACTTTGCCTTGCGAAAAAACCTGTATGAAGAAGGGCTGCAACGAAAATAAGCCTCAAAACGGTCTTTGAGGTGGAAAGCTGCTGGTCCTCCCAAGGAACCAAGAAACGATGCTATTTCCCGGGCTGTTTGTGAAAGGTCAAACTTTTGTCCTCTGCTGGCAAGTGATGCGTTGGCGTGCGGACCCCAAGTGGGGCTGCCCCACTCCCCCAGCCCGTGCCAAAACGGGGGGCAAGGGTGGAGGGTGCCACTGCCAGGCCCTCGCCTCAACGCCTGTCACCCCGATTGCGGTGGGCGAGAGATCACAGGCGGGCGGCGGTATCCGCTCAAGAGACATCAGACGGCGTCGGAGCAAGGGTAATCCATTTATTTTTAGAGAAGTTTTTCCACTCGGAGATCATACACACTGCAGATCACAGAAACACATGCAAGCATGAAATTTAATTTTTAAGAATTCTTTTCCTGGGGCTTCCATGTAAAGCGGCAGTGAATGGGAAAAACTATAATCATGACAAGACAATTACAGAGGGGTTTTTTGCTAAGCATGAAACTTTGAAAAAAATGTTTAGGGAAAGGGGGAGAGAAAAAAAAACACTAGAAAAGTCATTTTTGCCCAGTTGTCTTGTTCCACTGAAGCAGAATTAGGCATCACGTCACGTAAGTGACTTTTTAAATAATAATTGGCTTTAAAGTATCCAAGAAAAAAAAAAAAAAATGTTTGAGTTTGAACTACTTTTCCCGGTCTGGCTCTTTTAGTGACACAGTGTGTATGCAAATGTGGAAACTGTCTGCAACCTCCTAAATGCTGCAAAACACACGCGCTTGTGCTTTTAGCATGAAAGGACTGGGATTTGTGGGATTATGGTGAGAAAGCAGGAGTGGTAACTTTGATGTTCTTTTTAAAAAAAAAAAAAATGGTGAAAAGACAGGAAACCGCAAGTGATTTTTTTCTTCTTGGCAAAGCCCCCCAGGAAAGAGCTAGCATGGAAAATGAATCCCCTCTCATCTTCCAGAGAGGCAATTCCTCCTCTTCCAACCTAAGTTCACCGACATGGCTGTGCGGGGAGCTCAGACGCTGCGTGTCTGAGCCCTGCTTAGCCTGCGGATAAACAGAGAGGTTAGTTTCTACAACAGGCAGCCACGTACAACTTCTTAAGCAGCAAATATTCCCTGCAAAATAAATACCTATTGTACATCCAGAAACGTAAAATAGAACCAATTTGGTACCGGCGAGAAATGCGCGATCGCCGCCTCGATGGTCGTATAGACGGGAATTTTAACTCTGGGGAAGGTTTCTAACTTGCTTCTTGTTAAAGCCAGTCCTTTCTTGGCATAGGTCTCTTCTGATGTAGCGACAACTGCTTAGAGGCTTTCACAACTGCCTTATTCATAACTGCAGTATCCCAGCGGCTTTAAGTAAGAAATAGAGATTCTGGTAAAAAAACCAGCCCATCGATTCACAGCAGAGGGAATCAAGATGTTGAAAAATTGCTCTGAAACTTTTCAGCTATCCTTATTCGAGAGGCAGGGGTTTTAGCGCTGATGGCTTAGAAGGAAAACGGTATAAAGCAGAAAGTCTAAAAGGGTTTACCTTGATTTTGTAGCATTGCAGCATCCCTTTGGGTCTCTCGTCCCTGCATCAGGCAACGCTCAGCCGCAATCAAAGGTGGGAGCACCACGCTCAGCTCCTCCAGGTCTAAAGACAGCACAGCGAAATAATTTGTCAAATTGTCAAAACTTAACAGACATGGTAGAGGAGCAGACCGGAGAAATTTGGATAGACTGTGCCTTCACCCAGTCCTAATCTCACCACTGGAGGCTGTAAACATGATGGGTAAAGTGACAGTCTGGCTACAAATCTGTCTGGCAGCTTCATTAGACATCTTTCGCCTGAGTGATTAAACTGCATTTAAGACCCACTTTCATTTTTTCAAGTCTTTTGTTTAAATTAAAAGGTCATGTTTTCAAGCGAGTGATCCGCTGCCCTCTCCAGTCTCCTGCCACAATACAGTTACATTAGTACTAGTGTTGCACAAAGCGCTGTGAATGAGATCCACAGACACCAACAAATGTTGCAGCCAGCGGAGGTTACAGAAAGGGGTTTTTGTCTGTTGTTATATGCCACAGCAGGGATACAAGCTTGAAAAGTCCCCCAGCCTCAAACTTGGACTATTTCTGCTGTGCACTGGGGGACTTGCAAAGAGGACTTGCTATTTTTGCTAAATTTATGAAAGCAGCCGGGTTTGCCCAGTACGTCTTGCTCCACCTTGTTTTTGCTGCTGCCTCGCCATTCAGGAACGGAAAGGGATTTTTGGTGGTTAGACACAAAAAAAAAAAAAAAAAAAAAAAAAAAAGACCTGGGATTTGGGGTCTAATGCTGCCAAGTGCTGAGTGCCATCTGTTCCCACTGGCTCCGAGCGGCCGCGGGGCTGCTCCGGAGCTCACGGGATGGGGCCCCGGCGCGGCGGACCCTGACAGAGCGGGGCAGCTCTCCAGAAGATGTAACACGGCGTCTTGGGAGCGCTCCCAGTTTACACCTCTGTGTCTCTGGCCCGCAGACAGACTGCACTTAACCTGCCGCCCTGCAGCCAAGTGCTTCTCTGAGCTCTCAGAGAATAGCAAGTGCACTCGAAGCTGGGAGAGATGTCCTGGCTGCATTTGAGACTTCTGTACGCTTTATTTCTTACCAAATCCGGGGAGGGAGTCCCTTATTGTCTGTGCTGGGAGGTGATGATGCACTGAGCATCAGGGTTTCTTATGCCACGCTGATGCCACTGATGCTGCTGTAAAAAAATCCCCCAACCTCACTTGCACTTTTCCGTAGGTTTTTGCTTGGCAGAGGGGAGCACAGAGATGAATCGGAGGGTCAAGACATGGAGGAGCCATTCCCAAGGAGGGCGATGGCTGAGCTGTCTGCTCCTCTCAGGTGAAAAGCAGAAATCAAGGGAATTGAACAAAAGGACTGAAAACCAAATGCTGCCTCGGAGTCACTGCCTCCAAAGTCACTGCCTCGGAGGAGCCCTTGCTTCCTGCTGGTAAGTTTAACTCCAGCATGAAGGAGTCGGTTCAGTGCCTTGTACAAGAGTCCATTTTACACCAAGGGGATGTAAAAGTTGACTAAATGTTTACTAGACAAGATGAGTCTTTCACAAGCACTCTGCTACAGATGACTACTCTTGCCCAGTGACCTGTTGTGCCCTGTTATATCCCCCTAAACTGCAATTCTGTTAACCGAGAACATTATAAACGTGACTTAATAAACTGAACTGTAGCTTGGATCGCAATATTCATTGTGTCCTGTGTCTGACATGCTTCCTTCCAAGTCTTTTTTTATAAATCGCATTGCATTGGAACTTTGGCTATGAAATTGTACACAAAAACGTATTCGGTAGAGTGTTACTTACCTGCTTTTTCAGGTACAATTAAATCCTCGATAATCACTGAGGTTTTCGGAGGTGGCGGTGACATCAGAATCTCCCAGAAATAGCGTTTCCTTCCGATTGCAATGGGATTCGATCTAAAACAAGCACAGGTACATACTGATACTGCAAATACAACCCTGACTGTCTGCTGCATTTTTCACTTATCGCAAGGGTCAAAGGCTGGCTCGGTATAACATCTACATTAGTATTCTAAAATCAAGCTGGCTTTTCTGACTCACCGGCACAGGAGCTGTTGAATTCCTATAGTGTAACATTTGCTTTAGGACTACATTTCTCTAATTGATGTGCCTGAGATTCACATGCAGGTATTGACAGGAGAATAGACCCTTTAGCATTTAAAAGTAAATCCTTGACATTTCTATCTCATACAGTAAGTCCAATTATCCTCCTCTTGCTCTGTTTCCCAGTCAGAAATCTGAAAGGCAGAAGAAAAATCCAGAATACACAGTAAAATTTTCCACGTTGTGTGGATTGCTGTAAATAAGAGCAGCGAATATGATCCAGCAACAAGTAAGAATATTTTGGATATCAACAGGGCTAAAGCAGTGTTTAAGGCTCTTCTGAATGGGCTTGCTTTTGTAAAGCCAGAGGACATTTTGCTGTTGAACACTCATTTATAAAAATGAAACAAAGTGATCTTTCTTTCCCAATACCTAAGAGAAATGCTTCTGAATGACCCTTTCCTTTTCTTCGCACAGGCTATGTTTTTTTTCACAACTAGCTGACTATGAATCGGCACAACCATTCCAGTAAGCCATCGGTTTGCGCTGCCAACAATTATATCAGTTATCCAGGCCCTTACGTGTCATTTAATACCTACTTTCGTAGAGGGGGAGATGAAAAGAACAACTACAATAAGATGCAGTTAATTATGGATAAGTTTAGAAACAGTCTAATGAATAATAAACAACGTTTTATTTCCTCCATCTATGACACGGTGGCAAATAATTAAGAATCAAAAGAATTCAGAGTATTAGGTAACAATCAGAAAACTTGCGCAAGATTTTTTTCTGCTCAAGTTTAATTGGTTCATTGTTCCCATGAACTATAAACCACGGGCTTGATAGCGGTGCTAAAGTTTACTTCTATAAAGGAAGATTAACATATTCGGGAACTTTACCCTAATCCTTGTTTTGCGTTAACTCAAGCAGATTGGATTAGTAATTCTTACCTACCACCCACTAGAAGAAAACGGGTTTCTTTTCTCAGACAACTGGCTGTATTGTACCTTCATGTGCTTTATCTGCACTGAAAGTGTTCTGCAGAAAGAAATAATGTGAAGTGAAAGGGAAAAGAGTTTTACACTGTGATGGCAAGAAATGATTGCTGACGTTGCAGAGTCTGAACTCTACTGAAAGGCTAGACCTGTTCCTCCCTAGTTCATGGGCTGTTATTTCAGGCAAAATGAGAATAAGCCTTCCCCAGACTTCTCATTCAGGACAATCACGAAAACGAAGGAAAATTGATTTACTAGTTGTGATTTGGAGATCTGCGGGGTGCACCGGCAGCAGCCCAGAGAGGGAGCAGAGCTGGTTTTGTGGCTCAGCTCTGCCGAGCATCGGCTGTTAAGGCAGGCGTCGCAAACCCGCCGGGCTCCCGCGTGCTCAGCCCTGCCGGGAAGGCGGCAGCCGCTGTGGGAAGCATCCCATCCCCGTGGTCCTCCCCGCGTGTGGATGTGGTGCAGTGCAGACCAGCCACAAGCACCAGTATAACCCTGGGCCCGTGGAAATATCCCACTAAGGAGTTAGACACCCAACGGGTGTCTCCCATCCAGCTGAAATCCCATTTTCAATAATTTCCTGAACAAAGCCAGGTCTTACTTGTACTGAACTCAGTGCCACACCTTCACCCCAGGAAAGAGGTTGCAGTTGCTTTCTCTGTTTGCAACTACTTTTCTCCCAACTTTTTTCCTCTTCAGAGTCTATAGCCCAGACCCTCCTGCTCCCTCTCCGTACGCAAGAGCTATCCCTTTACTCCAACAGGAGCAGGACAAGATCCCAAAGAGAGAGAAACACTAGCATTGTCATGAAGGCCAGCAGAAGGACTTGATATCGTGCAGGTTTCTGTGAATCTTGGTAAGCCCCAAGCATTTTCCAGATGCTTCACTGCCGAAAATTCCCTTCACTCATATGGACACACTTAGCCAGATCCTTTCTATCATTCTTCAACAAATTATGCCAGGAAATTTGAGGGGGTTTTGAATAAGCAGAATCAAGCTCTTTTACACAGTGTTTATGAGCAATCCGATGCCCCAGGTGAACACAGCAGCTCCATGGATCACATATAGAAGACCAAACCATGCAGGTCCATGGAAGAGCCCAACACAAGCAAAGGTTTCTGTCCAAGCTCCATCCAACCACAAAACTGTGAAACTCCCACAAAATGTGGCACCAGCACATAGAAGCAAATGCCAAGGTATAGAAAGGCAACTTCTTGCTTTCTGGTTGGTGCTGGTTGCCTCTGCACCTCAACAAAGCTGATGGCCTTCCCATAATGAGGGAAGAAAATTAATTACTATTTAGGTGGTTTCTCTCTTTTTTATGATATTAAGCAATGATTGTAACTTGGGATAGCTTTAAAAATATTCAGTTGCCAGGACTATAGGAGGTAAAGAGCTAGCAAACATATGTGCCCTAATTGTTGAAAAATAGCTGGTACAAGCACAACTACAGCGACAAGCTTTGTGCTGAGCTACAGTGAGCAACAACAGGGATTTCCTGGGCAAAGAGCAATGCCACCTACTAGCTGTATATGAAGGAGCCAACTGGCTACATGGTGGCCCATTTTAACCTGGATTTCTAATTGGACCTCAGTAGTTATCAATAAATCCCATTGACTCACTAGCTATCAATAAATCCCATTTACTCCTGCTCATTAGCAGAGAGTGATATTAATTAGCTCTGCACCTGGGAATGAAAGAGAGCACCTTGAAGAACCTCCATCTATTTCCCCTTCATTCCAGCCCAGTGCTGTCTCAGGTGGTCCAGGACTGACTCTTCCATTAAGCCAAACTTGATATTCTGGAAAGCAGAAGCAGCCCACCAGAAAGAAAATTATAGAGGCAATACAGGGGGCTGAGGTACCTCGCTTCAGTATCTCAAGGGTAAAAGAAAAAGCACCCCCCCCCCCCCCCCCCAAACTAATAACAACAGCGAGAGACACACGAGATCGAGACCTAACTCTTCTTGGCTGCATGAAGCAGACAAGAAATTCCTTAAAAGTTAATTTACTGTCCCAAAGGAGGTGGGGGCTGTGTGCCTGTCTCTGCCCCATCTGTGAACCACAAGCCCTGGTGCACCTCTGTTCACCAGCCCAGCTGCCTGCAGAGCGTTCACCCTCCACCACCCTTCATTTGGCTACAGAAAATCGGAATTTTGGGATCCAACATATACGCAGTGCTTCTCACGGCAGGATCCTGACCTCGTATAGACCTGCTCAGTACGATTTTAAAGCTCGTTAGCTTATAGCCAGAGCTGTAGAGAGTTATTTCCCAGTGCCCGGGGAACAGCAAGAAAACCCCAGGGTGCCCCAAGGCTCCTGCAGAACTTGAAACAAGCCGGTGCATTTCCCAGGGGAAATTTTGGGGTTTTCAGGAACACATACATGAACTACCTTTGAGTTTTGCCCTGCTTTCACTCCAAACCTTTTTCTTCCTGGGGAAACTGTTGCTTCTGCCATACCAATGAAAGAAAAATGCGGAGTGGATCAATAAATTACTCAGACGCTTTGTACTATCCGTTAAGAGCTCTGCCAGTATGAATTTTCCACCTTCTTCCTTTTTCATGGTTTTCCACCAAGCTGTGCAAAACACACTGTGTATTGCTTACTGTTTGGGATTTTATGAAGAAAAAAAATAAATAGAGCCTCCAAGTACTAATTTCAAACTGTTGTAGTGAACTTGCCCTTTTTTTATTACATAATAGAGCCTTTTGTCCTCAGTTTTCCATCTGTTTGCTAAGCATTTTTCACTTGAAGACTCAATTAGGACAAAAAACCCCACACAATCATTCAATTCAAAAATTAATTTGGAGATCAAGGGACTGACTTAGGCCTATACCAGTGACTAAAAGCGATTCAGGCTTTGTCACATGATCCAAGAGAACTGAGCAACAACAGTTTAGCTGCTTTAATCCTGCTTAATTTGAGTGCAAAGAAATTCACATGTGCTACTAAGAACATTTTGCGAGTACACTGTGTCCATTTTTCTGGGTCCCCACGTCCAAAGACTTTGTTTCATTGAGAGCTCATGACATCCTTGATTAATAACCCCCGTGCAGACAAAGAAACGCACACTATTTTGCAGAGGTAGTGAGCGACCTACTCGGAAAATACCCTGCCAAGGAAGAGGTGGTTTCAGATAACACATTTTATAAGCAGGAGTGATAGCAAAACCAGCACCTTTAGGGGGTTTGGCAGTGAAGCAGGTCCCACTGTGCCAGGGACAGCATAAAACAGAGATGCCATCAATGACCCAAAGAGTATATTTAAAGAAGTAATACCGCTACGTCACAGGAGGTCTTAGCAATATATATCACTAGTTTCATAACTTTTTGCACATGCTTTGCACAGGCTATAGGGTCATTAGCAGTGGAAGGCTACCCCCCACCAGCTATCACCACCTGGCACGAGTGTGTGGTCCCGGGCCCACGTGACGGGGAACCAGCCCACCTGAAGCTTGACTACAGCCTATTTCAATAGGGATGGCCAAGCAAATTTTCATTAGACGAAGGAAAACTCGCAAAAATCCCATCCGGCAAACAGACGCGTGCACACGTACCCTTTCACTCTCTAATGCCTTGTGCATTTACTGGTTTTGGAAGAACTTAATTAAAGTCAGTTGTGAAATTTCCAAGGAAAAAAAAACGTAATCCCTTACAGTAAATGTGCTGTGATTGTTCTGGGTTTGCCCTGCCTCTCCCCCTTGACTGGTCTCATGGTGAGACAACATAATCTGAGAGATCAAAAAGCTGAAAGCGGCCATGCTTGCTTTTCATCCTCCCTCCGACAAAGCAAATGGCAGCGGAGAGGACTTGAACTGCTTGATCCAAGCAAGGAGCCATGCTCATCCCTGGATCTAGCAGTTCCCCCAGTTCAGTAGCTGGCTGCCCAGTTCACATAAACACCTTTCCTGGACACAAAGAGGTCTCCCTGCAGGAAACCTCCCTTCCCAGGAGCCAGCTTCTGAAAATGTCCTGGCTTTGCCCTCTGCCTGCAAGAGAAGTGCAACATGAAGGTATAATATCTTTTCTCCCATCCCCTTCCATCCCTAGACGTCTGGTGAGGAGTCCCTAGGAGTTGCGTGGAGTGGGTGGCAGCCCCCCTGCTTAACCTGGAGGGGACAAAACTGTACGTCTTCAGCTGAAAAAAGTGTGCTGGGGCAAGGGGATGAAAATGGGGTGAGGAATCCAAAGAAAACTCCTGGGCAGCAGCCCTGAGCAAGGTGCGGCCTGATGGCTCTGTGCTCCAAGGCACCTATTGCTTCCTTCTTGCTGCCCTGCTGGGACCCAGACTCTCCAAGCCCATGTTTCTAGGTCTGTGACTTGTCCGGCTCTGAAGGCCCCAATTTTCCATGAAATGTGCAGATGCAGATGGAGTCCCACTTCCAGTTGTTCCACAGCAAAGCGTCATAGGCAAATAACTGGGATTTAGCATGGAGAAGTCTCAAGGGCCTCTTTGTCCTCACCTTTGCTTTAATTTACAGCTACGTCAAGATCTGTGGTTAGCTGACGTTTTGGGAAAAAGTGCCCAGACCCAGCCATTCGCAGGAATCGGTTCATTTAAATTACAACCCTCAGAAATGCTGGAAGGTCAATTAAAGAAACAACCAAACAAAAGCCACAGTGACAACAATCCTGCGGCTCTGTTAAAGAAAGAAGCCATACAGAAAGGTCTGTGCCGGAAAACCAACCAATTCAGCATCAAAGAGAGAAGAAATAACAAGCAAAGCTTGCCCTCCTCCCCTTACCCGCGCGG
The DNA here is from genome assembly GCF_035582795.1 of Mycteria americana. Lineage (NCBI taxonomy): Eukaryota > Metazoa > Chordata > Aves > Ciconiiformes > Ciconiidae > Mycteria > Mycteria americana. The sequence continues at coordinate 69,221,783 of NC_134369.1, read as the reverse complement.
TGTATTTTATCTAGTCAGAGTGGCAGCGCTGGCGTGGAGCCAGGGGTCTCGCCGATAGATCCAAGCGGTGCTGATTAAGAAATGTACCCAAAGTAATTAATGATGGGGGAGGACTGACTCCTGGTGCTGACGGCGGAGCTGGGATCTGACTCGTTCTTTGCAACAGTTAACCCCAGAAAGAGTCAATTAGAGCAGGACTTCCCAACCTTTGGCGACAGACGCTCTCACTTTCAATTAAAATGGCTCGCTAGGAACCCAGAGCAGCGAGTTTGAGTCAGCAGGCTGCACAGAGCATCAGGCTTCCCATGCCTTTGTAGTTTCTGACTGTATTTCTCTGACGTGCCAGTTTTAAATTTGCAAAAATATCGTCTGGATTTCACCCAGGATTTCAGATAGGTTTCAGCGCTCTCTGTGCTCTGTTCAATATTCTGGACAAGGTTCCAGCCTCTCCAGCATTAGCAATGGGACTTCCTCTGATTTTCAGGACAGCACTTGGTTCTCCCTGTATTTAGGTCACTGCTGTCGAAAAGGTCCACGTATGTTAGTGCTGGGTCAATATTCTGGACCACTGTAGGGCTGTCGATGCTCGGTTCTGTCTTCTGGACAGGCGCAGGTTTGTCCATCCTCAGGTCATAATGCAGGGTGGGTTTTGGGAGCACTGAAGCTGATTTCAGCCTCCGAGATTCATTATCATTTTGGTTCAGGTATTCTGGCTAAATTCAGTAACAGCTTTAGCCGGTTTCCCTCAATATAGAGCAAAGGCATGAGTTAGGAAATTTAGGCTGAAAAGCAAACTTTATCTCTTCTCTCTTACATCCTTTGTGTCAAAATAATAATATATGAGAATTGCAAAGGAATCAGTGTCTTTCTAATTTTTCAATTTATTTTACTTTTTGTTTATTGGAGGAAATCTGAGTGTTAGTGAGCAAATCTCAGTTCGCCCCAGCAAGTCTAAAAGACTCAGGAGCTTCTGACTCTTCCTGGCTGGCCCTACAGGCTCTGCCGATGGGCAGACATGGATTTACCCCTCGTTTTCCTTTATTTTCCCCTTGAACTTCCCCTTGAACTTGTCCACATCCTGCTTAAGGGGCAATATGCAGAACGCACCATGAGATGACACTGAAACCAGGCACAGGTTTAAAATAAAGGCTGGTTCACTGCGCACTGGAGACTGAGTCTCTACTTCTGTCTTTCAAGCTCCTATTGCCGTTTGTGCTGGGAGTCTGTAGGCAACTTCCACACAGCTCCTCTGGCTTGCAAGGACTCGCTGTACTGTTTCCTTCACAAGTGGGACTTGGTTTTATTTAGCTTTGGTTTACGATCACGCAGAAAGACAGCACTGTGCTGAGCATCAGCATCATAGTGGAGAGGTAAGATCTTAAGCTTTATCCTCCATTTTGGTCCAGACATAATCACCCTAAAACCCCAAATTGCTGAATATTTACTCTATTGCTGGAGACACTCACAGATTTAGTCTCCTTCCCCATACCCTTTTTTCAACACATAAAACCAAGGTTCATTTTCATGACTTTTTTTATGATCTTCATCTCAACTGGAGAAGACATTTTCTAGCCTAGAGGGTAAAGGCTTTGCTTTATATTGTCAAAAGCAGCAAGTTCAGGTCCTGTGGTGAGGGTCACATTTTTTATAATAAACCCTTCATATCCTTTATTATCTCCTTGTTAAATGGTTCAGTACATTAATTATCGTTATCATCCAATATATTTTACACTGAATGAAAATATTTCCACAACGCTTTTGGCTGAAGAAGCAAAACATAATATACCATTTTATGAGTAATTTTCATGAAATTTTGCATGCATCCAGATCTTGTGAGGTAGGGAACACACTTTGTTTGAACTTTATAGCCTTCTCATTCAGTTTTCATTAATAATTTTTCCTTTAGTTCTCGATAGGTTTCTCTAGCATTGAGGGAACAATATCAGAGCCCTCCTGTAGCTAATTTAATATCTGTAAATTTCCATGGCTGATAAGCGACAACTGCGCAGACGAATAGAAAAGTGAAATATTGAATATGGGAGAAAAAAAACCACAAATGAAAGCAGAGACTGCAAGATGCTATGAAGTGATAATCGTTGCAAAATGTTTGGCTTCATCAGGTAAAACCACTAGCAGAAGAACAGTGATTATTATTTGTCCTCTAAAAGAAAATCAAAGTTTTAAATTAGTTTGTTTGTCTCAAAAATCATTCCCTTGATAGATAGAAAACACTTTCTAGTGGAGCTTTTCACCAGCCCCTGTTCTGAGCCATGCTCACATGCATCCCCCAGCTTGCTAGAGGCACTGGCAGGGACAGCCGTGTTTCCTGGCCCAAGAAATCATTTTCTACTACACCTTTCTCTCTCCCAAAGCAAGGCTCTCCCCCATGCTCATAACTTTACTCCTCTCCTCTAGCCAGCCAACCCCCAAATCAGGATCCAAGCCATCTTGCCCTTGTCAATCCTCCTGCCACATATTTCATGACCACTTACTTGCAAAACCTTTGCGTTCTCTCTCTGAACTATGTGTGATACAGTTGCTCCCCCCAATCCTCCTCACCTCCCTAAGCCCGAAGTCCAACCCCTATTAATTATGTTCCTGCCCATCCTCCTTGCCCCTGTGCTACTTCTTCTTCCTCCCGTCCTGCTTTCCTCCGCTCGTGCTTTCAGCCGCAGGCTCTGAGGAGCACGCAGCAGAGTTTGGAGTTGGAGTTGGGATCAAGCGACTGCAAGAAGATGCCCAACCCAACTGCCGTGGATGAGCAGTATCCAGAGCAGCCACGTACCGTGGCTCACCTCTCGCTCCCTGTCCTGCCACAGTATAGCAGGCAGTGAAAAGCCCTGACCTGCACGCTCACATGAATCCCACATGCTTTGTTGGCCACTTCAAAGGCTGAACACACCATTCTGGACAAGAAGCAACTCTACAAAAACCATAGAGAAACCCAGCAGCTTTGCAGCGTCTGATGCTATTGCCCTCTCCACAGAAACTCCAGCTTTAGTAGACACGTTAGTTGCAGCTCTACAGCAAACAAATCTTCCAACAAAGAGGTCTGCTCCACAACAGCTTGGGGAAAGAGTCCCCCTGGAAAGGATACTCACAGGTCTATCAATTTAAGATGTGGTTTTCAATCCTTGTCTGCACAACGTAACTTGTTCTCATGAACGCTCCCAGCTGCTCAATCCTTTGTTGCAGCCATCACACACAAGAAAAACTATACTGAGATAGAGGACAGTATATTGCGGGGTTTTTAACAAGGGGAAAGTCTGCGGAAGGACCACAGACCTTGCTGCACTTAAATCATTCCTCTGCAGCAAACTGTGGCTGGTCTGTAGAGAAACGCAAGCTGAAGTGAGCAGGGAGAGTGTAATTCTGCTCTCACTGGACCAGTCAGGCCTGGATCCTACAAGCCAACCCATCCTGTCCAGACAGGATTGGAGCCTAACACTGGGCCACCGGAAAGACAGGATCTGCAGGAGGAAATAAATTCCCCTGGAGCCACGGGACCAACCATGGTGCCGGTCACCAGGACGTATCAACAAGCAAATTCTTTTCCAATCCTGCAAATACCCAAAGCCCTGGCACCCGCAGACCTCACATCTCTAATTAAAAATGGCCATGAATACTTCAATAAACAACTCAATCCATCATGTTCAGGACATAATAAAGGGACACGGAGTGGAAAAGAAGCTTTGCCCCTGTCCTATGTGCCATACTGTATGTGTTTCACCACAGGGAAGCATGTGCTAATTTCTTACCTCTCTGCTGACTGCACTGTCCTTTTGCATAGTTGCTGCTAAACTGCATGAAAGGTATTTCTAATCTCGTGACGGTGACTGAAAAGGGTTGAAGGACACAAATTAAGTCTCATAGCAATAGAGCAGCCCAAGAATGGAAGGTCAGCCAGTTGACTCTTCCCAGAATCCCCTGAACAATGCAATTATTCATGAAGGAAATTTCAAATTATTTTCATTAGACTTCTGTTTTACCAATCTAACCAAAGTGATTAATTAGGGATTAAAATATTTACTCTGCACATGCTGCCTTGGCACGGCACTAGAATATTTAAGCATTGTGCTAAAAGGGTCAGCTGTCTCCAGTTCTGTTTGGAATTCATTCTCTATTTTCTGTGTAAAAGGGCATTGACACTCATGTCTATACTACACTTAGGATCCCATTAGGGACACGGAGAGAGAAATGAGTCTCTTTTCCTGCCCTTGTAGCTGCTCCAAGCTCCCCAACTTCTTTACCGGGGTACTTTGGCTGAGAAACAGACAGCAGCAGCAGCAATGACTACAGCAGGCCATGCAGCAGATTTAAGGTTTGACACCTATTCCACCCAACGAGAAAGGAGGGAGATGCTCGTGAGAACCTGGAAGGACCAGCTAGAAAAGAGAGTGTTGGGATGGAAGACAGAAGAATTGGACTCAGATTTTGGTCCAGTTATGGATATCCTGCATGACCCTGGCCAGTTTCTTATTCTAACTCGTGCCTCAATTTCTTATTTTTAACTTGGGGCTTGCCAGCAGCAGGGTGAGAATTTGTCATGCTCAGTAAAGAAGAGTGATGCTTTGATTTGGGCCTGCCAGGGAGCAAAATACTCTTCCAGTGAGGTTATCATGATGCGGCCCAGGGGAAGATGACACTACTGCATATTCTGGTGCGGACACCTTGCAAACGTTTGTCCTTACCTGAGCTTTGAGTTAGCATTAGGTACAATTAACACACGACTAAGATATGGTGCACGCTGGAGTGGAAGTTCACATTAGCGCAGGGATTTAGGAACCTCAGCCCTCTAAAAATAGAAACACGGACTTACCCAAAGCGACAACTGCTTTCACTGGATATGAAGTTTAGAGAAAGGATCACTTTGTATGAAACAGTGTGCTGGAAACGCCTTGCTTGCTGCATTCGCTTTCCGGAGCTGCAACCAGCAACCCCAGATCAGAGCCTGGGGCAAATGCCAATTCACGCTGACCTTCGGAAGCTCCCGGAATCGATTTGCAATTCATCCCTCATCCCCATTTGTCTAACTGAATCCAAAGCAAAGGGATACGTAACAAGGAAAGACTCCAGAAAGGGTGAGCACGAGAGGCCGCGCAACTGATGGTGCATCAGGCCACGACGGCTCAACCAGTCTGCACGGGGACGGTTGCATTTTTTTCAGCGCTGAGGATTCGAGTGGCTTTGCTGGCCTGGCAATCTGACACATCTCAAGCAAGCGTGTGTCTCGGCAGGATAGTTAAAATGCACGGTACCTCAGAGCTGGCGAGTGCTGCCACTGCAACCTCACCGAGATGAAAAAGATGTATAACAGGATTTGCATTCCTTTCCAGACTGACTGCTGCAAGCAAACATTTCAGCACTTATTTGTTACCAATATTATTAGAAGTCTCAACCCATTTCCTGGCTGGGGCATGTTTCCTCGAGGGGACTGAAGTCACCTGTCACTTTCTTTCTCATGTTACTTAATCGTTTTAGTCCAAGCAGTAAGCTGCCAATCATCTTTAATATTTAGTCACCTTGAATGCATTGCTACTGATTAAATAGACTGCTATTTCAGTAAACAACTGATGAGAGAATACTTACAGCTTCATTATAATTATTCCACCAGTTATTAGAGCATTATTCATATGTAAGCCCAAAGAATATTTAGGTCTTCTCCTATTTATTTCACAAACAACATTTTAATTGCTGCCATATTAGCAGAGCTATCAGTACTAATTGGATAATACGCCTTCAAAGATTTTTCTTATAGCAACCTCTTTTGCTTGCATGCTTTTAAAGCATCTGTTTTTTAAGATCTCTGCTGATTACCCATAAAGAAATTTACCCTTATGAGTTTATCAGCCAGGTACCTCTATATGTTTTATTGGGTCTGGTTTGTTGTTTGTAATACAGTGAAAAGAAGTGGCTACTACAAGAGGATGATAGGACAAAGCCTGTACTGCAACCTATGACAGAGGCATGATGAAAAATCTAGGTCTTCTGAGATCATCCATGGCCTTATCCATAGTAAATCCCCTGCCCTGGGCAATGTACTCCTGGGGGCTTGGAGGGGCCTTTTAGAACATCCTTGAAAAGTTCATTAAGAAAAGTAAACTTATTGTTAGTAGACTTAAAAGCAGGGGTCTTGCTTCCAGCAGAAAATATCTTAACAGGGTCCACAGTTTGAGAAGTGTTGGAAAACAATGCTGCCAAATCACATTGAAGCTGGGCAGCAGGTTTTGACAAATTATATGTTTAATAAAGGTCTCTGCACACTAACAGTAAATTTATTGAGTGGGCTTGGCCAGGAAAGGAAAGGTGAAGAAGAGATTCTGGAAAAGTAAATATGTTCTGTGTCACCATCTAGGCAAGATCTGCAGGCCTTGCTTCTAGAAGGAAGGTTTTGTTTAGAAACTCAGCTAGGGCCATTTTTCAAAGGAACAGATAATACATGTGTTTGTTTCGCTTCAGTGAGAGAAAATGAGAAATTGTTACTTAAGGTTGACCCAAACATTTCTCCTTGTTTCTTCCCACCCCACTCACCTCCTTTCCTTCCTCCCTCACAGTTTTTCAGTTTGACCACTGAACTGAAAAATTAATTATTCTTACAGCTCTATTAAAGGATGACTTATGCCAGGATGCTTACAGTCTAGCTGATATATATTAAATATGTCTATTTCTTATTTGTTTTTCCCTTTCTTTTAACACCTATCCCTTCTTTCAATATTTTCAAAATGCTCAAGTGCTCATAGAGTACCATGGATTGTACATTAAGCAAATATGTGCTAAAATAAAATAAAATATGAGCCCTAGAAACACCAATAATAATAATAATGCTGACTTTGAACCAGAAAGGTAAAATTACCTCAACACTTCATAATCAGAATTTTATGTTACACACAAACTCTTTAGGCACACACAGTCTTCACTGTGCACAGTGATGATCATCTGCGTAGGAAAACAGCCGAAAATGCAAAAATCTAACCTTCATGCAGCTGGTTAAGAGGAGCAGCAGACAAGTAAAGCATGAGGAGCGCTTATATTGCCTTCTACCCCTGCTGCCTTCTATTTATCTCTCTTCACAGCAATGCACTGTCCTGGGATGCTCCAACTGTGTAGCAGCAGAAGAGATCCAGGGCCACTTCTCTGCAGCCGGCAACAGCCCACCTTTATGCACAAAGCGAGGCAATTCCAGGCTTTGCGTTGTTTCTCTTTCCAAGAAGTAGCGAAATTTGAGCAAAGGAGAGCACAAAAGCATGGGAGAAACTTCTGAGCACAAGCAACAGCATGGTGGGAAGAGATATCACATACAGCTGGGGGAAACCAGGACGCCCACAGGCAAGATCCAGCAGTTAGGATATAAGCATCAGCTGCTTCTTTTTGTAGCTCAGTTAGATCTTCCTGATTTCTCAGGAAAACTCACTAACCTTACCATCTTCTTGTGTAAATTATTCAGCCAGGGGGGTAGGGAACAGATGGCTTGAGAAACAGAGCGAGGTGATCAACGGAATTGGTATTCAGCTACAACTAACTACACCTTGTTCCTCATTTGTCTCTCCCCATCCTCTCAAGGAGATCTGTGCTTTGGTCACTCTCTGCTAGGGTCAGTTAAACTCACTTTTCCAGCAGAAGAACTTGAAGATAGAGAAAGGCAGAATTTTAGCCCGGGGAGAGGAACCCTAACTGCCTCCAGCATGGACAAGGCTGTCAAACCCGTGCTTTTCACGGCCACAAAGCCATGAATGGATCTGTCCCTGTATTGGAGCCTACATGTCCAGCTATGAACTACCAAGGCTGCAGGGTTCACGGCAGGCGTAAAACCAAAGATGAAGCAGCTGGAAGTAGACATGAGGCATTCTTGGTCTATGGGATCCAAGCTGGGAAAACACTTCCAGAGGAAATTACATAAACGTAGGGTGCAGCTGTATTTACATCACATCGTAAGACATCTAATGCCCTTGGAAGAACCTATAGTGGTCAACCCCAGGCAAAGATGTCATGCATTGCTGCAAGAGATAGAAATGTTCACAAATCCTATCAGCTAGTCCTCCTTGCTTGTCTCAGCCACAGTAACACTGACCATTGGTTCAAAACACAGACAACCAAAGGATCAGATAAGTTACATTGCTATGTAACTTATTACATCATCTTAAGCAGTATTTCAGGGTGTAGAATACACCCACTGCTCTTAAACTGACCAAAAAGCTCTTACTTTTTCTTCTCATTTAATTTCAAACAGGTGTATTGAAACGTTGACTTTCCAGCCCAGCTAAGAGGACTGTCAGGAACAAACATTAAAATGTTCAGAACATCTTAAAGAGCAGAGTTAGAGCTTTTTATTGTTGTTTTATAACTTTGCTTTAATCAACTTTTTATCCATTGACTCCCTTGCAAGTTCCAACCAATATAATTAGCACTATCTAAATTAGTTATCACTCAAAATTACTTCCTTCTTGGAAAAAACAGTTTTATTTTAAAATTATAGGTGTTGCCATAGGCTATGCCAGAACTATATGCATGGGCACGTTTTAAGTAGATAATATTTTTAATCCTAATTAAAAAAATATTCCTCCCCTCCATAAAATGTTAAGATTTGTGAATGACCTTATTTTCATTTTGATAGACACATGGTAAGAATCAACTGATTTTCATTCATATACGTACTCTGCACCTTCCATTGAAACATTATATTGTTCAGCTAAGCTCTTATATAAACTGAACACACATTTTCATTGTCAGGTTTATTCTCATTTCATTGCACACTTGACAGAGAGCAGAGAAGCTAACATTTCCAAAGGGTGCCTATTTCAGAACCTGTTATTTACACACTGCCATCAGTAAGCAAGACTGTCTTCAGTAGGTGCCAAACACCATCAACTCCTATTGATTTCAGTGTGAAGTGCAAGTACATCAGTACATCAGATAAAACATCGGGCAGCTTGCAGCAGCATGAGCCGAGAATGGAGATGCTAAGATACCAAATCTCCCAGACGTGGCTTTGGACCCAGGACCTACCCAGGGTGGCTAGTGGTCTTGGGTAACTCAGGTGAGCCACTTCAAAGGGCCCAAACTGAATAGCCAAAAGAAGTCCACAAGATTGTTAGCTGGCTTTGGAAATGTTGGCCCTGATGGAAATTTTTAGGCACCCAAGGTTGGAAATACTGCCTGGAGATTTTATACATCCTCACATTGCTCAAGCCATTGGGAGGCAGGCAAGGTCACCCCTACTGCAAAAGAGCTGTTTGTGGATCTGCTCTGAGAAGATTACAGGAATAGGCTTTAGCTGTTGATCTCCTGTTATCTTAAATCGATGTGAAAGGGGGCAGCTACTTCTTTGGAGCCCCAGCTCCAAATCTGAATGTAGTGACAGCCATGAGCCACACACTGTGTTCTTGGACCCCAAGGGAGGAGATGTTCAGGGAACAGTCTACAGGCAGAGGACGACAAAGGCTCTTTAGAGATCCCATTTCCCTGTGGAAGGATCTCCTGGTGACTCGGGGATGTTTGCCTTGGCATTCCTTGTTGGTTGTCTTCCTCTTAGAGAAGCATTTGAGTACAGCCATCGCCTGCACGGCACTTGTTTTTTATCCCTTGCTTAGGGAAAGAAACATGGGATGGGGATGCTGGAGAATGGCCTGAACCTGGAGTACAGACTCCTTCAAACACAGAAGAAGAGCAGGATGAAGCACAGGATGGAGGACGTTGGAGAAGACCTGAGCAAGACAGGCTGTGGGCACATGGCTGGAAGGTTAGCTGCAGTGCCTCACCTGGAAAAGCACTAGCCTTACCGAAAGACCACTTTAATTCTTACATCTCAGTGTCCTCTAACGCTATACTGCAGCACAGGGTACCCGAATCAGCTTTATCATTCAGTCGGTTCCCGCAGTAACTCACTGCAATAAGAACATCCACCACAAACTGCCCCTTCCACGTATTCACCCCCCAGTCCCACTCCCTCTCTCTCTCCCAGTTTCATGTCATAGGAGTAAGAGTGGGGGGGTGGGAGGTGCAACAGGAATCAAAGCGACCTTATCATTTAAACCTATAATTTGAAATTTGGTAAAGAGAAAGCTGAATAATTTCCCACAACCTGGGGGCAGTGCTATCTTTCATCCTGACTTGTTCTGCTATTTACAAAAAACTGCATAATTACCAGAGCAAATGCCACGTCACAGCCTGCACCTGCTATGGGCGAGATAGAGAACATGTTTCTGAAAGTAATAATTAAATAAACCCATCCATCAATCAGTTTCATGTAGTTTTGTAGCTTCTGTGTGCTTTAAAAGGAGCAAAACAATGCATTTGTGCAATGAGCTTTCTCTCCACATTTTTAATGGCAATTATTGCATGTAAACTAGCTTTTGTAAGAACTACGAAGCAGATGGATGTGGTCTGAAAAAAACCCCAGGCAAATACACCCACTGGAAAATCAAAAAGATAAAAATGCAAAGTCACTGCGTGTGTAGTTGTCTGTATCTATGAAATGGTTCTTTTTAGCCTCAGCATCTGAATATTCCCAATGGAAATGTTATTATAAAAGACAACAGGTTGTTTCAACAGAACGGATCAAAAAGTGTGATTGCAATTTCAGGCATGGTCCCATGATGTGACTGACAATCCTGAGCGAAAGAATTATTTTTACCCAGCAGCTCGCTCTCGAATGGAAGAGGGATCCCGGAAGAGATGAAGATGCTTGAAATCCTGGGAAGCAATGAGAGGGTAAGGATGTGAGGAGAGGACTGACTGCAGGGAAGCATTTTCTCTTCTACCCTTCATTTCTCCTTTGAGCTATGCCACTAATGCTGCTGCCAGGTCTGCCAAGCATGGCGTCCCTCCCAGGCTGCATTCAAAGGCAGGATTCAGCCTTTCTCTGGGGCTGTAGCAGTTTCCTGATGCAAAAATTCATCCTAGCCCAAGCCAAGGAAAGAGATGGGTGCTGGACCTTCACGTAGATGAGACGGAGGCTTAATGCTTGGGCTCAGATATCTACACATACCCCATATACGTCCACGTGCATCTTTCTACATCTCTTCGTTCTACCGAACTGACATCTGTTGTGCACATTCCCTTTATATTGTACTTTAACATACAATTAAGATAAGCAACTGGATGGGACATTTGTCCTGGGTCACCACTGGAGAGAGCCATATGTCATTGCTTCTTCTCTGCCAATGGACAAATTTACAGTATTAAGCCATTCCACAGCACAATTTTGGAAAGTTGCATGCAAGGTAGGATTATGAGGATTAAAGGGGTGGAGGGCTCTACTTTCCATTAAGGATTTGCTGACAAAGAATCCGTTGGCAATTAATAGATTAATAGATGTTTTTGTAAATGTCTCATGAATTCTTACTGAGTTGAGTAAGGCAATGATCCCAGCTCACAAGCCCACAGAGCACTCTGGTCTGCGATATTTACAGCTGTGGTTTGCAACTCTTTTTTGTCACAACTTTCGATGCTTAAAATTTTACTACAGTGGTCCAGCCCCTGCCCCGTGTATTTAAACCAGTTGCCAATGTTGTTGTTCTTCACCTCCAGAGACCTCTCAGAAGCAGTTCTTGGATGACTTTGGAAACTCTTGCTTTGGACCAAGCAAAATAAGCAAATCCTGACTTCAAAATGCTAATTTTTATTGCCAATTAAGCCTTTACAAAGTACTGAAGATTCAGTTCTTGAAACACAATGTAGCTAAGAAGCATGGTTGAAAAGGGACCACATCCTAAATGGGAAGGCAACAGAAATGGTTCAAGAAAATCCCAGCAGATGACTCCTACAGGCAAACAGACCTCAGGAATACCCTTCATAATCACCTCTTCAGACAGCGAGGAAATGACTTCTAGGAAGGATTTACTTCCTTTCCTTTTCAGTACCCTAGATATTCAGAAACTCTTCCTGAGATTTGCAGTGGTTCCTACTTAAAGAGTAATTTATTGACAATCCTAAGAGAGAACGCTTTAATTCACAAAATATTATTCATCAAAACGCTACAAAAATGGCAGTTTTATTCTGATCCTAATCTATAAAGCTTTTTGTCTATCTTTAAAGCTATGGTTATCTTGAAGTGCTTAGTCTCATATTCATTGCTTTTATAATTGGACAACATAGAACAATGGGAGATTTACTAGTTTATTAAGAACCAAAATGAATGTAATCCAATATCACCCTTTGTTGAAAGCCACCTACAAAAGAATTGCATGAGGATGTGAAATGAATAATCTTTCTTGGTTTTCTCCTCTTGAAAGCACTATAGTGCCTTTCCAGAGCATAATAAATGGCAATATGTTATGGAAAATTACTACAAGTCTTACCAGGTAAACAAGTTCAGTAGCTTTTTGGGAACTGGTACAGCTTATTTCTGACGAATGTTTTCACAGAGGAATCCTTTTTTTGAAATGATCCTGATGGTCCAGGCTTAAAAAAGAAAGCCTTAAAATCAACAATCTGGTTCTTGTTCTACAGACAACAATATGGTCATTCAACCCAAACTCATTTGTCTTTTTCTCACCATTAAAGATGGGCTTGTGCATGGAGCAATGTTCCTAAGGTGGGAAACTAAAAATTATACCAGAAAAGGTAGGGCAATTCAGCACCAGGAAATAAACCAGAAAGAATTAGCTCACTTCACAAGATGTAAATCATCCTCTGCACTAGTCTCATTAGGCCTTTAAAGACCAACTGAGTGATCAACGCTGAGCAGGAGTCAAATCCTCAAGGAAAAGAGCAATGAAAAAATGGGGACAGTGTGTCCCGATGATGTGTCAGAGTTAAACCAAGTAGTTAAACAGACAAAGGGATTTTGATGCTTCCTTGCCATGGACAGAACTAACTTTTAAAGTCCGGTGTCCTTTCTAGGTTGGGATGAAGCTGGAACAGGTTGAAAAAAATTTCACAAATCCTGTTTTGGATGAAAATGGGCTTTGATTCTGCAGTGAGCTCAGAATGTGCCTTTTACCACCTTGGCCTCCTGAAGCCTGCTTCAAATCAGAGAACCAATTTTCTATTGCAGTGCTCTATCATTGTTCAGCTATACCATTAATTACAAAGTTGTCTTCCATGGCTCTCAAAGTGCTTTTATAAAGAAAGAAAATGGCACTATGCCTATTTTACAATCAGAGAAGCTGAGGCACGAAAAGACAAAACATTACGTTCTCCTTGAGACCAGATCAATGCGAACTATTAAGAACCGTTGTTGCCTGATACAAGGAAAGGTCTGTTCTCTGAACCAAGCGGTCACCAGGGACGCAGACCAATCTTCGGGTTACATTTTGGTGTGTGATGTTTCTTCATCTGTAAATCTGTCCCGCTGCCCGGGCGAACCGCGCACCGACGAGGTGTCAGGCGGCCAGTGCCTGATCACACACACGACCTCTCACTTGTATGGGTGTGCTGCTCCCTGAGAAGTCAACGGTAAACCAGCACTTGACTTCATTGAGTGCCTCTGTAGACTGCTCCATCATTTCTGCATTACAAGAAATGCTCATCTTCAGTAATCTGCCTTTTCCTATCCAACCCAAGAACAGCAGCACCATCCATGCCCATTTGCTGTGTTTTGTGTTCCTGGGAGTGCTGACCATCTCCCTGCCAGCTCAACCAACTCTAACCTTGCTCTGTAGCTTCTGGGCTTTGTTGTACTGCAAGTAAAAAATACATTGAGCTATTTGGAATAGACCTTCAGAGAGATGCTGAGAGCTTCAGGAAGGAAACCAGAAAGCGGAGGTGTAATACGTTAATTCTCTAATTTTACTTTATTTAATGTGGTGTTTGTAACAGCCCTTATTCCTACCTCACTTTCCTGCACCATGAACTTGCGCTCTTCTCATCTCCTGGGTGAACAAACAGGATGCCGGTGTCTACAAGAAAGACGGAAGAAATCTCTCCTTCTGCAAGACAGGGTTCAGCTCCCCACCTCCAGGAGGGGTCTGGGCTCATGCATCCCCGGAGAGCTGAAGGGAAAGACGGGAAAGGCTCAGCATGCAAACTGCCACGGCTCAGCTTCTCCCTCCCCATCACTAGTATTGGAAATAAGCACAAACTGCCACCAGGCCAATGCATTTAAATCCTTTCCATGCTGAAAGTCAGAGGCAACATGCTGGATCGGTGCCAAAGGCTCCACTGACCTCAGCGGTCACCGACAAACTGATCCTATGGGATCTCCGTGCATTTACACCTTGCAGAGAATCTGGCCGGTTCTCAGAAACGCCTGAAAGGGCGGCTATCACTTCAAGCTCCCTCAGGCAGATCATACCTAAGATCGTTTATCAAGTTAAACTTTACTCATTGGCTTAAAGAATAAATAAATGTTATTGTCGATTTCCCTGCTTTATTGCGGCTAATGGCAGGGCAGGATGTCAATTGTTTCTTTCCTCAGGACTTGTGTGCTCTTCTGCTTTTCCCCATAGATGATTTCTTATAAAGAGTAAAAAATGTAATGAATAAATTGAAAAAAAAAAAAAAGCTTGTAGACCCAAAAGAAAGAATGCATCTATTATAAAATAAAATCTCTTTTAGTAGCTATTAGAATGCATTAAAAATATTCACAGGACTCTCCCCTCCAGTTATGTTGCAAAAGCCATGCAAATAATAATTGTGGCTAAGTGCACTACAGTGACAGTCAATATTGTACTTCCCAAGCTAGTACTCATTATTCTTTATGGAACTCATGCATTTTGTGAAAGATCAAAAGATTTACATATCATATGGAGTGCTTTAGGGAGTGACTTGCTGTGCACTTTAATGCGCAATGTTCCACAGCCATTTAAATACAGATTTCATTTCTCTCTTCTGTGTGATATTAAATTTGAAAAAAGAGGGAGAGAGAGACGAAATCAACTTGGGTACCTTTGTTCACATCATGAAATACAATTTTAATTTGGTTCCGATATAGAAGTTTAATATTTTTATGGGATGTTATTGAATAATCTGCTAGGCTCAGCACTGGCCTTTGCTCAGGAAAGAGATGAAAGAAATCAATTTTTTTTATGAGCGCTGCAGGCAAAATCATCTGCTCTTCCATGCCCCAGAGAAGGGGACGGACTCCGACACATCGCTTGGCCTCCCTCCACCACCAGCTTCCCTGCAGCCTCCTCCAGTTAATCTAGTCTGTGCTCATGGATGGATGGTAACAGCAAATGAAGAAGGAGCTGCAACCTATATCCTTAGTGCAAGAAAGAAGGAAAATGCCGTGATTTCTGTGCTGCCGCAGGCTGCGGGAGACAAGGCAGCATCATTCTGCCACAGCCTGCTCGCGTGCCCTTGGGTGAGCCACTGCACACAGGTTCCTCTGCGCAACGTGGAGACAAAAGCACTTTTTTACCTTGCCAGGAAGTTGTGAGGATAAAGAAATACATTAAGGACAGCTGAATGGTCAGTTACTATGGTAATACAGCCACATGGCTGTGTAGAGGGGCTTTGAGGCCATATTTGCCATGCCTGCACTCTACTGCACATATTCGTGCTCCTGAGAACTGCCCTTTAGCATGTGCCCAGCTGTGAAAGGACCAGCTGCTTAGACCAGTCTCAGCCCCTCCATCTACTTTCTCTGTCCCTGTGGTTGTGCCATGGGGCCAAAGACAGGGTACGAGCCCTGGGGACACAGGACGTGGCAGGGGACTGTTGCTTGGATGTTTCCCGCCTGAAGGTGAGATGGGATCTACAGACAGCCTGAGCTACACCCCTGGGAGACCTGGGAGTACACCAAGGTCTGGGCCACTCCTAAAAGCAGGTTTTTCAGAATGGTCTTCATGACCAGAGAAGGATCATAGATGAACACCATTTTTGGGTGGTACCTAAAGAAAGGATTAAGAGGACAACAGTCTGTGTCATGCTGGATCTACTCACCAGCAATTGGAGGACTTGGGCACCACCCAACAAGCATATCTACACTAGCAAGGTTGAGGAAATGTGTCCCTATTCCTCCTCTGAAGGAAGAAAAGAAAGGCTTCTGAACAAGTAATTAAGCCCTTTATTTCTATGGAAGAAAGAAAGGGTTTCATGAATAGGAAATCTACCCAATTTGTTTGCTTCTGGTACATTCTGCATTATTTTCTGAATGAAGCAAACTGAAAACCTCTTTAATGAAGCATAACTATGTTGTGATTAAGGCTTATTCTGTCTAAATATTGACTCAGATAACATTTTTTCAGGACGAACAGACCATATCCCATGAATCTGGCATAAAAGTCAGGAAGATTAATAGGAAAGATGAATTTTCCGGTTGTCTGAAGAGAAGTTTGACATGGCCAAGGTAACAGTCAGAGACTTTTCTCATTATTTATGAGGTCCATCCAGAGAATTTTCAAGAGACTGTAGCTTTCCTGTTCCGCTGGACGTTTGAAAGCTCAAGGAAAAATAGCTCTGTCCTTCCCTCGCTGGTTAGCACAGAGACAGGAACAGAGCAACAGGAATTTCTGTAAAACAACCCCATTGTCTTGGAGCAAAGATTAACCAAGGAGTCTTGCAAGCCCTATTGAAGTAGAACCTCTGGCTCTTTGACCTGCACCTGCAGGTAAAATCAGAATAAATCAGGCATATGGATACTAATCCTGGCCTAAACAATCCAGAAGAGGAACAGGTCGACTGGTGCTTGGGAAAAGAAAAGGGTAATTAGAACAAAAGATGTTTGGAAAGTTAGCTCAAAAGGGAAAAATAAATTGTCCTGGACATAGTTGGTCTTCTGCCAATTTGTATGGTGTGATATTTTCTCTCTCTCATTCAAAAAGCACAGATTCGTGTTTCTTTAATAAATGAGTTTATTCTCAAGAAGGGTCCTGTTGCGAGGGAAGGCGTGTGAAAGATTTTTGTTTTAGCCATTGTTACGTGCATGACAGGCAGGCCCAGAGACCCCAGCTCAAACAGGATCCTATTTTGCTAAAAACTAACCAACAGGAGTGAATCTCTGCCCCACAAGGCTTGCCGCATGGTGAGGGAAGGCACACAAAACGGGTAGGGCACTACGATCCTGTTTGTTGGGAGCTCAGACCTTTCCCTCTCTGGCTGCAACCAGCAAAGCAATGATACCTCACAGAGAAATACCACCTCCAGGGCTAATCAGCTGTCACGGATAAGGATCTCTCGGAAATATGCATAAATAGACAGACGAAGATGAATTTTTCCCACAAACACTTAACAGAAAAACCTTCCTGGGAAGAAAAAAAACTCCCTGAGAAAAGTATTAGCTCCTTGGTCCAGAGGAGTTTTTGATCGTTCTTAGGATTTTGGAATTTAAAAAAATCGTGACAACAGACGATTGTGTCAAACAGAAAAGCAACAAAACTGCTGCAGCGGTATAGGCACAGCAGTGCACTGCAATTCAGGCGTCTCTTGGCCTGCCTGGCATTCACTGGGGCAAGGTGAGAAGTCAGGAGAGTTACAATCGATTTGATTGTAACTCTCCTAACTCTCCAAATTGATTGTTACAATTAAATTGATCAACAATTTAATTCTTTGAGATTTAGTTCCTCATTTTGGCTTTCAAAACTCTTAAAAAGACATGCTTAACTTTGGGCATACCTCTAGGTCTTATTGTGGACAAGTGATGGATTTACATCGTGGCCTTTGGCGACGCAGACAGGCTTAAAGGAAAGTCAGGAAGAACTGGGAGGGTATGGTCCAGGACATGAACCTACACCCTTTGGGCACTTTAGGAGGCAGATTATCTAAACCAGATTCTCATTACTCTACAACTCCATCTTCTCTCCATTCCTTGTTTGTATAGAGAGCACTTTTAATTCATGAAAGATTGTCTTTGAAAGAGAAATTCCCCTTCCAGCTGTGAGCTCTCTCATTTCTCATTGGGTATTGCCAGTGCTACGGATGGCACATAAATCCTCCAGAATAGGTACAAAGCATTTGGAAATATTTCCCTACAGCATTCTGCCATTGTATTTCCACCTTACCACCCATCTAGCCCACCCAAACTTTCAAATTTCAGCTCCGTTCCCATTGTAAACTTCCCAAAGCTGAGCTCTGCAGTTCCAAGGATTTCTAGATAGGCAGGCAGGAGAAGCGTGCAGGTTAGCTAACTGTTTGTAAAAGATAAAATTATTATTCTCTGGAAAAAACAACAACGACAACAGGAGAGACACAAAATAATAACCCAGCGGATCTCAGAAGCCAATTGCCAAAAACCTTTACAGTGATGCTTTGTCTTCCTACCAGCTGCAGATCCCTGCCCTTATTTTGGGCTCTGCACTGCAATACTGGGCTTTCCTTTGCACTAGAAGGAGCTAGAAATAAAAGAAATACAGAAACGTAAAGGCTGAAATTAAAGTGGAAGAGCAGCGGGAGTGTGGCAGTAGTGGTGTTAATGCTGAAGTATTCCCTGGGAGCGCAAGCTGGCAAATGTAGTGGACACCCAGATATTTGAAATGCAGCCAAATAATTTGGCACATCTCTAACTGGCACAAAGCAGTCTTGGTAGAGCTTCCTACTGCTGCTGGCACTTTTACAGCTGTCTTTCTTCATCTTGCTCTTCCCACCGCAACAGCTACTCAACAGGTGTTTCCACAGACACAGTGTGTTTGGCAGCTGCAACCCTTCAATATTATCGCTGGAATACATTTTTCTCCCTCTCAACAGCATCGCTCGGGTCCGTTGCCCAGAGGCCGGCATGGCAACGGGGACAGCTGACCAACTGGATTTGGGAAAAGGGGGCTGTGTGTTTGGGCAGCCAGATGTATGAGTCGGTAAAGCAGTTGGAGAACATCAATGCTTGGCGTGGCCCTGGGAAGCTGGAGTGATGCTTTGCTGAAGTTTATCTGGAACCCATCTTCTGCTCACCTGGGTCTTCCCTGTTTTTTCTGTTCTTCCCCCGGGACCTCTTGGTCCCATGTCCATTTTCTTCGTTGCAAACAAGTCCCCATACCTTTGGGCTTCCTGTCCTCGATTGAGTATTTGCTCAGATCATGATGGATTTTCTTTGCCCAACCCTACTCAGCCTTCAGTCCAAATGTGCTTAGAGAAAAAGACAGGAGAGCTCAGATCCCAGAGGAAACCTGGGAACTGCAAGATTTGCAGCACAGAAAGAACCCAGAGAGATTCCAAGGTAAGTCACGTTGGAGTAGAGTTCATGAGAACATTAAAATTAACAATTGTCTTGTTTTCTTCTTTTTTAGCTTACCTCTGTAGTTTCTTGGCCTTATGTAGCCTTTTCTGTTTTCTGATCTCATACACACCAAAGCAGTCTCAGTTCTTTCAGCAATGCAGTCCATGGTTTGCTCAATGTTGTCTTCTTTAGGTCTCTGGTACATGGTATATGTGAGAGAAACAATGCTGAATGATTTTCTCACGGGAGTCTGCGCAAGGTCACAAAAAGACTTTTTTTTTTTTTTTTAAATATCTTTTACTGACGTATATACCCATACACACACGTATGAAAACGTAAGAACGACCATGCTGGTTCAGCTGAAAGGTCCATTTGACTCACCATCCTGCCTCCAAGAGCCACAGAAAGCAAATGGCTAAGGGCAGGTTTATGTACCAGAGTGGTGTTTCCATAGCACATTTTCCCAGTGTGCAAAAATTTGCAGCTGAGAAAATTCCAGAACAAGAGGAAGATGGTGCTTAGTAGCTCCCAAACAACTTTCTTCCCATGAATTTATCTGCTTGCTTTTTGAACTTATGTGAACTTAGAGCATCCACCAGATCCTGCAGCAAGGAGTTCCACCACTTCACAACACTCTGTGCGAAGAACCACTTCTTTCTGTTTATTTCGCACCTATGGCCCAAGAGTTCTGTATGGTGTCCCTAAGTCTTGTATTGGAAGAGAGGTGGAAAAATGAGTTTCTGTCCCTCCCTGCTTCTACAGCAGCCATGATTTCACAGGTATGATTTTACTCGTATGTCCTCCCTCTGTCCTCCTCCCTTTTCCACAAACTGACACGGGCCTTCAGAAACGTAAATATGGAAATGTCCCAGTGGATCTTTCCTCTCTTCCCTCCCCAGAACACCTCACCTCTCTGGAGTCAGAATAATATTTCTATCCCCTATTTTGTCTATGTTTATATATCTGTATCTAGACACACACTTGCTAAACTACTGCTAGGGTAATTAAAGAGCACGTCTCATGGTATCTCTGCCACAGAATAAAACAGTGCATTAAATCTTTGTCCGGAGCATCGTAAGCACTCACTTTCTGATTAGGGCCGGAAGGCCGCAAGGCTGTTAAAGCCCTCTTTCCACTCTCCCCAATGTTGCCATTAATATGTAAAAGCTTAAGCTTGCTAAAGGGATTATTTCCCATCCTATCTGATTGTAAACTGGCATTTCAATGATTACATGTATCTTTTTGTCATTTTCTCGTAAAACATCTTATTCTTGAACAGCATAATTGGCCTCTTACTAATGTTTAATGAATGATTAAATCAGCATAAATGCAACATACAGCTCTACATGGAAAGCATGTTTGCAACCTCCAGAGCCACAGAAATGTATTTTTGCAATATAGGTTTTAAATCCTTATAATTTTCTAATTATGGACTTTCTGGTATATTTCACATTAAGTACATGGGAAAGTAAATGTGAATTTGCCTGTATGAGCTCAGAAGCAATTCAGTCACTTCTCATTTTGTTTGCAGTTTCTAACCTACATATTAACAACACCTCTGCGGTTTTCATTTAAGTATATTATATAATCTTCCCAAATTAAAAGCCAATTAAAATCACATAATTGCAGAGCTCAGGCAGGCAAGTCCTTGTAGAGATGGCCAAGCAAGGACACTTCTTTGCACTGACACATCACATTAACCAGCCTCACGGAGAGACTCTAGGTTTTGCCCGGGCAAAGGAGTCCATTTGAAATGATGCAATAAAGGTTTCTCTGAGTGTAAAGAGAAATGGAAAGGTATTTCTTCAAAGGAGTGAGAAATATGGGAAGATACAAATTCAGTTTGCTGAAGATATGAGGTTGAGAGGCATTTAGGAGAAGTGGAAATCCTGTGGAAACATGATGATGATCTGAGGACTCACCGATGTAAGAGTAGTTTAAGAAAGTCCACTTTAAGAAAGGCCCCTTAGCTGACAAAACCCAGACATATAAAATTCGGATATGCCATTACCAGGGTGCCTACAGGACCCCAGAATCCTGTGGCAGTGGAAAAGCCAAATGCAGTCCTAGGGTATATCCAGCCCGATATAGCCAGTGGAGCTGGGGAAGTATCACTGACCCTTTCCAGGGACACTGGTAGAGCAAGGTGCCTCATTCAGGAGAGATCCTCCCATGTCAACGAGTACAGAGAAGAGTGAGTCAGGGAGATGGGAATTTCAGTCTTCCAAAAGAAGATGCAAAAATATGCAGCTTTCCCTGTAGAAATATGGCAGGGAAGTAAGCACAACAAAGCAAAGAAGCCTACTTAGACAGAAAACTGGCATTAGCACAAGGATATACCAGAACAAGCCAAACAGTTTCAGGGTGGAAGTTAAGTTACAGCTCCCGAGCGCTAAGGTGCTGAAGCCGCTTTTTGACAGATGCTGCAAGGCCAAGAAAATGCATAGGTTTTAAAGTGAAGCTGGATTTGTTTACGAGAGGGGCTGGGGGTCAGTTTTCCCTTCAGAGCTACTATCTGCGTTGTTCAGAAAAAAAGTTTGTCTACAAAATCAGCAAGCCAAGCGACACTGCGTAACAGCATTCTTGAGATGTGTAGAGCACGCGCCATGCTGCTGGGTTGACCAGCTCTTCTAACCAGGCTGAAGACACAACCCACACTGAGATAGATATACCAGAGCTGAACACCTGAGCATTCTTCGGGCTCATGCACATGCCATGTGCTCTCTTCTACTCCAGGTGCATTTAGATAACACCAGACGACAGCCGGGGTTTATATGGGGTGGTTGAGGTTCATGAGAGGTGAAGCCCTTCAGATGGAACCATCAAAGCCTTACACCTGCTGCAAAGGTTACTCTTACAAACACGGTCTGCTGCCTGGCTTTTCAACACAAATCTGTATGAGTACCTGCTCATGAGTTATTGAACAAGAGTTAACTTATGCCAGCCAAGTTTTGCAAATGCTTATGCAGTCAAAATAGGGGCCAGCAGGTCCAAAGAAAATGAATCTAGGCAATTGCTTTAAGAATCACCACTGTTTACTCCCAAGCAACTCGGGCTCAGGAAGAGCTGTGAAAAATATTTTAAGATACATGTGATGGTTCCGTTAAAAATAAGTGTTGGACAATGCAGGCCAGCAAACTGTCTGAAGATTTCCTCAGCTCTCTCTGGACGTCTACTCAAGAAATACCTGGCTGAATCTGGAGAGGAGTAGAAATGGGGTTTCTATCCAACCAGTCCAGTGTGATGCTCACACAAATGTCTTTTTCCTCCTGCTCTCCAACAGCTGCAGCTATTCCTATATGTTTGTAAGACATGACTCCACGGCCAGGACTCCCTCTTTCTACCCATTACCCAGCCTGTGACCTTGTCCATGGAGCCCAGCTAACGGGAATTTTGCCCTGCAGCCTTCTTCACCATGTAACCCTCCCACCTCTTGCTTTCCCATCTGCTTCTGGACTGCAGCGTTCTCTCAAGCCAGTAAAAAAGAAGCTAATTGAGTGGCCTGTTTTGGTGAGAAATGCAAATGAAACAAAAGAAAAAAGCTAAAATAATTCATTGAAATGGCAAGACAATGTCCTATGGAAGGAATTTCACTACTTGAAAAAAAGGTGGGAAATTCATTTTCTAGTTCCTGTAATTCTTCAGAAGGGACAGGGCAGTTTTACCAGAAAACAACATGGTCCAACTGGTGCTCCAACACTTCATCCAGCTACAACTGCACCGGAGAATAAATCTGAGTTTGGCAAACACTTACCTGGTCTCATCATCTGGTTTACAAAATCACTGAGGGATTTTAAAGGACCATAAACAGTTGGACTTTTGGTTGGCATCACAGTTTAGATTAATGGAATGACCTACCCACCAGCAGGAGCAAGTGTTACAGCTCTCAGCAAAACCAGCCTGGATTTATTAATTAACATTATAAGGAAGAAAATGCAGGCACTGAAACAGATACAGGTTCACCTCTTTGTTAGAAATAACCAAAAGCCCAAGCAGGAAATGCAAGAGCATAATATTTTTACCAAAATGCAAGGAAAGGGTATCAATCAGAACCTTTGGAAGTTTCTGGCCAACGTGTCTGATGTTGTTATGGCAAGACCACAGGCTGAAGCTAGCGTTCCAATTGTCAGCATGGTCCCAAGTTGTTTTTTTAAATGATAAACAAAACCACAGTATCATATCATCACTCTTCAATAAGCCTTTGCCCCTGCATGCCCTAACAATTCAGCACTGGGTGCTGTGGCTGTCTGAAGGGCCGCTCTGTTTTGCAGATCTTCTAAGAGATACTGAAATGTCCAAGAAAGATGCTCCTGGGTAAAAAACAGGTGGAGAATTGGAGTTGAATGTCTGAATAACCAGCTTTCCAGCCAAATTGATGCAAGATGCCTTATTTGCGTTTTATATAAACTCAAGTAAGACAATCTTGTATTTTTGGAAAAGAATGGTAATAAAATAGAAAAATCATGCAGTGTCAAACTCCTTCAAGCACCCGCTGATCTGTCACTAAGGAAATCCTCATCAGCCATGTTTGAGGGCTTCACATGAACCATAACACTATCTACTAAGCTGCTCTGTTTGCACTCTCTGCCACAGTACAGTGGTTTCAGTCAACACAGATACCTGGAGACGACTGACTTCAAACACTGTTTATTGAGCAAACATCCACCATAGAGCTCAAAAAACAAAGAAAGGGAAGAGAAAAAGATGGGCAAGTATCCCCATGAATACGACTCAGGAGGAACACAAAGCAGCCAAGGACACCGAAGAGTCAATGGCAAATATCCTATTTTTGCATTTGTCCAATGAAAGAGGCCAAGGATAAAATACCTGGTGTACCAAAACCTAGAACCACAAGCGGCCTTGGATGTCTAGTTTAAAAGCCCTGCCAAGTTGGTGCTTAACTCTCACAATAACGAAATTCTCTGGATGCTCCAGTTTCCACCAGAAAAATCTTCATAGTACCTGAATTTCAGCTGCTGGGCACTCACCTGCCCACCTAGGTCCTGCAAAGCACTGGTGGGATTCTCACACTGCATTCTTCTAGAGAGGAAACAAGGAGGCTCTGCTTAATCAAAAATAAAACAGAAAGGACATGTTAGTGGTTACAATGTTCTGTTACACCACCCCAGATTTCTCACATGTCCTGTACTGAACCTGATCCTCCTTTTGTAAAATTATTCAAGATTCAGAGTCAGACAGAAAACAGCCCTTGCCTGCATGTTGAAGGTACTAATTTGCCAGATCTGAAGGAATATTTAAATATTTATGCAGAGCAGAACAATTTCTGCAGCAAAGACAGAGAGAGACTAAACTCAGAACACAGCCCAGCGGCTGAGGCTTCCTTCCAGAAAGGTGCTAGAGAGGAGTTCAAAGCCCTGGTCCTTCTCACAGCTCAGGTAACTGCTCCCACATAGACCCAGTCGCCTTCCCGTGCGTCGAGTAGAAAGAGGCTGTCCTGCCCCAGTACCTAGTGCCAGGAGAGAGCCGACCTGCACGAACCTGACGTCGAGGGAGCCACCATCCCTTGCTCCTCGGCGTTTCCAGGCCATTGGGAACAAGCTACTGCTTTTTACCTCCAAGACACTTCCCAGCCCCTTCTAACGCAACGTAACATCTCTCTGTCACTATCAACAATTAATATTGCCTCGACAGACCTGACTCCTGCCTCACTGCCTGCCCGTTACAGTTCCACACGTGCTTTCTTCCAAGCTGCCTCTCATGCCTGTGAGGACATTCTTCATGTGCACCCTGTATCTTACCATCCTTCCCAAATCTCTCCTCTGTGCTCCGGTAAGTCCAAATGGTTTGACAGCTCTCAGACTGCTGGATCAGTGTAACTGCTGTCAATCATGTCAGCCAACACTGTCTCCTTCTTGTTTCCACCTCTTTATGACCCTCCCTCCTCCACTCTTCTACTGTACCGAGGTTATCAGCTCCTTGGGGCGGGCATAATCTTTTTGTTCTGTACCCGTACAGTACCTACGCAACGGCACCCTCTGATTTTGAGGGCCTGCAATATTATATTTGAGTAACAAAGGTGGAGCTCAGCTTGAGTCCCTTCCTACTTCCAACACTATAGCTTACTAGGACTGCACTGCACCATATATAAACTGTGCAACCTAGGGATGTTTCCAGCTCTGAGGTTCAGACAAAGGCTCCAGATGCATCCCTGACTCCATTTTGGTGTGTGAACTGGGTGCAAATCTTCCTTCCTTGAACCTGATTTCCTTTGCAAAGAATCACAGCATGTACCTGTGTCATTCACTGACTCCCCAGTTAAAACCAGTCCGGGAACAGGATTTGTGGGGCTGACTTGTTTCTTAGCCCAGTCTTGACCCACCTGAGATGCGGAAGAAACGTCTGGTCAGACAAAGACCTCTTGGCTGATTCTTCAGCCCTTTTCCTGACATGCCTTAGCCCCAGATCCGCTTAAATCATGGGGAAGGGTTACGTTGTGTGGTAAGGTTATGTGAAAGCAAGACTACATCTTCTGAGTCTTGGCAACTTCTTAGTCTTTAACCACAGTGTTTTAGTTTCCAAATGACTCGCATTCCTTAGCTATTCAATCACATCACTCCAGTGAGAGGACACGCTGTTATTATCACATTGTAAAGCCAGACGAAGGAAGCAGAGACAGACTAAGACATCACTCAGACTTATTTTGGCCATTTTAGAACGATTGCCAGGGGATCACATGTCTGTGTGCTTTTGACATGACTTACCTGGAGAGGTACGTGGTATGGCAAAGCTCCTTCTCTGGAAACGTCAGTCCCTCTGTTGCTCAGGACTATCTTCTTTTGTTCATAACAAACAGTAAAGCCTGGAAAAAGAACTGGAAATGGAGTCAAGGTTATACTTGTGGGGCATTACACAGAGGACTGTGAAAGAGGAGGATATATGCAGAAAAGCAGAGATGGGCACGAGGCAGAAAGGGAATATGGAACGTATAAAGCTCATTAAGAAAAGCACTGAAACCTTTCTGAGTTTCCCTACATGATGATGGCTAAAGGCTGTGCAACTGGAGCACCTTCTGTCCTGCATATCAGAGGGAGAGAAAATGCGAGAGAAAGACCAAACTAGGCAATAGGTCATGAAAGAGAAGAACAACGTATTATTTTCCAATCATTTACAGTTAGAAGAGAAGCAGGACCAGATACTGGTATTCCTATCTGCTCTAGAGGAAGGCTGGGCACTACGTCTCCTCGCTGCCTAGTTGTTGTCACCGTTGGTCACCATTGCTGAGCAAGCGTTAGCAGCTGGTCTGTGTACGGGACTTCCCTGTAGCCCTCCTTCCCGGGGAGGATATGCCCTGCTTCCTTCCCAGGGCAGGAGAACTGGCATGGCAGAGCCATTGCAGATGGACGAGCAAAACCACAGCTGGCATTGCAGCTTGCATTTAGACAATTAAATAGCCTGCCAGCAGCCATACTTCTTGGAAGTGATCGTGTTGTAAATATTTCACTGACTCTTGCCCAGGGCCACTAAATACTGACAAAAGCTTCTATAACAAAGGCTTGGTATCCAGACTTCAAATCTCTTCAGTCCCAAACTTCAGCCTCGCTCCCATCGACTCCCATAACTCATCTTCACCCCGGTAAGATTGTTTTAGTGGGATTAGATCAACACAGCTGCACCTACTTCCTGCAGTTCTTTTTATTCTTTCTGCTTTCTTTTTTAATTCTCAAGGTTTTATTGTTTCAGGAAAAATGAATTTAAGAAAAAGATTTATTTTCTGATTTCTGGGGTTTGGGTTCTTTTTCAAATCAACACAATCCCCACAAACCCGTGCCTCCAGTGAAAGGAAAACTTTCCCTGCCAGAATTAAGTGGAGGTGGCAGAAATGAGGATATTTGAACAAAGAAAGCAGGATTGATCACTACCCCATCGCTGGAGCACACAGGGAAAGGAGACGGAGAAATGGAACAGCAGCAGTGAGAAATATGCATGCATATTCAGCCCCTTTGTCAAAAAACCTTGTGCTGCAGCATTTCAATTAACAAAGTAGGATGGTTTACCTGATAAAATGCTCCCTGTGTGAGTGTAATTACATATTTATGCCCCACAGAGATTTTTTAATTTCTCTTCAGTTTGTTTGCCTTGAAAGTATTTGTCACTGGAAATGTTCTTGATGTGTAATTTTTAAGGCAGGGTTGGCCAAATGTGTGGTTTGTTTTCATTTTAGATTTACTTCACTGAAGAAGGATTGGAAGACAATGTATATTTTCAGTGCAAAGAAAAAAAAAATCAATAAGAAAGGTGATACATCAACCAGCAGCAGAAAAAAATGCACTCAAGTGCTGCTTCAGAAATTTCACTGTCTTTTTTTTTCCCCTCTCTCTTGCTTGAAATATATTCTCAGGTGCTTGAAATAGCTTATTGTTCTGCCACTTTCATTTTGTCCTTGCTCCCCAAACACACCTCTTGTGTTTCCAGAGAGGCTGCAATGAACAGGCAGCTTTTCGGTCATTATTTTCCTATTATTTGAGCCCCTTACTGAGCAATCCCTGCCTTGGAGTCTTGGTGCTGAGCACCAGCCCTCCTCCCGCGAGGCATTACAGATGTGCTGGAGCCTAAGCGTGCGAGCGATTGCATTGCGCTCGGTAGGCTTCAAGTTACGCTTGTCCAAGTACTCTGCTGGGTCAGGGCCTAGCAGAGTTTAACTGTTGTAAATTCATTGTCACAGCTTCGTTTAGCCATAGAAAAGCACAGTTAAGACTTTGGAGAGCTGCTCGAATGCTTAGCGAAGTGCAGAACCCTAGCTCCCGTCAAAACCTAGTCTGTTGTTATATGGTTTTCTTCCTTATTTTCCCCAGAATTCCTCAGAAAGGGTGGGAAAGGATCTGAAGGACAAAACTGCACCCGTTTTGGCTGGAGAGTAGCACAACAGAAGATCACTGCTGGCCGTGGAGGTCCATATCTCTCTAAGAGATTACTGGAGAGGTTTCCTCAAGCCACGCAGTGGTTCAGCCAGCGTTTGAGAAGCCACCACAGCGTGAACCATTTTACTGGGGATTATGCTAGTTTAACCTTGCAGGCAGGGAAGAAGTTTGAGTAGACTCAGGAGACAAATCTGTGACTGCATCCACTTCCCAACCAGCAGGTACACTGCACTGGGGGGTTCACTGGCACAGGAATGGTGCTGCTGGGGCAGGCAAAGCTTCTAGCTCTGGAGCTGACAAATATCCATATTCATCTCCTAGACCTGACAGCAATTTTTGACACTGAATTCATCTTACTGAATTCATCTTACAGGCCTGGCAGAGATAAAGAGAGTCATGAAGTTGGCTTTGTTTCTTCCTCTCAGACGGATCCCAGAGGGTCATAACTAGCATCTGTTCTGTCTCCTCGAGGATGCACAAGGTGAACTCGTGTCTTCTTTTTACTACCAGGTTGTGTGAGAGCTCCAGGAGCGAGGCTCAGAGATGTCGTTTGACTTCGGTGCCTGCCAAACTGTGACACTTCCCTATCACAGCCAGAATTGTCTTCTCTCCCGCCGCTGTCCCGATGCCCGTAAAAGAAAAGCTCCTAGATGAAAGACAAAGAAGCTGGCTAAGGCCCAAGACATGGTCGTGGGAACTGATGTTGGGGATAAGGAAAACATGCAAAGGAAATACCCTAAAATCTCAACCCCTTCAACATGCCATCAGGATGACAGTGTTCTATTACAGCTCCTATGCAACGTGGAATGGAGGATTTCTCCCCACTTTGGTTACCCAAGAAATGCAAACACCCTTTCAGCTACAAACCTGGAGCCATCACCACTGTGCCGTATCTGCATTTGGTTCCCGCTCCGCCCAAGGGTGATTGCGAAAATCCAATGGAAAACTGATACGGGTTAACATACAACAGGGAGAGCGTTCTGCTGCTGCATGAGGGCTCTGCACCCTTTCAGATCAGGTGCTCACCTGCAAAACATTCACTGGGCCATTCCCATCTCAGACATCAACCCTGTAACCCAAAATGCAGTGCGAAACTGAGGCAAGCAGCTCTCAGGTGCACAAAGCCACTTCTGACCACCTAGGCACGCAGAAATTAGGGTGCTGCACCCTGGCTTAAGCTTTACCCATCCTGTTGGGTGAGATGTCTCGCACTCTTTATATAGTTCCATGCAACGTTTTGCAAATGTTTGCCTAGACCAGAAACGCTACCATATGATCACAAGCATCCTCCGTTAAGCTGGACACTTCTTAACTATTGCAAGCCTAGCTGTTAGCAGTAGATGTTCCAGCTTCCAGGGGCAGCCGTTTGGCTCTCACCCAGTTTGAGTGCAGCTCCCCTGGAAGACAGCATCCCAGGGCTGCCAGCCAGACCTCTGCCAGCACAAGGGCTGCTTGGCAGTCCCGCTCTACAGTTTCTGGACAAAAGTTAGCAAGGACTGCTGACCACGCTGCCAAGCATCACTGCACCCCCAACCCTGCCTAGCCCAGCCCCATCTTGCAGCGTGGCACTACGGGGAGTCATTGCCACCTACCACTCTTGAAACCCCCACCCCCCGAGCTCCCAAAGGCATGAGGTATGCCTGTTGGGACTCTTAGCACGTGAAGACTTTGACATTCAGCCTGTAGGGACAGGAGAGACACCTGCTCATTGATTATATGATCTCCTGAGATTCCTTCTGGCCCCATCTTTCTGCGATTACTCACCACCGCCTGCTGTCAGGACGGTTTCGCGATGCTGGCAGCTGTTTCCCAGCAGCTAGACTGAGGTCAGACACCAGTTAGCTGTTGACACCAATTAGTTCTGGCTTGAATGGCCCAAATGATCTGTTCACGTTGCAAGCTAAGGCTACCAATAATGACAACAAAAAAAAGCAACCCAAACCAAACAAGCAAACAAAACCCACAGCCTCTTAACATGTATTAGCTTCCCTTACTGTCTCAGTACCACTGTAAGACTCCATACACTCTCTAGCCTTATGTTCCAGTGACGTCTTACATGTTATCATGAGAGAGACAGGAGACAGACCTACCATGCTACAGCCACACGTCCCTCTCAGAAGTGAAAGGCTGCTTACAAGCTTCCAGCTCCAATTCTGGCATATTCTGCTTCTTCGCCTACACTTCTTTTTGGCTTTCCCACCCTCTCTTTTACCCCTTAACCAAAGATGCTCTATCAGAGGCCCATGTCATTGCTGGGTATTTTTGAGAGCATGAAAAACTCCTGAAGGATATTGGTTTCTTTGAGAGGTTTGCACACAACTCTGCATATCATAGAAATATCTGCTTTTTTAAGCTATATGGTAATGCACACTGTGCATCTGAGATTAGAATATGGCCCTGAGGAACAAAACGCTCTTCTCTCTTTACAGCTGACAATGCATAGCTTATTTTTATGAGCTCCTCATTTTCAAGAGATTCAACTCCATTGTTTGGCAGCCACAGTTTCAAGGGAAATCTCCAAAGAGCGTTCGACTTTGAGCGTTGCCATTTCTACCTCTGGGGTGCAAGCATTCACTGGGTGACATTGACCTGCGGCCTGTGTGCCCAAAGGGGGGCTGAGCATTTCAAAACCAGCTGGGGAAACCTCCAGCCTTCCAATAAACCGCCTCAAAAGCCTCGGGGAAGCTGCACGCACAATGAGAGGATGCTCTCAGAAACCCCGAGAAGGTTGCTCTGTTCCTGTGGCCTCCACTTGCTGCTTTGTAACAGTCCATCACCCACCACCTCCTGCCGCCTTTTACCATTCCATAGCGGTCCTAAGGCCAGATCCAGCATCCACAGGTCCTGAGACTTTCTCAGGTAGGTTTTCGATCAACCCCCTTAGGCTATCTTCCTCCTCCCTTTTCATTACTAAAGAGTTCAATGCAATTCTTGTCCTTTCTCTTAAGCTACAGTATGTAGATATTTTAAAAGATGGAAAAAAATCCCTGAGAGAATGGGGAAATAAAACATCTTTTTTTGGCTAACCTTACGGAACCTGAAGAACTGGTCACTCTTCCAGGAACAGTTTGCATCTCATCTCAAACTTGAGTTTATACATCTGTCTTCTCTCCAGCCCAATCCTTCTGAAGAAACCTTGCCTTTAAACTGCATCGCTAACATCTGTACCCAAATACAATTTCAAAAGCAGAACAAATGGGGCAAAAAATAAGGCAAAGTAAATAAACTATTCCAAACGGGCACATCATCAGCACACAGGGGAGCAGACCAAGAGCCCCAAGGCTGCGCGGACTTCGACTGCTACGTACAGTGCGCTTGTACAGGGTCTACCACTCTCCTGATCCTGCCCAGTCTCTGGTCTGCCACAATAACAGCAGCAACGATAATGAATTAAGTTCTGCCTGCAGTAGATGTGGCTATTTTATTTTGGCAGCGCGAACGTTGCTAAGTGAAAGCACGTCTTTCTGAACTGCCTTGCTCATGGGAACCATTTAATCATTATAGAGCAATTATAGAGGTCTTTATTCAGTTGTTCCTTAAGTCCTCATTCAGGCAAACCTATTTCAATGGGAACTGTGCCTGAAAGGGACTCATCAAAACCTGACCAGGAAATGGCCAGTAAGAGTAACCTATTTCCAAGAGAGAAAAACTCATGCATTACATCCATAATGGGTAACTTCTTATGAATACACCTATTGAAGTGTGTTATATTCATTAAACTCCATTTGGAGAGGAAGGGTAACCTTCCAGTTAACATGGTTTCTATGTGCTCGTGAGAGCGAGGTTCTGTTCCTGGCTTTGACATAGACTCCCCCCGTGACCACGGTCACACCACTTCGTAATTTTACCTTGGATTTAGCAAAACATGTAATAAACCGGGACAGGAGTAAGCATCCGTTTAACTGTACTCGTGGACTGCAGCCCCCGGTTCCTCCTTTGCAAAACAGAAAGAAGGACAGATCATCTCTCCTAATTTTTTTTTTCTGTTCACATTTTAAGGCAGGGCCAGTCTTTTATTCTGTGTACGCCCAGTGCATCGTACAATATGTCTTTGATCGGGGCTGTGCTGTAACACAGAGTAATAATACTAATTGTTATCAACACAAGGAAACAATGCTGTGCTTTTGTGGCAAATGTCCACTAGGAGCTTGACTGAGACCATCAACATTTCATTTGGGACTTAAGCCCCATTTGAACTTGTCTCCCAAAGCGAGAGTTTACAAACACAATTTAGTCCCTATTTGAGCAGTGCTTTGAAGATGTAAAGTACTAAATTGTGTATCTGTATGTATAAGAGACAGAGACGGAATGTGTAATTTCTTTCTGCATTCAGGGAACACAAGATTTCCTTTTTTCCCCTCTTTTTGGAAGGAAGTTTACTGCTGAGACTATTAGAGAAAATGCAAATGTGCAGACTGTTTGTTAAGGCTCCAGGAGAGAAAGCACAAGGCAGTTGTTACCATGAGTATTTCTAGGAAAAGGGGAAATCTTTGTCTTTAAGTGTATTTATTTAGCTAAAGAAAGTTTGCACAGCTTGTCGAGAACGGTTCTGGAGGAAATTAAATTTCAGCTGCACCTCTGTATCACTCCTACACCTGCCCATTCTTTCGACCAGCTAGCGATGTCCTGCACCCAGGGCTCCAGCCCGCGAGCACATTTGCAATCTCACCAACATCAGAGACGAGCTGTTGTGCAACCACTTTTTTTTTTTTTTTTTTTTTTGCTTACTCTCATGCAAGGAAGAGGCACCAACTGTACTCCTGCACACAACAGATTGCCTGTTGTAGCAGAACCCACCAGGAAAGCTCCCAACAACATGGGCAGGAGACACGAGGAATTTTTGAGCAGATTCAAGAAAAATAATATTATATTATATGTTTCTATAGGCTGGTATAGACGGATCCAAGCTCGACACAGTGTAAGCCAGGTTTGGTCCAGAAGACATGGAGCCATGCTGGCTTATTAGGGCTTACTAACTTGGACACAGCCCCATGCTAATATGTCTAACAGCTTCCAAACTGGATCTAGCTTGTGTCCAACTAGGTTGGAGAGCAGTCATCGGTGCAATCCCCATGCCCACGCCTTATTGCACTTTTCTCCCCCCTCGCCTTCAAACTATGAAATCACTGCTCCATAAAAATGCTGCAGTAGAGGCAGGTGAAAGTAGGGCTTGGAAATGGTAAGCCAGGACTCCAAAGATGAGATAAACCAAAGGACAGTTGGGTGTCCTTAGGGAGCGGGAGGCTGCAAGGTTTGTGGCCACAGATTTCTATCCGGGGGAAGAGGCAAAGGCCTTTGAAGAGAAGTTTGGACAAGGAATGTGCACAACACGTCTTTCATGAAAGACAAACTGTGGTCAACCAACCTGCATAGTAACTTAATGCAACTATTAGAAATAATTTTGATGAAAAATACTTTCTAAACTAAGTATTTTGGTCCCTCAGTTTTAAACCAATGTTTCCGTTTCAAAATATACTTCCATTTTATTCCAGAAAATTGAATTGTAAGAGTTAAAAAAAAGTAATGAAATCCTTCAAACCCCAATGAGATATGTCGGCTAGGGCTCAAAGACCTTTAATTCTACCTAAAGAGAGATTTTTTTTCTACTTGTTGGAATACTGAAATTTAAAAAAAAAAAAATTATATGACCAAAAGCATTTTTTCCAATTTTCTGTTTTCATCACTGACACCCCCCACCCCCAAATCCCAGTTATCAGAAAGATTTATCATTGATTTCCTTGGAAGCGCAACCATGAGCTGATATGTTAGTGTTACAGAGCCTTTCCTTCCACAATACTTAATCATCTGCTATTAATATATTCCCAGCAATTGTTCCATAAAGATTCTGGAGCGCTGAGTCTCAGCAGGTGCAAGTCAATGCAGCTGCACTGTTTTACAGTACCATGATAATTTGAATAAGGCTGAAAGCCAGCCAGCTCCTTTATCCGTTAACCTTCTGACGATAGGATGCAAGTCGGTATCAGCAAGAAAGATAAGCAAGTTCCCATACTGCCCACACACACGAGCATCCCAACAACAGGACAAGAAGGCAGAGCAACAACGTCACATCATCAAGGCGTTGCCAACGTATTACGAGCGGAAGGGTCAGGTGAATAAAAGTGGCTGTAGATTTGGCTCTCCTGAACAGTGGTGGTTTTTTTGGGGGTGGGTGGTTCTTGCTTTGCTTTTGTTTTTGCACTTTAGCAGTTTATACACGTCCCAGATACTAGGCCTTCACTTCTAGGAAACATGCTGATGATGTTCTAATTTGTGCAAAAATATTTGCTACACTTCCTGAAAAAGAAAACAAAAATATTATTTGCATTTCAGCAACACCAAGAAAGCCCAGTCGGAATCAGCATCGTGTCATGTTATATTTCATATAGTGCCAGGGGTGAACCCTAATTCAAAGTTACAACATGCAGGATAAACAGAGGATGGGAGGAACCATAAGGTTACAAAAATAAGTTAGTGATACACCCAGCACCAGATTCCAGGGATATGTTTCAAGCATTAGATTCCAGGGATATGCTCCATCTGCCTATATATACGTGGCTACGTCTAATCTAATCACCCTAGGTTCTCTCTAAAGCCTCTGGAGATCCAGTCAATAAAATCGGTGGAGTGTAGGGTGAAATTCACTTTTTCTTAAAGTAGCTATCAAAAGCTTGTTAACTGAGCTGTACCCTAAAGCATCTTTGCTTCCCACCAGAACCACAGGGTGCCTAGCACAGCTGTATATGTCTGGTCAACATATAGACACATATGCTCACTTACTCAGCTGTGTATGTCTGGGGTTAATCTACCCCAGCTCTCTTGGCTTTCCACCCAGGTCCCTGTGTATTAAGCTGTGTTGCCTCTCTGGCATAGGTAGAGGAATCTCATTCTTTCACCCTGCACTTTTCTACTACAGTTCAAAACAAAGATCTTTCCCTCTCCAGTCATCTTGAAAGTGAGAAAAGTGAATGTACATGGAAACCCTTAGTACAAATCTGTAGGACCCTAAAGAACTGCAGTGTGCTTATTCTCGTGTTAAGAGATCAGTATTTTGCTTCGGTTTGATTCTTACGGCTCAGGAGTGCACACACTCGGTGCTGTGAGAAAAAAAAGAAAAGAAAAAGAAAAGCTATCTTCAGTAGCATGAAAAGTTATCTTTGCAGTGATATTTTTTCCCCCTATCTGAATTTAAAATGAGTCAGATCTGGATGGAGGAATACCACTTGCTGCTTTATGTGCATACATACTGCGCTGCCTGTGCTTCTATACAGGTTTTGTGTATGTGTGTGCATTATGAATGTATTAATAATGACTCTTTTTTGTTGTTTATGAGGTTTTAGTAGATAAAAAGGGTAAACGTAGTGTGCTTATACACAGCAGTAAACTGGGATTAAAAAAAAATGCGTAGCTAAGAACCTCCTTAATTAACTCATCTTAAGAAAAGAAATTCTTTCAAACACCATGCAGAATTAAGACACATTCAGGCAGGTTTCTCAGCGACCAAAGTTGCAGACAAAATGCCAAAAGGAACCAACAAATATTTCCAGTGAGTTAGCAACCTAACCTAATCTGTTTAATTGCGTTTGTAAATTCACGAGGCAACCAACCGCTTATCCAAATACCACACTTCTGTGGATCAGATCCTACATTACAATGTGTGTGGCATATTACTTCAAGTACCAGACGTCGTTAAAGGTCGGTCCCTTTCCTTATTAAGGCCCGCTCCTGCAGAGACGGAAGCTTCTCTTCACAAGCACCGCGTCCTCCCAGATCCCAGTGGTAACTTCTGCGTTTAGTAAAATAATCCTTTGTAGTAATTATATTTTCCAAGTGAAAGCAAAAGAAATCAGTAACCTTCCCAAAAGGTGGTTTCTTTTGTTATCCTTTAGCAAGCAGGCTTACTCTGGTTAGACATAGCCAACAGAAGAAATGGGTATCCAGAATTCTTCGGAAATATTGCTCTGAAGGAGGGAGAAAGACAAGGAAAAGAGTATTTATACATGGCTATTCTATTCCATTTATTGCCCACAGGACATACTGACATGCACTCTTGGATGTGTCTTTGCGGCATGGAAACGGGTTCATTTCAAATGCCAGCCAAATAAGAGCAATGCATTCGATGATACATATCCCTAACAGGCTTCCTTACAGATAACGCTCAGAGAGGAACATAATTTCCCAAACCTCATCTTGCCTCCAAACTCTTCTCCTCTTAGGGGACATAACCTTCAAAATAGGAGAGCCGCAAACCAAATGGATCTGAGAGCTGACGTTTCACCGCAAAATACAACCTCGGTTTCGGAAGTAACATCCTACTATACAGAAGAGCCAAGAGCCATTCATCTGTTACGAAAACCATTGGCTTCTTCCACTCAGCAAACCACACCACGGCAGGCAGTCACAGAAATAGCTCTTACTCATACCAGGCTGTATTCTCTTTTTTTGTTGTTGTTTTTGGTGGGATAATATTTCAGTCTGTGACACATCCAGCAGGTGAAGTTTTCCCAAGTAGCTGGCAAATGCTAATGACATTCTCAGTTGTGCTTCACAGCTAATGCATCATTTTTCCTAAGACGGACCTAAATGAAAAAACACTACTTGGGGTGAGATATCCCACACCATCAACATCATCCCAATGAAACGGCATTATTTAATTCTTTTTTTTGTTATACCCCCAACTATTTGATCACTGTCAAACCACCACATGAGAAAGGCAATCCCAATTGGGTATTTACAGTCCAGCATAATGTGTCATAAATATTTTTGGAGCATTTTGGTCACTTTGGAGGGACTTGAGAGAGATTATACTCTTTACTGCTTGAACCCCACAGGAACTGCTTGATATGATACAGACTTTAGAAGGGGGCTGATGTCTTGGTGTGCAGGACTGAATATCTGGTTTTTCCATCTGATTAGTATAAGGAACCCACACTTACCCCATCCATCTACAGAGTCTCTCCCTCCAGTTCAGTTAGTGATAACCACAAAAATGCTAAACAGAACAAACAAGGATTTACCCTAAAGTAATCTGCAGGTGCCACATCAGCCAATCTTCCCTTCAGAGACGCATACAGAAAAGATAACACACAATATTTAGCAATCCATTTTTCTATTCTGTTTCATTACCACCTCAATGGAAAACATAGATATATAAATACACACACACATAAATATATATACGGAAGGCGTGGGGGCAGGAGGAGTGAAGATACAGGAAAATGTAACATTGAAGTCCCTATAGTCAAGCTTATTGCTGCATAATCAAAGGGGAAAGTAAATCCAAGAATTTGCAGAAATTCCGAGCTGAGAGCAAAACTGGAACTTGTTTTCCTTCCCCAAAACATTGTTTGACTACAGGGCATTGTAGTCTTCCACCTTATATATGTCCTCAAAAAAAATGGAACTGTGTAACGGGAACAGGTGCCAATAATAAAGCCTGGAAACTCTATTTGTGCTCATAAGAAATTGTCATCTCACTACATAAGTACAGCCTGGTACTGCCGATAAATATAAACAGCATTCTGATAAAGATAAATTATAAAGCAGTTCTTTGGTCTTCTAAAGAGACTGGCTATTGTGGACAGCTGTGTGGCTGCTGGAGCTACATTTAATGAGATTTATGCACAAAATTGTTTGCACGTTTGAGTGATATATTTCACAATGGCACTGAAAACAATTGGGTGTTGTGGGATAAGTACCTTTTACAGTATATCAAGGTCAAACCTTTTACTTGATGTACTTAACTAACCATGTAAAATATTACATCAGCAAGCCTATGAGGCACTTAGAGATATATTCATATTTGCATAATGTCCTCTGTAAGTTAGTCTGCGGTCCTTAAGGGTGTTTAGAATAACTGCATGCAAGAATATACTTAATCCAATCTCATTTTAGCTTTTGCTCTTTTAAGATTTCAAAATTAATAAATCCTCCTGATACTCCAAATTACCATGAGCTTTTATAAGCATAACTTTGTAACTTTAACCCATTTATGAACATACCCTACAGGCATATGTACTAATGAATAAGAAATAACATTAGAAGTTTAAAGATGGTCTCTTTATGAAGTAATGTAAGAAAATCCTGTTAGCTGGATCAAGTACAAAAGTGTGATTTCTTAAAAATAGAAAATCCTTCACAAAATTACTTGTAATTACAATAACCAAAGGATAAAAAGTAAGAATAGTTTAAGTATTGTGCATTATTTAACTTGGTACATGAAATATGTTTTATGTAAATGTATGAAGCATGCAAATAGAAATCTGATCTAAAGTGTGCTTCCATGGCTACGGGATTTTTATTTATTTATTTATTTTCTATTGTGCTTGATTGCTGTCAAGAATACTGACAGATAAAGGATTTCAAATTACCTTAAACACTTGGTGCTTCTTCAAGTGAATTAAGCTCTTGTTTGCCTGTAAGACATTTGGAAGAGATGAGGAAAATCTTCCCGGTCAAAGGTTCTCCCAGCATCCCACAAGTTCTCCAGAATCCACAAGCTAAACATCTTCTTTGGAGAAGGAAAAAGATGATAAAAACTCATCACAATAAATGGGTCAATAACTGACATTTCTCCACCTGCTTGCCGTGAGATTGAAGCAGCAACCGCTGTCTGCCCACCATCAGGACTAATTACAACCCATTGAATGAGATATCCCGGTGACCAACGCCTGCGAGAAGGGGAAGGGAAGGGGACCGAGTCCTGGACACCGATGCTGGTGGCTCATGGGAAAAAAGGCCATGTGGGAACCACATGGAAGTGGGAAATAAAGGTTCATTTTGCCCACCACCTACTTAATATGGGCAGAAAAAGCCCAGAGCATCTCTTGCTTCCCCCCACCCCTTCCCACTTAAAGTTAAACATTAAATGGCCAAACTATAGGGACCTCCCCTTTCCCAGTTATTACTTATTATGATAATCCATTTTGTTCTGTTCCCAGATCAGCCTTAACCACTATTCTCCTTGCACAAAATAACTAAAAAAGGGATTTTATCTGGTATGACCAGCCAGTGTGTATCATCAGAGCTGCTTTAGATCAATGGAGCTATGATACTAAGCAAAGCTGAACAGCTGGCCCCGAGACCTTAGTGTTCCCAATAGATTAACTCTGTTGATTTCCTAAGACTGGCATTTCAGCATATCGAGAATGTATTGCTTTCAGAAGGAGGACAGGTGCAAGTCCCAGACGTCAAAGGAGTCACCCTTTTATTGTAAGGAAGCTGAAGTGTATTGACAGGTCGCGCAACAAAAGCCATTTCATTCATCACATGTTGACTTTGGCAAGTTTTTGCCCTGCTCAGTGGAGCAAGAATAAAATAAATTTAAAGCAATGACAACCGAGATTTTGCCAGGTGGGTGTGCTATAGAGATGCTCTACCACTCTTCCACTGGATGTCACTCTGACATTGAGCCGAATTCTAGACTTTCCGCAGACCAAAGTGGCTTTGTTCAGGGAATAATGCAAGAGCTGGTGGAGAGAAAAGCTAAGTGACTTCTTATTAAAGCAGCTTCAGATATCCAATAACTCTTTGAGAAGTGGGATCGTGCTTTGTCACAGGGATTGATGGGGCAAGATGGCACATAAACAATAATTCTTCAGCCTTAGCAAAACAAGGCTGGGAGGAGATAGATCTGCTGTAAATAAATCTGTAGATTTAATGCCTAGAGGGAGAAACTACTGAAGCTAAAGGACAGTAATGCACTTGAACATAAGAGAGTCTTGATCTTAGTTAGACTGGAAATTAGAGGAAGGTTTCAGAGCGTAAGATCAGAGAGGGTATGGAGTTGCCTGGCTAAGTGGGTGAGTGGGACAGCTCTCCCCCTCCACCCAAGAAAACAAACCCCAGCTAGGATTAAAATGGACCTTGATCTGTTTACGAAGGGCACTCTAGCACATCGCTGCATGGGTCAGGAGGTGACCTAACTCTATGACCCAGGAGGTCTCTTCTTCAGTTATCAGCAGCACCTTAGCTACTACCCATACCCACCTCTACTACACGCTAAGGCAAAGACTTTGTATGGAGGACAGTCCACAGCTGAGAATGACTGGAGATATTTCTGCCTCCTGGCCTTCTCCTGCCCCCTCTACGCTTGCTCTGTCACATTCACAACACAAGGGGACAGTCAAACAGGACTAAGAGCCATCCTGAACTGGGCAGGTTTTATAGCACCATAGACGAACTCACTGGGAACTCTATTTCTCTCAAGTCATTAATATTTGGTCTAGACATGGGGCTGAAAGCAAAGCGATACATCATACAACGCCAATAGCTGCTAGAGATGTTACCCGTGGCATCCCGGGAAATTCCTTAACAGAGGCGAGTTTGCTTGTTTGCAGAATTAATTTCAGATCACTTCCCTTGCGAAGCCTCAGAGGCTCTTGGTGACGATGGTTTAGGTGCTCTCCGCCCTCCTCCTCTCCCCCATCTGCCTAGCAGGTGGGATGCCATGATACAACGGAGCCCGAGCACCCAGGGTCAGAGGGCTTCAGGCCACCTCCTGCTTTCCTTGCACAAGGCTGCACTGGCGTCTGGCAAAGCTCCCCTGCAGCAGAAACACCTGGATTCCCACACCCCTGGCCGCTGGCCGTGCATCTGCTCTGACAGCACGAGTGGCCAGGGCTCCTACAGCTGCTGTCCTCCACGGCAACTGCACGAGGGATCCCCGACAC
Source organism: Mycteria americana (assembly GCF_035582795.1). Lineage (NCBI taxonomy): Eukaryota > Metazoa > Chordata > Aves > Ciconiiformes > Ciconiidae > Mycteria > Mycteria americana. Next base: position 69,181,206 of record NC_134369.1, on the reverse strand, counting down.
GCCTCACCTTGGTTCTCCACCTTTCCAGGCACACTATTGGAAAGACAGCCAACTAAATCGCTACCCCAGTAATGAAGAGGAACCCCATGCACAGGGAAATTCACACCATATCATTAAAACAATAATTAAGAGTCTAGTCACCTAGACCATCTCTCTGTTCTTATAGTTGACATTATCGTCACTGAAAGTCTTCTCCTGCCCTTCACAATCAGCCTCCACCAGAACATGGTGATGCCTGAAGAAATGGCAAGAGACAGGTCAAAGTTTGGATAAGCCTACCTAGCTCACGCTAACCAATGGTAATAATTCAGGTAGCTTACATCCCCATGCCAATAATACTTGTGCAAGGGAATAATTTAAAAAGAGCACTGTTAGTCTCCTAACAACCAAGAAAAAAAATAAAAATTAACTACTCTTCCTCCTGCTTGTGATCATGGATTCTCATGGATCATTAAGCAGGCCTTGCAAATGCCAGTCAAGATCAGGCATCTTCAGACTACCATCACTAATGTTAGAAAAAGACCAAACTGGAGCACAGCAGGGCTTCCTGTTCTTATATGGATGGTTATATCTAGAGGTTTACTAAGCAAAAAAACCCTTCCTTTCAAAATATAGCATTAATATGAATCCTGAGTTCAGACTGTGTGCCTGTAGAAGATCTAGTAGGAAAGTATGGAAAACACAGGAACAGCCCAATATAGTGAGCATAACGAAATCCATATTGTAGCAATAGAACGCAAATGCTGAGTGTGATTGAAGAAAGGCCAGCTAAGCATCTCTGGGAAGGCCACGCTACAGGCCCTCATCCGAGCGGACAACCAGAAGACAAAGAAATAAAACTGAGCATTTCCAAAAAATTCAGAGGTCCATGAGTTTTTACAGAGAACTACCAGCATGTCCTTGACAGAGAGAAGAGAGGGCAACTTTTAACAGCTAACAAAGGTTTCTAGTGTCTGCAAAGCCAGCAGTAAAAATACTATTTTGCAATAGAAAGATTATTATTTACATCTAACAGTACGAATTTCTGTCCACAGAATACACCTATTTGTGACTGCACAATAATTTTATGTACACAGTCAACAGTGTCAAATGTACAGAGAAAAGATGTCACTGAACCTTAGCCATATGACAAGTTTGAAGTTACTTTACCAGCGTATTACTGAATTTATCAAGGAAAGAAAAGTCTGATGTTCCTAAATTTCTTAAAGGATGAATAATTTAATTTAATTCCCACGCTGAATAACAGATTTACTTGTAAATGCTCAGACTTTCATTCTGCACTCAGGGTAAGCACCCTGGCTTTGGGGAAGAAACACTGTATTTTCTTTTATACACAACAGTAAGTTTCAGACAACCCTTCAACTGTAAATCTCAATTCCCCTCATTTATTGGGCCATCATTGATGCCTCCATAACAGCAGAAGTCAGAGATTTGAGAGTTTTGAAAGGCTTTAGATACACAAGTCCCATTAGACTCATGGGAACTGTTCCTGTAAATCTTTCAAGGCAGCTCTAAAAAAATTTCAGCCTAAATTCCTTCCCCCTCCCTTTGCATATTTTGCAAAAACTAGACACGGCCTTGGAGAACAGCAGCAAGCAGAGAGGAGACTACATGACCATCAGTGTTAGCAAGGTAAAACAAGAGAATTGGCTTTGCATGGTAGGAAAGTTTAATAAAAGGCACTTAGAGGTGCCCTCACGTTTGTCCTGCACGTGTAGCTGTCACACGTGGTATCGAGTGAGTGATGTTGCAATGCCACGTAGTACGAGCTAAAGTTAGCTGCATATAGTGGTTGGCCAGAAATGAAAATGCTTCTGAAAGATTGCAAGTTACTACTGAACGTAACAAGAAAGACAAGTTTAAAAAGCTGAAGAAAGGAAAGAAATTCATCCCATTTCAATTAACTGGGAAGGCTGAATGGAAATATTTACTCCCAAATAGCACTATCAGCTTCAAGTCTGATTCTCCTTTAGGGGACAGAAAGTTTGATAAAAATGCAACACTCTGGTGCTGATTATGATAAATGCTCATTGAAGACGTATTTTGGCGGCGATAAGGAGCCGCGTGACCTTGCGGAGACCCAGCGCTCCGAGGCAGACACTTGCGGCGGCGGCAGCCGCACCTCCGTACAGGAGCAGTCCTTCTGCAGAGAAAGCAAATAAAGAAATGAGCTCAGCTCTGACACAAAACATCTTTTAACTCAATTACTGTTTACAAACACAGCCGTGCTCCTGTCTGGGCAAGCAGAGCCCAGATACTGTCAAACTGGATCATGAAATGGAAAAGGGAGGAAAAAAAAAAAAAAAACCTTTGCCCCAGCATCCCTCCTTTTCCTAGCCCTGGTCATTCAGAGAAACGCATCCAATCCCACTCGGAGATGCAGTGAGGATTGGCCTCCCAAGAGGAACAGGCAACATAAAAGTCTGGAATGTACTCTGTCCTACACCCATCACGGCACGGCATTTGAATATTGGACTTAGTGTTGTGCTTCCACAGATAGAAAATTAGGCCGACAGAAGTCTGGATTCAGGCCCTTGCTCCATACTGCTAACTTGTAGAGAGCCGGTAGCCAAAAGCATTTGGAACGGTTGTCTCTCTCCAGATGCTGCCATTCATTTCTGTGGGAACAAGACCACTTACATCTAATTACAGTTTCTGCTCAAATTAACAGGACAGAAATGACAGCAAAAAAAAAAAAAAAAAAACTTCTTTGGACTAACTGGGAGACCTTTCATCGGCACGGCTTATAAAGCAGTTGACTTTCAAACACACTGATTTCTAAGTAATTTAAAGTTCACATGTTTTGACTGCTCAGCTTGTCTCATCAGCATATTAAAGCAACAGCAAAAGGGAGAGAAAAGGGACAGTTTTATTAAAAAGATCTCCTGCTTGTGAAAGATTTGTTAAATGACCACGCAGTCAAGTATGGAATTGGGATCATCATTGCATAAAACATTGTTTTCATTATCAAACCAAATGCCAATTGCACATTACATTATATGATGTGGACTAGAAGTTATACAAAGACGCGTTTTCACTGGTATTGCATATGGACTGAAACGTATGTATGTAGTCTTGCACATGCATATGCACCCGTGTCTCACTTAATTGTGGAAATCAGGTCTAATTCCACTGAAGGATAAGAAAATCTGCAGTTTTCAGATGCGAATCAAGCCACCCATGTACACCTCCCTTCCTTGCGTTACATCTACCACTGGGATCATATCAGTAGTCCATTGGATGCAGAATATTTCTGCCCTTCTAAATCCATAGGAATTTTGCTATTGCCATCAACTGGACTATGTTATCCCATAGGCGTTGACTAACTTTGCTTGGACTGGTCCAGTCACGAAAAGGATGGGAATAGAGGAAAGTGTAAGGCTACGAGATCCCTTCCCTCTGTTTCAACAGGCAGTACTAATGCAGTGGCCACGGTCCCCTAAGGGGCCTCCACGTCCTGCTGGTGAATCCACATCCCGTTCAGGTTTCCCCCCTGCCAAACAGACAATCGGCGCTTGAAAATCATTCTGTGCTATTAATCATTATTGATTTATTATTCTGGTCCAACCTTGGACAGTTGCTGTCTCTCTTAGATCTTAATCAAGGCGTGGTAGATAAAATCATTCACATCATTCCAAAAGAGGGGGTTACATCACCATAGTTAATAGCTTAATACAGTCAATGGAAAATTCTGTTCCTTTTTTAACGTAAATTCACCAGCAAACAGGTTCTTTTGCAGTTCTTTACCAGCAGTGCTACTGCATTTGGGTATTACCTGGATGCGTAGGTACAGCCCTGTTCTAAATATGAAAGGGGGACACAGAGCAGCGCACAGCAGCCACCCAGTGCCGGAACACGCACTGTCCCACTTACTAATAACAGCCGGTTAATCATTTCTAAGCTCTGAGTGAATTTACACCCGATACATGCAGATATATACAAGCAAACACTTACCAGCTCAGAATGAGCAAATTACAGACTTGAAAAGGAATGGACAAACAAGCATGCACAGAAGGTACTGCTAGATATGGGCCCTCTGTCAGATGCTACAGGTAGGTAAGGGTCAAATACAAGCAATGAATTACACTTTATAGGATATCCAGAACCCATCTTAAGACCCATACCACTGTCAAAAAAAAAAAAAAAAAAAAAAAAAAGAGTTTGTAGCTGACTTCCAACACACCAGCTCCTAAATTTTGAAAGTCCCCCAGATTTCACAATCGGACACAATTTTAAAGGATCTGATAGCCAGGTCCAGCTCCTGAATTGTCCCAAGGGGAAAAGTAGAAGTCACAGAAACATCAGCCAGCCATTTGGTATGTGCCAGTTGTGAAGGCAGCTGATTATGGAGCAAGAAGTTACAGATTGCAATGCACAAAATCTGACTTTTCCTTCTATTTCAGCAGCAGATACCTTAAGACCAATCAAAGTAAAAATCCTTCTTTAGGAATACGGACTTCACCTCACACTGGACAGACTTTAAGAAACATTTCAAGCCTGAGATGAACAAAAGAACAGAAGGAAATATTATATGATGTGGATCTGGACCAAATTCATAGGAAAAACATGAATTAGTTTTAACTGAAGCTTTTCTCCCCTGTCCTGCCTTTCCTTAGGAGAAAGGAAGGCTCTCCATTTGCTCTCACTTAATTATTCCAAACACACAGACGTGGTGTTTCAGCACATTATGCCTGTTTAAAAGTGATTTTCAAACAAACACTGTAAAATCTATTGGGCATGCATAGAATTCCTTGCTAAGGGTCCAGCCCAGTTTCCATTTAAGTCAGTACTCGGAGTTCAATGGCAGTTGTGTTGGACCTTTAAGGTGAGATTTTCAAAAGCTTCCCAGCGACCCACAGCATGCCTACACAGCTAGTTAAGCTTGGGTCTGAGCCTGATCCTTAGCTCAGTAATCATCTGCACAGTTAACCCTCAATGCACCTATAGTTTGATGGTTGAAGACCTTCAGGAAGCGCGGGGTAAGAGAAGAACCAGCCCTTTTGGGGAGCCGTGAGGGAAGAGGATGCGAACTCCTTCCATCGGTGGTGCAGTAGGAGCTCAGGCTGAAGGAACAGCTTCTCAGGATGCTCCTCAGCTGGAGACGTTAACTCCACTGTTTGACTTTGCGCTGAGAGGGACTGCAAGCGTTCACACGGTTGGTGACAGCAAAGCAGAACCTTCGACATTTATGAGCACCTTTGCACTGGAAGCACTGTTAACTAAGAGTACATGAGTATTGCCACTACAGCTGAAGCCATTTGTATACTTAAAATTAAGGTATGTTCATCTCTTCTGCTGAATCCAATCTCTAGAATCTCCCTAAAAGTCCTACTTTCCACAGAATTGATATCCCAGCCTACCCTCCAGGGAGGTTCCATGGAGTAGGGAACCACAGCAGTACAACTCCATTTTTACGTATTTTTTAAAACAAGTTAACATAGTTTTAGTTTTCTGGAATTAAACTCACACTGGTAGTTATAAGAAGAAACCAAGAGATATGAACCAGGTAAAAGAGAAAAGAAACTTTTATCTTCAAGCTGCTAAAAGGTTCAGTTATTTTGTAAGGGACTAGCTAAATGTTGATTTTTTTTTCCTGGTAGAAAAAACACAGAACACTGAATTTGTATAACAAGGAAACAAATGACTATCAATTTGTGATCAGCTTGCACCATCTTAGTCTTTCCCAGAAGAGACTCCTTTCTAGCCAAATATTAGGGATATTGTCAGTTGGTTCCAAGGATAAATTCCTGGAATAACAGCCACTAAGTTGACAGGTTTAAAGCTTTATCTAGAGGGAACATGATAGGGAATGTGCAACAGAACAGATTTCTCACTTGAGACTCATTCCAAGAGCTGCAAAACCACAACAGTTTCCAAAATGTAGGACAGCCTTCCTCAGGTTATTGCCTTACACACATGTCCACACAGCCAACGATTAAAAATTCACAAGAACATCTTGTCATACAGCTCAGCATTCAACTTGCTTTCCAGTCTCTGAATCTAATCTTACCTTGAGCATTCCTTATCTCAGGAGGAAGCTAGTCTTGCAGTTAAGACAGGACTAGGCTGCAAAGTCACAAGAGTTCAAGTCCCAATCCTGCTTCTGAGTTTTGAAGACCTTGTTTAATCCCTCCAAGATGCAGCTTTCCGTATGTAGAATGGGCATAATACCACCTGCTTTTGGTGGCCTGTTCAGTCTCTCCAGATCCTAAGTTATTTAGGAAATAGTTTATTGCCATATATTAACCTTTTGCTTTGTGGAGCAGGACATCCACTGCCATTGGAGCCCTTAGGCAACGTAGCGATATTAGTGAAAGCTAGTGAAATAATGCCAAAGGATATCATGGCATATGCAGCTTTTAAAGCCAGGTTAGACAAAAAACTCTCTAGAAAGTTTTAAACAAAACTGATCCTGTCTTGAAGACCACGGATCAGCTACATCATTGCTTCTCAATATGGTTCACCACCGAAGAACTGTTTCTTCTCTCACCCTAGTATGAGGTTCCTGGGTCTGAAGGGATTTAATCTCTAATTTAATGTTTATTGCATGAACACCAGGAAGGCATCACTGAAGAAGGAAGTCAGTTTTGTGACTCCTACCCCAACAAAAGCTGAACTGTATTTCAACCTAAAATTGATGGGCCTGATGGAGAGACTTCAGGATGAAATTCTCTGGCTAATATAGGCCAGATGTCAGGACAGATGATCATAGTAGATCCTGCTAGTCTTACAAAAAAATTGGCTAATCCACTGTGGCCAACTGTCAGCCCAGGCTGATGAGCAAGCAGTGATTTCTTACTGTATCGACACGCAGGCCAGGCAAGGAGTAGTCATAGGGAAGCCTCCGCAAAATTCTGAGGAGGAAATATCATCCCAAATATCGCAGGCCATTCGGTGATTTTTGTTGCATATCAGAAAAAGGGATGTGTTCGGAAGAATACAGCCTGCAAATTGTTCACCCCGTTCCACTAAGCCTACTAAATCATCTGGAGGTGTCCCAGTTAAGCAGAACTACAATCCCTATTAAGTGGCACTCATTGCTACTAAGCATCATTGGACTTAGATGATTTCCCTTGTAGATGTCTGGATTAAGTGGTTTTGCCAACTAAGCACCTCCTTTTTCTGATTCAGCGGAGCGTACTGAATCGTATGTATTTTACCGCTTTATATATTTCAAATAGCATGAAAACTGGCTGGTTTTGTGGAAATTAAAATACAGTTTATCTGTTGCACAAATTTTCAATACACGTGAGCTCCCAATGCATGTGGAATACATTTCATCCCATCTATATATACAGTCCTGCATTATGTATATAGTGGTTTTCAGAGAGCAGCGAACAGCCTTCACATGCACTTACCCTGGTCTGATAACATTCTTATGAAACAGAAGTCATATGCTGAGCGTTGGAATAATGTCAGCGCACAAAGGAAGGGAAAATAAACAAACAAAGAAAACCAAAATCCAGGCACCTTGAAGCAAAGCTCTGAGAAACCGTCTGTCTCAATGGAAAATCCTAAGGCTGGTGCATTTGGCCGCTTTCAGAGCGTAGCTCGGCGAGTAATGCCTCTTTCATTGGACACTCAAAGCTCTAGAGTCACATCTGCTTGTGCTGGCGTGAGATTGGCACGCTGCTCCCGCTGATGAAAGCTGAAGCGATGGTGCCAACCTACAGGGAAAAGCATGGCTTTCAGGATTTTTCCTTTCTTTCCTTTTGCTGCAAGTATTCTAATACAGTGCCAAGGCGGCAAAAGGGGCGAGCGCACACAAGTTTTCTTTGGAGGACGAGGGGAATGGAAGGGGGGGAGGCATCTTGTCTGAAAGCTGAACCTGTCATAGAGTTAGTTCTTTCTTCTTTGATGATAACAGAACAGGTCAACAATGATCCGGACCATGGAAGGCAACAGAAGGTTTGCCTTTAACTTCTACAGAGGCAGCTTCAGTCCCTGTGCCTCTGTGCGGCGAGCACACACCCCCCCCAGCCTTGACTGTGAACGGGCCTGATTTTCAGAATATAATCTTTACAAACTGCTTCCCTTTCAGGTGAGGCAGATCGAGCACTCATAGGTTTTTAGACTCACGCGTTTGACCCAGTGAAGCATTTAGGCACTGATGAATTAGGGGTTGCAAAGCCTAACATCCAGGCGCTTGGTCCCAAGAGACCCTACAGCTTTGTGGTGCACGCCTAGGTTCCTTTATCAATGGTCGGCGAGACCTGGAGGCCTCTGAATTTGGCCGATGAGTCTTTTGCAGCTCATGCATAAAACAGTAACTCTGTCACCTTTATTCAGCATGGTCCAAACAACTCACACTTCTATTTTTCTCCATCCTTTCTTGAGATTAGTCAAGGAACAATATCCACATAGGCCAGTCTATAGCCCAAGAGACGCAGGCTAGGTCCAAGCTGGTACCTCCACCACAGGATAGCAGGGATGGGTCAGGGACATACGCTTCATTTCTAGGTAGGCTCGGATGAATAGGAATTGACTCTATGGCCCACAATTTGAGTCCTAAAAGAGGGCTCATCCAGGAATAAATGCTAGACTCAGGGCTCTGCTCTTGTGATGGAGCAGAGACTGCAAATTGTTTGAAACCCAGGTTTCAGATATGGTTCCCTAAACATCAAGTGGAAAGCAGGGCCAGGAAAACAATACACACCCTGCCTCTCGAAACAGCGTCACCAGAAGGAAAATAGCACATGATCCGTGAGGCCAGATCTCAGGGAGGTTTTCAGTGCCTTCACAGGGGAAGATTAGGGAAAAAAAAAAAAAAAAAAAAAAAGAGAGAAAAAAACCCCAAGAATTTGGAGTTGCAGCAGGACTGAGATTTCAGCTAGCCTCATTCTCATGCCTTGTAAAATATCTAAGAATAATTAAATCTGTTCCTTTTCTTTAATTAGCCTGTGTCTCATTAGAGCAGTTCACTGCCATGTCTTTATTTACTTGATTATATCTCCTCCACACCTTTGCCTTCCCTCGTTCACCTAATCTTAACATCTCTCTTTTCCTTCCCTTAAAGCTCTTTATTTTAATGCTTTGATGTTATATTGGCTTCCCCCCCACATGCTTTGTTTAAAAGAAAAACAAAGATAGAAAATCTATACACAAAACAGAAGAGTCAACTACATCTTGACAAATCGAGCTTTTTAAAAGTCAGAAAAAGCAGATTTAAAGATGAAAGCTCATTCTTAACCCAGCTTCCTTCTTCAGAGACCTTAATATGATCTCTTTATGTAACTGTTTGTCAATTAATTCAAAATATGATGCAAGCTGCAATTTCGCAGAGACATGCATTCATTAGGTTTGTGGAGAGTATATAGTTTCCAGACTCTGATTGATTTTTAAATCTCATTGAGATGTACAGAACAAGACATCTTTTAAAGACATCAATTGTCCAAACAACCACTTTTTAAAATTTACAAGAAACAGATGTTTGTCACATAGACGGAAAACAGTTACCCTAGAAGAATGATAACAACATTTAATCTTAGAGCAGTGACAAGTCCTGTTCAAGTTATGACCTACGTATGGAGGAAACAGCAGTTCATCATCACAGAGTTTGCCTTTCTCAACGCATTACCAAAGCTTAGAAGCAGGAGCCATGTCCCAGGCTATGAGAGATCAGATTCCCGAATATGTGAGATTATAACCTGTAAAAGTTGCTCTGGGCACTTGTAGTTATCATTTCCACCCTCTCAAAGATGCCCTTGCATTGCAACTATGGTACAAGGACATGTGGCTTTACAGGTGGACACATACCTAAAACCAGCCCAAATAAAAATAGGAATACAAAAGTTCTTTCCTACCAATTCTGCTTGAGAAATACACATCTTAAACTGAAGAGACAGTAATTGCAGGGACAGAGATTTCACAGGCACCATTTGAAAGGCCTTTCTGATTTCATACCGCAATAGGGATGCTACCCCAAAGTTGTTCAGCTGATCCTTGAAACTCTGAAATACAAAGATAATAAGAAAACATAAGCTGTGGAATATGTTATTAAGGTTTCCTGGCATGTGTATCAGGTACCCAGAGTATTCATTAAACAGGAAAGGGTTTAATTGAGCTCAACAGATTTAATTTTCAAGGATTCCTGAGTGGAATCAGGAGTCCAAACCCCGATGCCTTTCAGATCTTTCCACTCCTGACTTACTGAAAGTGCTTCAAAGTCCCTGCCCTGCTTTGCCTCCAGCTGCAGCACTGTTACTGAACAACGACACTGCAGCAATATGCTGCAGATGCAGCCTGAGATCCCATCGAAAATGGAGTCACTGCCTGGAAAAAATGACAGACATCCGAATCCTGGTATAAACCAAAGTATTCCCTGAAGTTTTCACATGTAAATGGCCTGAAGCATCAAACATGGTACCATGGTGTCATATTTAACAGGACCGGGTAGGAAGGTGGCCAAAATCTATCTGAGATACATTGCACTACACATTGATTAGCTTTCCAAGTGAGCCCTCCTCTGCAAGCCTCACGTTTTAAAAATTCCTACCCAGACATTTTTGTCACATCAATTAAATGCATTAAGTGTACAGAATACTAAAGCTAAAATAAACTACTAGCTGAGCATTATCACCCATAGGATTTGGTTGGAGACCATACCAGCTCTGCAAGCACAAAGACAACCCTCAGACCCAACTATGTTCTTCAAATACGTAATACAGACCTTATGTTAGAAAGGGTGCAATAATACGTCTGCAGATAGAGCCCTTTGAATGTGGTAGGACTCAAACTTCTTACGCCACCAGATCTTAGGTGACACAAGCCACGTGGAAAATGAAAAATAAGCTGAGAAGCAGATTGACGAAGGAAGTGGATTGACAATGAGAGGAGAGGGCACAGTCCAAACAAAAAGCAGAAAAAGGAAAGCATGAAGTGGTCAACTTTTGGTGGACCAGTAGAAGAGAAAAGGGGCAGAAGAGAAAGTCTGTTACCAGCAGCGTGGAGACGAGGCACAAAACAGAAGTGCTGGACTGTGGCCCAAACACACTCTCCCCTTGAACCAGGAGAGGGCCGCGGTAATCATACACCCTAGTTGTTCTACCCTGCATGCAGGGATCAAGGTCTAATAACGAACATCAAAACTGCAGCTAGGTATGCTCTGACCAAGTCCCCTTACTCCTCTGGCCACCCTGTTGTTACCCCAGCACAGAATCACAGAATCACAGAATCGTATAGGTTGGAAAAGACCTTTAAGATCATCGAGCCCAACCGTAAACCTGACTCTACCAAGCCCACCACTACACCATGTCCCTAAGCACCTCAGCCAAACGGCTTTTAAATACCTCCAGGGATGGGGACTCAACCCCTTCCCTGGGCAGCCTGTTCCAACGCTTGATAACCCTTTTGGTGAAGGAAAATTCAGTGAAGCACCTCGGTGTGGATGGCAAACACCTATTCCACAGGCACTCACCACTTGGACCTTATTTCCTAGTAACAGACCAGACCTCTCAGGACTTTCCTCTCCCAACACGTGACTTCTCACCAGCTGAGTTAGAGGACCAGGAAAAGCTGAGTGCTCAGCTGCAACCCAGCAATATGCCTCTCTCAGGGAGAGCACAAGATGCTGCAGGGACACAGGACCCAAGCCGCAGTACAGCACCGTGGTCCTTCTCACAGTCCAAGACCCTTCCCTCAAGACAGCTACAGCTGGCTCACAAGGTAAGAGAGCAGCATGGGGCAGCAGCACCGCACTGCAAGCGTATGAGACACCGGCTTTCAATTCCAGGGAGCAGGAGCCAGCTCTGAGCTTCACAGTCAGTGCGTGAGACCAGAAAAGTAGTAAGGAGGTGCTCTTAGCATAGGAATGAATGGATGCCAGAATACAGCCTTAGACCTGGTTCAGAGAATGTCCAACGGTGTCCCAAAATCTGGCACCGTTATAGGTTGGGGGTGGGGGGATCAGCAAAACCTGTAACAAGATGACAATATAGATATAGATTCCTCAAGAGTCCCAAATAATCAGGATCCTGGCCCTGTCCTCTTTGCTCAGACAAAACTACTGAAGAGAGGAATTTCCTCTGCGGCAGAGCGTGCTGGAAGCATGCCCAGGCCCACCACGGCTCCATCCCACTAGTTCAGTGCGGAGCCCCTGGTGCTATTCACGATCAAGAGAGTGAATTCTATAGCCCCCTGCTTCCCCCTGCCCCGCTGGCAGCCAAATTCCAACACTGGCGTTATGCAAATCCAGCTCAGCCCCCCTGCCCCCCACTCCTTAGCTCTATGCAATATTTTATTGAGCTATTGTTTCTCTAGGACAGTACAGAAAACATCACGTATTGTCCTCCACTGACAGTCTCAAGGCACAAAAGAAAATATTCTCGCCCTCACGGATGAGTTTTGCAAGCACACAGCACGTGCTTACGCCACATTCGCGGTAGTACGCTCTCACGATGTATGGCGCACCAGGCTATAATCGAGCGCAGGCTATTTCCCCAGCTGATGTTACCCTAGGCACCGTCCCAACAGCGGGCTCCCTCCTCAGCCAGCTGACAGCCAGCTTCTCCAGCATCCAAGGTGCAAAACTATGCACCCAACATCCTCCCCTAATTGGCCCATTGCAGCTTACAGGCAGCTGCATTCCCCGCAGACGGGGTTGTGTAACTGGGGTGTAAACACGTATATCCTACAGCATCAGGCTCTGCCGGGATCCTCCGTCAACTCGAGGAGCCGGCGTGTGCGTCCAAAGCAATTACAGAAGCATGCCTCGTCGCGGCAGTTCACCAGCGTAGCAACATTTTATTTCTCCCACCTGACAAAATAAAAAGCAGGAGAGAATTATTCGTCAGCTCAATCCCTGCGTTAATCTAGTTGCAAGTATAATGTGATTTCCCTCCTGCCCCAGTAGTAGGTATTGCAACACCTTACATATGGATCATTTTAATCTAATATAATCTGGCTGGCTAGAAAGAAGGTTTCCCTCCACCACAGCTGCTTGTGATTAATGCTAAATATACATGCCAAGCTTCAATCAACAAGAGTGTGCATCTTAGCTAGTCTCTATTTGGTAAATCAACAGTAAACCCTATAAAATGCAGAAGATGCTGCAAAGCTTTAGATGCTTAAGTTATATCCAGCTTTTTTTCAAATGCTTCCTCTATTTGCCATTTCTAATGTACCACGATCCATTACTTCTTTTCTTTAAGCAAAATTGATTTAAAAGCTACTGATCACAGAAGATAAGAAGTGTCACCTCACCTTTACAAATAATAAACCATGGGCAAATACTCATTAACTGTTTTGTCCTCTTCATTTTACATTCACTTACTGCAAACTTCAGCAAGAGGAGAAGCATTTCTGTTGAAACTAAGATCAAGCACATATGTTATAATAAAAAACACAAAGGCAATAAATGATAGCTTTTTTATCATTATCAAATACAAACATGTATTCTTATTTTACTATAATTATCAAACTAGGATTAATGTAATCTTGTATATTGCTTCCCTTCACGGTGAATTAAATTATGTTAAAAGTCTCCCACTAGTACTCTTACCCAGCAAGAAACATTTTAATTGTGAAATTGCCTTTTGGGGTCTTTAAATTACACACACATGCACATTAAAAAAGGCCAGTACTAAGGATACCGTGTATCCACTAATCTGTAAACAGACTCCCAGTCCAGGACTCATCTCTGAAACGTGGCATCAATTGCACAGGCTCCCATTTAGTTTTAGTTGAATAAAGCCATACTAGATACGCAAATAACATCAAACTTGCCGGATTAGAAAGGGGCACCTCGTACTCTAAATCATGATTGTCAATCATCACCCAGGATTAAGGGATATAGTTTAAAAACCTAAAAGCAAGCACTTCCTTTTAACTTCTGCCTACTGTGCATTTTGGATTATCACCCAGAAACAGCATTACTTGAAACAAGGCTGCCTCCCTTCTACCGTCTCAGGGAAGTGCATCTTTACCATCTGCTAACCTCTGCGAAAAAAAAAAAAACCTCTCAGCAAAGCATACAATTTAGATTTGAGATCTACTGCTGACTGTGATTATATTTATAACTTGCTTTTCACAGAAAAATGGGGGGTTATTTTTGGCTTAATAAGTGCTTTCTGAACACAGTCACCATTCTTATCACAAAGATGTAAGGCAGTTAAAAACCAGAGCAGCTACTCTATTCTTACCCAGAACTGGCAGCCTTCCTGAATCACTGCCTTTCACATGAAGGGTTTTGAGAGAATTACTTGGAATGCATTTCAGTGTACTCCTAAAAACAGAGCAGCATCCCATGGATAACTCTGCCCGTCCTCCTGCACACAACACAGTCAACATTCAGCCTTCCTACTCTGTCCTCCACCTCTCCCTCCACCACTTCTCCTACGTTCCCCTGGTTGAGCTACAAGACACTCCGGGAAAGCTAGAGTTGCCGCTTCACAAGTCTCTCCTTCGCTGCCAGAAAAGGCCATGGGAGAGGGAGATTGGGCAACAAATGTTAACGTTGAACGTGTACACCAGTTCAGTGAACTGAGCTCAGGATTGGGTCATAAAACGGGAACAATTTATGGGAACAGTTAACAGAACGGGCTGCTCTGTTTGGCCCCTGACTCATCATTTAGTACCTGATTTTCCAGGCAAACAGGTATGTGGTTTTCCTTATTTGATGTAAAATTCAGGTCATTCTTGGGCTTTTGGTTATTTCTGCTCAATAACTGTCATGCCAACTGATGTACCTGCACGTGGGACACAAGTGTGGCTAAATCCATGCAGAAGAGAAGGTACACAAGGAATCAGGCAGAGAGGATAGCTGCCTACACGAGTAAGGACCTGTCCACTCTGAAGGCATTTCCATCTGTGGTTCTGTGATTCCATTTCTCGGCTACTACCAGAGCCAACAATATACATCCCATCATTCACATCCATCCCTGTGGACTCAGCTAATGCTTGCAGAGCGCTAAGGTATGCCACGTTATGGCACACCCATTAAAGTTATTCAGGCATGTAAAGCCGCTTTAAAACTATGGGATTTAGACACCCCGATACTTTTGTGGATTTGAGTTTCTAAACTGGATGCTGCAGAGTTGAGTCTACTCAGCTTTCTGTTGCAGATACCTCAAATGTCCTAGGAGGTGACCCTCCATAAGCAAAGGTTTATTCCTGCATCCATTTATGAGCACGTGTGTCTCCCCTTCTCTCTCTCTGTATATATGTATATTCATACACACATGCACACGTACTTTTATAACATTTTGAAATATATGGTATGTAATATAGTCAAGTTATAAGGAAGAAAAAGACAAACTAGAAGAGAATAAAGTATCATCACTGCTATCCTATTCTATAAAAATCAGATCAAATCAACTTCCACAGCTAATCAAAATCTTTTTCAAAATCAAAATTTTTGGAATATCTTTATAATTAAGATGCTCACCAGAATCTGGGAACAAGGGTCATATCCTCAGCTGGTGTAAACTGTCACAGCTGCATTGACTTCATCTGCACTTCCACAATCTAAATGGGTCAATGATCTTGCCCCTAAGGTACAGTTTATGGCTGCATACTGATTAAAGAAAATATACACTGGTTCTTTAAGCAAGAAGGGGGAAAAAAATTCAGCTAAGGCTAATCAACATATAACCTTTTAATCAGATTATTGAAACAACATGTTAATTTATGAAAAGTTCAGCATTCTATTAAATTGCAAACAACGTAGTGAATTGCAACCCAACAGGCTGCTTCATTGAATTCATGCAGCCACTCCTGGCAAAGGCATTCCAAATTTGAACTTAATTAATATTCCTACTCCTGGTTTCCATAGTTTCTTTTTAAACATGAGTACCAGCAGAAACTGGCAGTAACTTTACCCATATTCTCAATAATAACCCCCCTCTGGCTGTCAATATGTATGAAAGGAAAAATTTTTTGCATACCCCAAACAGCCTGTCATTTTCCTGTCTTTTGTCAAAAATATGTTGGCAACTTTTTTTTCTCTTTTTTTGCTTACACAGCTTAAGATGCTTAACTGTTTCTCTGCTTCGGTTATGAATGGGGCACCTTCGCTCCTTTGTGTATTGGAAAGAGAGATCAGTAGCCATGCTTCTCCAACCTCAGATGACAGCCACATTGCAAAAAAACCAAATTTTGCAGAGGTATAGGGGAAAAAAAAAAAAGCTTTCCTTGGAGAATCAGGAAATTAAGGAATACAAGCAGTAGGACCAATATGTGCCATGCAGCTCAGTACAGCCATAGTTGAATTGGCCAATTGCAACTGTTAGACTACAGAAAAATCCAAGTGAATAAAGATTAGCTCACATATGATAAACTGGCGCAGCGAGACTATGGCATACTCTCAACAGGTATAGGAGACAGATAGTGATACCATGAACCAACTAATCAAACATTAAACGCAACAAGGCAACCTTGGGCTGGACAGGACCCATATTTCATTCCATCAAGGCTGATGTCAACCACGATTTCCAAGATTTTGCAGAATAAGAAGCCTGCCTTCAGGGTACCACAGCGCAAAAAGGTGATCTTTCATCCTGTCATTCCAAATTCTTCTCTTTTATTGCATTGAATCGACTAGGCTCTGTTAGCAGTTGCCTCCTGTGTTGCCAGACGGGGAAGCTCAAAGCCACCTGTGAATCAGGAGGGGACAAGATGACAAGCAACTGCTTGACTGATAAAGATCGTATTCTTGGAATAGTTCCTGTCTATCCTGCCAAATATGCCTTGGCTGAAGAGTGTGTGGTGGCTTGGGAGGAGGGATGAAGAGAGGGGAGGGAGTGCTGAGGATCAAAATCGCCTCCAGGTAAGGTAGGCCCAAGGCAGAGTTGAAAGAGAATGGCAGGTCAGATGGAAGCACCCTAGGAGAGACTGGGCATCTGAGAGGATGTCCAGTCAAACCCAGGATTTTCTTCAGAAGGAGATAAATAATTTCTCCTCGATGTTGGTGGTAGCCTTCAGCTTTAGGGACTCTCAAAGTCCTAACCTGAGGGAATTGGTTAAAAAAAAAAAAAAAAAAAGAATCAGGAAGCCCAAGTGGTCCTTTGATGGCACAAAAAGATATTTTGTGGTTCACAGTTCATAACATAGAGAAGGGCAAATATGATGGCTAGAAATACCATTCGTTGTTGCACAGGGAAAAAATTCTCTAATTCTTCAGCTCCCCTGGGAAGGTCAGCAGACATTATTTCTGTTACGACCTCACAAGCATTAGCTAGAAGATGGATCCTGGAAAACAGGAGGGTGAAAGTAGTAAGGACATATGAGGACAGCTCACAAACAGGGCCCTGCAGGAAGCAGACAGACATGAGGTGCACCCCAATAGACTGCCGGAGTAGCTCTGAAATATCAAAAAGCCTGAGAAGTCACTCAGACCAGGACCAGCCCTGCAGAACTCCACCTATGAAGGAAAGTTCATTGTGTTCAGTGTGGAAGAAGAGATCCCGAAAAGAAACTTCTGAGGACAACAGAAGAAAGTAAATTTCTACAAGAAGGCAGTGATGGAACAGATGGATGGCATCTGTAGATTGTCTAACTTGTATCGTACCTCATTGTGCAGTCTTAGACAAATGCACAATCATCAGTCAACCAAACGGTCAGATAGCAGCTGTCACTCATGCAGGCAGAGCTGGGATCCAAGGGGGAGCAAAATGAGAGGGCCTGTTCTTCTCTGCCAAGGACCAGCAGGTGTGGAAGGAGAGAGATGCCAAGCAGAAGGGAACCAAGCTAGAAGAAAACTCATTTTGTTTGAAGTTAGCTAGTGTCAGATTAAAGAAATCAAAGACTTGTTTAGAGTAAAGCAAAGAGAAATACAGGAAACATTTTTCAGATTTCAGTCCAAGCCTTTTGTCCAGTTTAACCTCTTTTCTCTTGTTCCTCCATTTGCTTGTTTTCTTCATCAGTCACAACAGAATGGCTCCTCCAGAGGAGACTCATCCCTTGGCTTTGAGATCACCAAAGAGACCGAGATCAAAGCAATTTAGGAAGCACAGTTTTCATGCCTGCATCACCATGTACACTGACGTGCTTCTTCACACAGCACTGTCACTGGAGATAAATCCATAAGCAATGCTGTGCCATTTACTGTGCAGCCAGTTACTGTGCAGCCTTCCTAAAGACAACTACTACACACTGAAAGGCAGTATTTGCCTGCTATCAAATTCTCTGTTCTCTAGTCTACCACCAGACTTCCAAATGAAACAAAATCAGCTCTAGATTCTTCCATTTGCCAGGGAAAACGAAATCCAATGAGCCAAGCAAGCTGAAAGGGCTGAATTCATTACAGACAGTCTTCAGGGGTCAAAATAACAAGTATCAGTGGGCTTGCTTGGCCTCTACAAGTAGGTGAGGCCATCTTACTCTTTAGGCATCTCATTTTAGTGGGTCTAAACAAGTGGCTTGTGTCCCTTCATAACTGATGAAGCAACTGAGACTCTTCCAGGAAGCAGATAATCTGTCCTACTTTAGTTCTATGCCAGGATGAATCAGACTTTGGAATAGCTCCCTTCTGTCTTAGTCCATGAGATAGGGAGCCCACACAACTAGCACAGTACACATTTAAATTCACAGAATCGGAATTTGGTGTTATCGGTCCCCCATGATGTTGCCATGCCTTGAGAACTGCTCCGCTTGTGACTCTTTTGGCTCCAGTTACGTCTTGCATGGCAGTGCAGAGTAGCTGCACTGTAGTGTGTTGTCTTCTACAATCTTGCTTCATCGTAGAATTGGCTCCGTTCCATTTTCCCCTTGGAATCCACATAGTTTGACATTCAAAAATAACATCCCACTAAATTAAAACAAAAAAATTAAAAAATATTATGTCACTCTCCCATAGCTTCCCCAGCACATCGAGTTCTTTCTATGTCTATTTTATACAGAGCAAGTTCTGCTCAGGAATGAGAGCCATTTCTTGTCTTTTATGGCATGAAGCAATTTGCTGGCACTTAAAATTAAAGGAAAGTACACTTCAATTCAAAGTTCAAGACAAGTGTAAGAGTGTATCTGACAGCACACTATAACACTCATGCAATTTTTTTTAAACCAAGTTGACAGACTCTTACAAGTTTCTAAGAGTAAAGGGCAGACATTTCCTGAGCCCGATTGGGACTTTATTCAGTCCTGAAAATAAAGAACCAAGATGAACTCTCTTCTTTAGTTGATATTGCTGTTGATTTCTGCCCTCGCAACATGACTGAACAGTTGAGCACTAAGCACTCCCGTTGAATCATTATTTTCTGCCTTCTCTTTTTAAGCTAGGCCCCTAATGTTTCTAAATGTACCATTTTTACATGAAACAAAACAGAAAACTGCCCACCTTCCTGTTCATTACCTCATACGGTGGGCCTGAATTGAAAACACCAACATGGAGAGAATTACGAGTTGCACAAAGAATAGCTTGGGTTTTCTCAACGTGCGCGGTGTTTTAAATGGGAAGCAAACTACGTTTTGGATCATATCGCTGCCGCACGAGGCATTCTCCCTCTGGTGGTCTGATCCGAGGGTACGTTCTGGAATAATTTCCTAGAGGGAAACCAACAGCTCTTTCACATCCTTCCCCTCCTCCCTACACACAACCGGCAGTATTATTCTTACAGGATCATTATTTATTAAGACCAAATAAAGTAATTTCCTTTAAAGCAAAGTGCCTTTGTAGTGTAAAGACTTCAAAGGGATCATTGCCCATCTTTGTAGGGACTACCACCACCTTGGACGTATGTCTTTTTGTCCCCCAAAAGCCACCTTAACCTACTTTTCCATTTTCAGAAAAGAAACAAAAGCACCACCTTAGCACCTCACTCACCAGCAAATTAAGTGCTATCCGCTAAACACGCTCCACCGTCTGCTCTGAGTTATACACCAGTCATGGTAGGTTTTAATTTGATTAGTGATTGGGCTAAAAGCAGCTAAATAAAAATTATAATGCCCAAGAGCCACTTAGACTTGTTCAGACACTTTAAATACCAAATCCCTTCAGCAATATAACATTATCTTTATAGACAAAACTGAGTTTAAAAGTACAAATCTAATTGATCTCAAGTGCATTGGAATTACTATATTTAGGCATTGGATTATGTACTACAGAAAGCCTCATGCTATGTAAGCAACAAAACTAATTGTGGAAAGACAAAGGTATGTGTCTAACATGCTTATGGACTTTTAAAAATTCATATTTTCATTTAAGCTGGCAAAGTTACAGCTGCTCACACCAGCAGTGAATTTGGCACAGCGGCCTATGTGTTGAGCGAACATAAGCCGGCTATTTCTGGTCTCCTTCAGAAGACCTGGACTTCAAGCCCTGCCTCAAAATTACTATTTAAGGCTCTCACCGTTGCAGGAAGAAAAAAGTAAATTAAAAAAACAGCAAGTTGATTCTCAACAGCTAAGCAAGACTTCCTTTTCTTTAGTCTCAACTAGGAGCTCAGTTCATGCAGGCATTTATGACAGATGCTCAGACGCCACAGAAGGATGCCATTACACTTTTAAAGAAGCTTTTCAAATGTAATATACTATTTCAGAATAAACACGTTAGCTAGATAAGAGGAAGGAGCAATCCATTCCCACAGACACTTCTGAGATTAATATATATCAGCATGTACTAAAAAAAGACACAGAAATGGAGAGGTTCACTAGTCCAGTTGAACTTGTGTCTGGCTGGACGGAGAATTAATTTTAGTCTTCAGATGGATGCATGGATTCTGCCTGCTTTGAACTCTGCTGTTACATGCAACTCAGCTGCCTGCCTGCAGACAGACATCCCTGGGAGACAAAAGCAACAAAATCCATTTTTTTCCTGAATACAACCCTATATCTGCATCCCAGAACAAAACAACCATCAAGAAACACTTGCAGACAACATGATTCAAGATATCCCTCTAAAACTTAGTGGTTCACCCTGTGTTGCACTTTCTGCTTAACATGGGATTTTCCAGTGACAACAAGGACCAGAAAGGAGTCTCTCCTCTTGCTCCTCCTTTGTAAAAGGAGATACATTTACTAGCTAAAAAAGACTAACTTTACCCTCAGAGGCTTCCAGAAAAATGCATGAAGAGGAAAAAACAACAACTAACACTGCAGAAAACAAAACAGGTCTTAAAAATAAAAAAAGGTAACAGTGATCTTCAGTTAATTCAGGAAAATCCCCAGAGGGAATCCACCTATTAAGCACCTAAACCGAGACTGTATCCCAGTATTAATCCAAGGGGCTGGGCTGGGTCTTGGAGGTCTCATTTCAAGACGTTCCCTAACAGGCTAGGGAGAGCAGGAGGGAAAGTGATTTGGATCAGAAATTCCACAGAAGAGCAAAAAAAAAAAAATCTTTCTAGATTGAAGGGTGTTGTGGTTTGTTTTTTTTTTTCCCTTAATGAGAAATTAAAACCACACACACTGGGAAACAAAGTTAAGTTAAACCTAGCCCAGCTTTGCACATTTTAACAATTCACTCTGCTGTCTGTAGAACACAGCAATATAAATATTGCTATCTCTGTTAAAATGAATTATTGACAATTTTAATACATGTTGCACAGTACATATTAATATAGAAAAATACATGTTATCAGCAGTGCAATGTTGACCATGTACTAATCCATTCCACCTGCTCAAATATTAGTGCAAATAATTATATATTTGTAATGCATCATTGCTGTCTAGTTTGAATCTCTGCCTCCAGAATAAATGTCTCTTCTCTGAAGTTGTTTGCTATTATGAGTAAAATGTTATATATTCATACTCAAATTGACTTTGGGTGGATAAGTAAAATGAGCAACCTTCAAAAATCCACTTGTCTAAGACTTAGCAAGTCATTTTAATGAATTGTTTACAGTAAAATGAATGTTATAAAAATGTTTCAAACACAAGCTCATATTAGCTGCCTTCTCTACAACACTCAAATACCATGCGTCAAAACCGCGTAGAGTTCAAAATGACCATCTTCAACTGGCAGCATCAACGGAGGTGAAGCTTAACCATGTCTTTCAGCAGGAGTTATTTACCCTGATACTGTGCAGTTTATCTACCTGTGAATCGATTCCAGGGACATCTTCTCTCCACAGTCTCACCTTTCTTTTCAAGCAAAGAGATGGCCTTGATGAGGCTGGACGCTTGGTAGAACAGCAGCTCCTGTCCCCAATGGACTGATGATCAGAATGGGAAAGTAGACATACAACCAAGACACCGCAAGGGCTCGTTCGTGCCAGGATATACCCTTGGCTAGAAGTGAAGCTGGGACAAGGCTGAGAAGGACAAGGGCAGCCCTGAGAACAGATGACGTGGGGTTGAGGTGAATAAATAGCGAGGGAAGACTGTGATGCAAACAGCCAGTTGATGAAGGGGTGGGAAGCAGAAACCGCCCTAAAAAACTTAGAGCCCCATTGTGCACACAGCCACTGTTTTCAGCAGCCACTGCGGCCGTGGTGCCCGTCTCCCAAAACAGCATTTGTTTCTTCACGCTCCGGCTCCAGCAGCCTTATGGACAACTTCAGTTTTCAGTGAAAGAAGACAGAGAAGCTTTAACACTTCAAGAAGAAAAATTTGAATGTATCAACTTTCAAACAATATTGTATATTAGAAGCTCAACTGAACAAGCTGGCGCTTATAGCTAAGTGTCTCATGAGACAGTCACACAGGCTATACTCCAATATTACATTACTGGGGTGGAGCAATTCTGAACCTCCAAGGATGACAAACTGTAGCTCAGAGCTGCTGGACCCTTTTGGGCAGCCTATGCAGGACAAGCGAAGATCTTTTCCGTAGGACAGAGGTGACACAAAAGCCTCACGCTACTCTGTGCTGAGGCTACGCAACCAGGGGAGGGCAAGGGCAGGCAGAGAACGTGCGTGCTGGCCCCTCACAGCAGGGGCGAGCTGCTTGGCTGGGACCAGGACAGGCTTTAGCACGGCAAGGGTGGGAACTGCCACAGCCCGCGGCTCGGCCAGCGTTACAGCCTCTGCTCCAAGGTCTCCTCACTTCAGAGAGGAAATAGCAGTGCAGATGAGCAAGATTTGGGACTGCTATAAGGAAGTCTCAAGTTATTTTCATCCCAAATCAGGATGAAGAACTTAAACTACAAATAAATAAATTACAAATAAAATTTCAAAATATCTTGACCCTCAAGTACCAAACCAATTCATTTTGGTTTATTAAGCTGTTCTCAAAGATGCTATTCAGAGATGGCTCAACTTTACATTTCACGTTACTTTCCTGGCACATTACCTAATGGACGCTGAAGCTGGGATACCTGACACTTTTTCCCCCCATGGCTGGTCCCTTACATGAAGTTTCCATATAATGCACTATACAGCCAGGTCAGGAGAGAGCATGTAGTAAGAGAGACCTGCAGAGATGAGAGAATATGGGGAAGGTAGAGGAATAAAGGGGAAGGGACCTCAACTCCTTCTCCTACCAGGCTACATGTGGATGAAGAACCACTAGATAATATGTAAAGGTCTCCTAAAAGCCATGCTGCAAAGTTAAAGGTTTCTCTCTCTCTGGTAGCGTGGTAAGAGAGGGGAAGGGATAGTGCAATCCTGAGATCTGGAAAGAAAAACAGAGCATAAGGACATAAAGCTAATAGAATAAAAGTAGAAACCAAGGCTTCCACATACACTAAGGGCTGTATTGACACAGAGTAAGCAGTGCCCCCTACAAGAGAAAAGACGACAGGCAAACACAGCTGCTTCCCCACTCTAAGATAAGCAGAAGACATGGTATAGAAATCTCCTACCACCAAAAGAAATTAGGATGGAGGAAAAAAAGACAAGCAAAGCAGTGAACATGACTGGGCAGGAGATGTGGCTCCCTCCCCTCCTTAAAACAGGTGTAGAAACACCGGGAAAGAAAAAACCAAACAAAATACTTCAATGTAGATAGCAAACCACAAATCTATCTCTACTTACAACTAGCACAGAGGTGGTGGTGGTACGTAATGCCTTGAAGCCAATATCCAGCAGAACATGAGCTCCTACCTTTCAGTTGACCTCTAGAAGAGCAGCTTTTGGTGCTGGCTTATCCTCCCTACTGCTCCTGGGACAAGAAGTGCAAAGAAGAGCTGCTACCTGCATCTAAAATTAGACAAGCAATTATTTAGATATCTGCTTCCTTCGTATAGGAAAAACCATCCCTCAGCCTGGTTTCCCCATCCATGAATGGTTCAACTCTAGCGCTAATCCAAATTAAGAGTTATTGCCATGAAAACTTAATCCAGAGCACCCCTCTGTTTTGGAATATGCCATGACATTGAAAACTGAGCACATTAGATTTACTGGTATGCACATATTGGCTTGAGAAACCTGGAACTACGAGCTCCTGAAGAACAGGCCAACGTCTCCTGGACCTGTGAAGGAACCCAACGGGCCTCTCCCTCTTCAGGGCACTTTGTAAGATGCAGCATTTTTGCCACATATTTGCAACATTTCCTACAGAAATGGAGCAATGAATTTGGACAATGCTCAATGACTACACCCCAGCACCAGCTAGACGGCAGAGGATTGCTCCTTAGGCAACCGAGATTGCGAGTTATCTGTAGCAGTTGAACACTGAAGCAACCAGTGATTTAAAATGACTTGGTAAAAGCTAAGAGGAAAAACAGAAAACAAAACCCTACCCCAGTTCTCTTATCGATTGCGAGATAAACTGATCTGCCACCTCTCAATACCGTGCCATTCTCAAGTCAAGTGTCACTTACCATTCTCCAGATCACTGTAGTCTTCAAATTAAAAAAAAAAATAAAAGCTCAGCTCTGGCAAATTCTCCTTCCCTCCCATCAGGCTGCACATTGCTGATGCATTTCTACTCCTCACAGTGGAAATGAGCAGAGCTCACATTCACACATCAGTACCTATCCTTCACAGCAGATTCACACTCGTGCATGGATGGCCTCTCCCTGTTGAACCCAAGTTTCAGGATGAATGAACTGCTCCACACCAAAGTACTTCAGCCAGTCCCTGCCTCCAGAGGCTCACTTCGTTTCAGGGTGGGTCATAGCTGTGAAGAGATTTTAATCCCAATCCTGTTTATTCTCCTAGGTTGATGTGTATGTCAGGTTTCTATTAATCACATTTTAACCTCCTCCTTCCATGTGCTATGCTACTTCACTTAAAACTGCTTGTTCTCCATATCCTTTTAGTTCATGTCGTCTTCACTTCTTACCCTCTATTTCTAAATATCTAGATCTCATTTTTCCAAGCACTTCCATTTCCCAACTTTTTAATATTTTTATTTGTGTTGAGAATTATTCTTACAGAACACCAACTCCTTCCTGCCCTCTGTGCATACGCAAACAGAATACAATACCAAATCATGTTAATAAATTATAGGACTTGTAAAAACACAGCTGATTTTCCAGCCTACAACAGTTTACTGCAAAGCCATTTTCACCAACTGTAGACAACATAATTACACACACATATACACACCTCCTCTCAGGCATTCATTTGGCTGCCAGCCTGTTAAATGCCTATGTTCTAGGAGCGAACATTAGAAAGGCAATACTTTAACTCATTACATGAACATTAAAAGGCATGTTTGTATTTTGGATAGTACTTTATTGTATTCAGAAGCCACTGGAAATATTTTCCCAAATTACATGCTATAAGAGCTCTAAACTTAAAAATGTGTGAAAATTATGGTTCCCCACCCTATCCCAATCCAACTTGTATTGTAAAGTAAACTTACTGACAACGTAGTCTTCTCTAGAAATAGAAACTCTTTCAGTGTGTGCATGGGGAGGTTTTCTAAAGGAAGGGGAAAGGGAAAGCTCACACCAGCGATAAATTTGGTCAGTAAAATTACTTTTATTCTTTTTTTCTTTTTTTTTTTTTAAATAGAAGGGCTTATACAATTGAGTATAAAGATATTTGAAGAACATGGAAAAGAAATTAAATGAAAAGTGTCTGGAGGGAATTCTTTTTATTGAGGAAGAATTTACATATCTAAGTTTAAGTATTCACCTACTTTTTGCTGCCTCCTGTTAACAGGCATAATGAAAATATTGCACTGAGCATATGCATGGAAAACACAGCTAATAAAGCAAGAAATATGGTAAATACATTTCATACAACCTTAAAATAATTCAAACAATCATACAACAAATTCTGAAGCACTTCTGTGATCTGCAGTCTTAAGATGACGTTCACTGCTCTGAAGTGTTTACAAATTGACACTTTTTCGTAGAAAGATTTTGTATTGGTTAGTAAAACCACAGCCTTAAAATTGTTGGCTTTCAGTTACAGAGGTAACAGAGAGGTATCATCTGAATTCACATCAGAGCTTTTTAAAAAAAAAAAAAAAAATGGCAGCAGTACAAGCATGTGTCTCCTCCAGTGTCCAAAACTCTTTGTGGCTTTGCCATGGCCAAGGAATAGAGCTACACAGCTCAACAAAGCAGCCGTTCTCCCCGAATAGTTTGAGATAGTCTGGCATCCGTTCTCTTGTTTACTGATACAATGCTCTGCTAAATACAAAATGAAGCAGAAGAACATCAACTAAGCAAGAGAAGTTCCACACAAGTCTGTCAATATTGACTACACCTGGGAATTCATTAACAAAAGAGGAAAATAATTTTATTTGACCAATCCATGAAGTAAACTTATAGAAATGCTGCTCTGAAGATGGGAGAGAAAGAAGTTTGCATAACATACTCTGAGCCCACAGCAGAAATAAAGAGTTACAGATGATTTGTTCAGGGATGATTAAGTCAGATTGAAGACACAAACCACAGCAGATCCAACCTGTTTTCCACAAGAGCTCACTCCAAACAAAGGTCTATTTACAATTTTCAACTGCTTGTGGAAAAGCTACCCCAGATGTTTCAAACATCACTGTTCCTTCAGTTCACTCTATGCACACTATGGGTCCATCTCAGAAACACCTTGAATAAACGCTTGAGCATAACGGACACAGAAGTAGCCTGTCTCCAATATTAAAATTATGATCAGTGGAAGAGAAGTTTTTGCACACTTCAACATTTTATATTGCTCAGGCACTGAGGATCAATTATCTTCAGCACAGGAATTTTCAACTCTAGGTTTTTGCTAGAGCCAGTGTCCATTCCTCCCACATATGAAAAACTGGGCTACTTTTTATCCTTTCACTTCATTATAATTTGAATTTATTTACATACAAAACAAGAGATAGGAGAAAGTTCTCTTCTAGTAACCCAACAATGGGCACCTTCACCTTGTAATAAGAATGCCTTAGGCAAGGCAGCTGCCTTTACTTTAGGAGCGCGTATAAAATTCAGTGTGCCGGTATCAAACAGAAACAACGTCGGATCCAATACGTTCCAGTGGGCCCTTGACTATTAGGTACAAAAAAGCCAAAGCCAAAGAACCAAAAAAAAAAACCTCCAAGACTTTTCACCACTTTAGTTCTGTTTAGAATGCTACGCAATGAATAAATTACATCTTTCTGGGATAGTGTTGCTTTTCCTCCTACATCTCAAAGAAATTCCAAGCTAATTAATTAGAGCAAGAAATTACATTGAGCAGGATAATGTTTTAAATGAAAGAAATTACTTAGAAACACCAATCAAAGATAATTTGATTATGATTAGCTGTGCTGAAGTCTAAGTCATTAAAATTGATGAAGAATGTTTTTACACTGGTCTATTCTATGTAATCCATTACCTACGCTATGCTCTGTAGTTCAGGTCTAACAAATGGTATCTGATAATTCAATATTGAAGACTAAAATACTTTCAATGCACCACTTGCTTCCCTACACTGACATGTTTCCAATAATTAAAAAAAAAAATCAGTAGCAAGTAGCTTTGCAAAATTCTTCACTGGGAGAACTTTAGCTTACATGAAATATCATTCAGATTTTTACCTGCTCACTTTCTACATAGTCATGTTTAAATATGGCTGCTGCTTTATTCTGAACAGTCATTATCCCACAAAAGTTACAACCATGGTTTGGTAAGAAATCATTCCCTGTGCTTTCTAACAACGGAGGCCTGCCCAAAGGTACAACATTTCTTTCCATGCTCTCAGCTGAAGTGACGAGCAAGACGAGCAGACCTATAATCAACACGCAGCTGAACAAAGGAGTGAAGGATGTTCTTGTCCAGATTAGCAAGTTGTTCTCCTGAGCAAACTTGCTTTAAATTATCCGGGGCTACAACCAGAAGATTGCAAAGTGCATGCAAGGTATCAAAGAGTTGTAACACCAGCGCAATCTGTGGTTAAGAGAAAAACAGAGAAAGACAGATAGTAAGAGTTAGAGTTGGTTGAACTCTTGTGACACTATGTCCACCTAGATTCTCAAAATACTTCCTCCCTGCAGAGGATTTACATCCATCATTCCCTCCTCATGTGTGCATAAATATATATAGACACACACACGTATATATCTGTAGGGAGATATGCACACATGCAAAGTTATACATAGAACACATAATAATGCAAACTCAATACTTCTTCAATATACACACACAGCCTGCAAGCAATAAAATGGTATCAGGAAACTGCTCTTTAGGACATGATAAAGAACTGCTGGTACAGTAAACAGAATATATAACATCAATATACAAAATGGTGATGTTCAAACAGAAACAAACTATTTTTATGAAGAAAAATCATCTGATTAAAAATAGAGTCCCACTACTAATTTTGACATGACTGTACATCATCAACCTGTACATGCCTACCTTGAAGTCTTTGGCACACTTCCTATATTCAGCCACGTCACAAATAGCTAACATGCCTCCCATGCAACTGTAGGAATATTGCTGTAGGTGTTCATAAATAAGTCGATGAAAACGAACTCCAAGCTCCATCAAAACTGTGTCCACATTCTTACCATCCATAGAATTTCTAATCTTTTCCACCTGCTTTCTAACATAGCCACAGACTTTAACACAAGCCTAAGTAAAAAAAAAAAAAAAAAGAATTAGGTAACTTACTTTCTAGAAATCTAATCTTCTCAAAGCTACTTCTACATCCTAAGCTGAACATCAGTCACCAAGTCTTTAAACTTCCCACAACACAGCACTGAAATCAGTAATTTTCCAAATAGTAATTTTCCAACAGTTTATTTGCCACATAAATATACAAAAATGCAAGTAGAAAGATGGATGCAAGACCGTATTCAATTCAGTTATGGTTTACATCAGTTCAGAATAGAACACTTCAATTTGGGCTTTTAATTCAAACAATGATCAACTGTGGGGAGGGGGGGGCAGGAAGTGATTATAAACCTCGTCAGCTGCAATTATAAACCCAAATTAACAGCTATGCAGGCATCTTCACCCTTCCCACATAGTGCCAGACTGTACATCCTACTGCTCCACTTCTCCCATTCCCACCTGGCTGCAGGTATTCAGGCAATGCTCTCACTTCTTCCATTGACTGTAGTTTGTTCTCTACTCCTCTCTGCATTGTTCCTTAATAACAGCCTAATGTAATCCAGCACTGCAGCTTCTCAGCAGCCTGTAGGCTGGGATTCAGACAGATTCAGTGGTAGAGACAACATTCTGCAGCAAAGAATGTTCATGCCATACCTGTGATGCTTTGTCATGCTCCTGCCATTCTAAGGTGAAAAAGCACCCAGCAACTAGAGAGTACCTGATAATTCATTTCCTGAAACTAATAGCTTAAAGCTAATTATCAGCTAAAAACCTTGTTCCAAATCTGGGCCTCTCAGGAGGGGAAAGAACATAACAGTTCATCCAGCACCTACTGATTTGTGTCTGACACTAGATACAAAACTGCTAACGTTCCTTTTCAGCTTGAGAAAATAGTCCACAACAGAGTTTGGAGGTGCTTAGTGCAAAATGGAATAGCTAAGTAAATTAATCAAATGCACATTTTGTCTAATGCATGTTTGGTAAGGCATTTTGTACCTGATAACACTCATGAGCATTTGAAGCTATACTGATGAGCTGGGGCTTAGTTTACTTACATTAGTATATTGAATCAAAACATTGTTTTCATCTTCTGGTTTAAAATCTGTCTTCTTTTGCTCTGCAGCCAAGATGTGCTTCATCTGTCCAATCATACAATTCAGTGTCCTTTAAAGTTACAAATACAGATTGGGTTTTGAAGGGAACATTTT
Organism: Mycteria americana; assembly: GCF_035582795.1. Classification (NCBI taxonomy): domain Eukaryota; kingdom Metazoa; phylum Chordata; class Aves; order Ciconiiformes; family Ciconiidae; genus Mycteria; species Mycteria americana. The sequence continues at coordinate 69,151,203 of NC_134369.1, read as the reverse complement.
AATTTTCCTGATTTTTATATTTACATATACTAATATGATTCTACACAAAAGTAAGCAGCATAAAGCAATGAGGAAAAAAACCCACTACCTAACATTTGAGTAACCTACAGAAGATATAATAAACGTTGGCTTTTAGTCTAAGAAGCAAGCAGTGCTAGGACATGTCAAAGGAAATACTTCATTTAACAGACACGCACACACACTATTCTGAAGTTGCAATGCAATTCTATAGAGACACTTGATTTTACATAAGCAGTTAGAAAAAGGAGAATCAGAAAAAAAAAACCAAAACCCAACAACCCTAAAAACTCTTTCCTCCAAGTTCAGTGTCTTGGAGCACAGCACACAGCATGCTGGCCAGCTCTTCAGAGAAACTGGGTAGCATTCTTCAATGCAGAGGGAATCAGAAAGCCGAAGGAAGCGTTCCAAAGAGTTTAGTAGAATTAGATCACTTTGCATATTACTCAGAAGCAAGATTCAGAAAACACTTGGAAAATGCAGAAGGGGCGGAGGGAAGGGGAAAAACCTCTTCCTTTGCCACAGCTTGGTATTTCTCTTGTTCTCAGAAATGGAAGAGAGTTCTACAGTGTCATTTATTTCTCCCTCACAGGATTTATCTTTTCAGAACATTATCTAAGGTCAAGGCCCTGGTTTACTTTAAGACCAAACCAAAGGTCAAACAGCAAAGCAGCTGGGAGAGGCTGCATACCTCTCTCAGTGCCTACCTTTGCCAGGAACCTCCCTCTGTCACTCCTCCCCAACTCCCCTTTTCTTCACCCCCCTCACCCCTTCCACCTCCCCGAAGAAAACATAGTCAAGGCCATTACAGGCCTTGAAGGATTCAAGCTGGGGTGAAGGGGAGAAGAATATATGTACCCAAAGAGGTAAAAAACTTCTTTTCTATGCACAGAGCTCAGACTTGCATTTCAGGTGTACTTTATTCAACAATCCACATACCAATAGAAATTTAAAGAAATTATATCTTGCATTCTCCTCAATTTCCATTTTCAATAAATACTCCCAGAAGGCTGTTTACACAGAATGTAAACTGAAAGAAAACCAGTTGAACTAATTTTGTTTGGCTGATAAATCACTTTCCCAGTTTAATTGCTATGAACACCATTCAAGAAGCTGCTATTGGACTTTTTCAGATTGGATAATGTTGAAAGTATCAATGTTTAGAAATGCGCTTTTATTTTTTAAACTAGATCATTCCTTTAAGCAAGACAATCAATTCTCAACAGCATCAGTGGCACCACAAAGCAGCATGTAAGCAGGCACACAAACACATTTTACATGTAACATTCATCTCAAAACTAATCTCTCTTTTATATGTGCCAAAGCAAAAATGTTTTTGAAGTCTCCATCCACAATCCTTTGAATGTACCGTTTTCCAACCAGGACTTGTTCTCCTAAGTCTTACTATCACTTTTAAGAGACTAATTATTTTACACAAACAGTTACAAACTATTTTAATGCTGATGACTGACATGTATCTGTCTAGATCTAAGCTTATGGCCTCAATGGCTCAAATATTTCAAACTTTGTGTTTAAACCTCTAAGGTCACTTCCAGAAGGAGCAACTAAAATCTCAGTTACCACTTACACATCCTCTCTCTCCACCTTTCTTTTTGCACCTGCAGAAAATGCGGGGGCAAATAATGTATCAAACCTCTTCCTCACCTCTCTGCAGAAAGTACCTAGTAGGACACAAATGCAATGCCTGTTTTCCCTGTGCAGTGCCATTCTCAGCCCTCTCCAGTATGGTGTGATTCTCACAAAAAACCTCAATAATAATTTCCAGAGTAGCCCTTGTTACCCACAGGATGGCTTATTTCCTTTACTATAGAGAGAAAACAGGCACAGAAAGCTTAGGTAACACGTTCTAGGTTGACTAATGCCACCTTGAAATATGGGAACACTACATGCTTCCTGGACCAAAGTAGGGCATCACACAACAGCTCAATTTCCTAATATTAAGCTTGTTAGTTTGTTATTTTCCTCTGCTGCAAAAGAGCTATGATTTTAATTTACAATTTTTATAGCTATCCCCTCATTTTTATGTGGAGAAATGGGGGAAAAAAAAAAAAAAGATTAAATGAGTCACTCACAACCTCAAAGCAAGTCAATGTCAGAATCAAAATTATTCCAGGTCTACAGACTTCTATGACTAGGTCTAATCCATAGCACTGCACAGATTCAAGCAAATCGTCTAACCTATTTTTGTCAAACTTTGCTCCTAATGGAAATCCTGCAAGTCTTTAACCTATTTCAATCATCATTCCTCCCTCCTTTAAAGTAGAAAAAAGTAGTTTGAGACAGTAAGGCAAAACTGAATTATTGCACTCTCTCAACATAACCCAAATCCTTTAATGTCCTTACAGAAGTATTTATGGGTCAGAAATCTGCCACAGAAAACATGACCCCCTAAACAAACATCATCTGAATTTCCTATACACAATAATGCATACTCATGGATTAAAAAAAAATTTAAAAAAATCAATTTTGTGTTCAGAAATAACTCATCCTTAAAAGGAAAGCTAACATACATCACAAAGGAGTTTTACAAGAATTAATGATTAACAGAAAGTTTAAATCTCTACTTGCCTATCAATGCCCATATCCAGCTTCACTTCCATTTGTTCTATAATATCCTTTTTCTTCTGAAGGCATTCAGATAACTTAGGAGAAGAACTGCAACAGTATAAAGGGTTGGGCGTGTGACAGTGTTAAAATATCAAACCAAATTTGTCTGCTGGGACTGCTACTTACAACAGGATTTTGTGAACACTTCCCATCCCATCAGAAAGGACTTATATGGAGTTAGCTGGCTTCAGAACAACAAATCAGCAGCCTGAACAGCCATCTGATCCCGAGCAGGATTTGCAGAGTGCCGATGGGCAGTACTGTAATGCACTTTAGGCAGCGTTGTGTCTACCGTGCAGCACCTCTCAGCTGCTGCCAGCCCCTGGCAGGTGAGCGAGCAAACCCAGCTTTTCACGTGCACTAATTCACAGCACATCAGTGCGCTCTACCTCAAGTGTATCCAACCTGTGGCTCCCAACAACACGCAGCTTTCGTGTAGTTCACATGTGGCTCCCAAGGCATGGCCAGCTTCTCCCTCTGCAGAGCCTGTGAGGTACCCCAGGAATCTCAGCAGCCCTGATATTGCCAGCTCAACCCCAGGTGCAGCCACAAACCCCCTGTAGTCCTGGCCTGTGATGCAGCAGTGAGGTCTCTAAGGAGCAACCTGTCTCTCCTTCCTACCAATACTCTTGGAGCTCCCTCTCTGCCATTAGTTCTCCAAGGTACCCATTTAACTTCCCTTCTTCCCCCCCTCATTACAGCATTTTATCTTCCCACAACATCTAGCTGAACCACTCCAACAACAAACTCCTCTTAACAGAGATGAAGAATGTAGAAAATTGCTTTCTTCACCAAAATTGACCATTCACAAAGGAAATGCTCATCAAAATAAGGTACCTGATCAATGGCATCAGATGATCATTGAACTGCTTGTCAAATAAATGGAAAATAGTATTGGCCTGGTGGACAACATCCAAGAAATAAAGATTTGCATTCTTTGAATCAGAAGAAGGAATGCCTAAAGCAAAGAAGGTTTCATTAGGATTGTAATGATACACAGTTCTTATAATTAGCATGATGATTTTTTAAATATGCAGAATTTTTCCATGAATACTTAAATCACAGGCTTAGAGTTTCAAAAATTTACCATAGAATTTTAAAATTTCTAAAAGCAAAATGGAACAGCCAATTTAAATATTTCTTCAGAACATGAGTTTTATGCTTTCATGTAGGAAAGATAGGTTCTCACTATCAAGATTTTAACTTCTTTAATACAAGCAGTTTTCTTATTCATTGTCACTCTTTAAAATGCATAGGTATACAAACAAGCACAGAATTCTTAGAAAACGTAAGACACTAAGCCTTAATATAAAAATATTCTCCTGCTATGGCACAGAGAACAATTAAAAGAGTTAGGGAGCGCTGATGTCCCAGTTTCTGTGACACAAACGTTTTTGAAGACAGTAGCATGTTTCCATCTGTGCATCAATTCCCCAAATGGAAGTCACACTTCAGAAGACATTAAATGCTGACTCCCAAATACACAAAACGAATTTCATTTAACCGATACATTCTGAACAAGGCCAATCAATAAGGCACAGCAAGGACCTGCAAAGATCATCTGCACAAAAAGGCCAATGAGATAAAATGCTCAGAAAATATTATACTCACCAGCAAGGCCTGTTTCTAATGCATAATCAATGTGTTCAGTACATAAGAACTCTACAAGCATAGAAAAAATTCTGAAAGCATTCTTCGGTAAGTCAGATGGATCAGAGAGCTTTAAAGAAAAAGAAAAAAACTTATTCTAAAGGTCAGTTCTACATACATTTGAAAGTTTATCCAATATTGTGTAGGGGATAAGCTTAAATGTAACAAGTATTCCAGAATAACTGGAATTTTATTTTAAATTAAAAGTATCCATACAGAGAACTATTCAGGAACAGCCTTTAGTATCAATAAACCCTTCAGCATTAACAAGTAAGCTGAAGCCAACACACCACAGGATGCTCCAGAAAGCAAAAGTATAAACAGTTCCTAATAACAATAGTAATAATAAAGGAAAATATTAATTAATAGTCCTTAAAACACAATTGTCCGGATGTCATCTCAGGAATTACCTAAACTGCATACCACTGGATGCTGGGAAAATGTGCACAGAAAAGACGACTCTACCCATGCACTGCCTTTTTTCTTTTTTACTAAGCTTCTGCCCCTGGCCATAGCAAAGACAGGACACTGGGTTAGATGGACCTTCAGTTTCACCCAATGCAGCTGTTCTTTTATCACTGCCACAGGACTGCAGAAAAATAATACAGACTGAACTTCACTACATTTATCACAGTTCAGCTGGAGTCAACGGAGCATGAAAATTTTTTATTAAGTGAAGTAATGCCCACATATACACACAGCATCTGTACCTTCATGAGCTCCCATAAGCAACACGGGATTTTGGACAGCAACCTGCCAGTAAATCCCTTTTCTAAAGAAAAATGCGACAGGGGTTTTGCACATAAGAAATATGGCTTTGGTTTTTAAGGAATTATGTGAAGACTTTATGAAGCTAGGAGTAAGAAAGATTATTATTCCAATTCAAGTTAATTTATGTAACAACACTCCCAAAGATTTATGCCGTATTCTGAAAAAAAAACAAAACAAGAACCCCGACAGTAGAACACCATTACAGAGATTCCCCAAACACTGAAAAGTTGCAATATACAGTTACATTCAGAATTACCAACTTATTTTTCCTAAAGCAGCCACAGTTGGGATACACAGCGTATCTGCATGCATCTGTCATGTGATATAAATATCACAATTACTTAGCCAGGGACATATTTAACTTCTCTTTTGCATAGTGAGTTGCCCTGACCACAAACAAAACCCTAGCAGCATGTATGATAACAGAGAAGTTATACACCTGTAATTCTAAAAATCTCCTCATATGCCGAGATCCATTTAGCATTGGTTTCCATCCCAAAACACACAATTGTTTTCAGACCAAGTATGAAAAATTCTGATCCCAACATGAAAGGAAAAAAAAAGTTTGTGCACAACTGGAAAAAGTTTATATGATGAAATTAACAACCATTTCTAGCAACTACCATATTGAGAAAAATAATGATCTACCTGCTTGCTTTGCAGTCACTGACTTTCACCACCAAGCAGGTGGTCATCTCTGTGTACAGGTAACAGTGCTGTATCTGTATTCTGTTATAACTTTGGCTCCTCTAAGTTTATAAAATATTAAAACTTCTAAATATCTAAAATGTTAAGTTTTTCTGCACTAAGCTAATTTAGAATGTTAGAGGCATTAAAATTTGTTAGAAATCAGTGTAGTCAGCTAATAAAAAATCCCTAACATTTAAATTTGCAATTGAATTTCAAGGGTTTTCATTTACACTAAAGTATCAAATAGTAATTGACAGGCAGTAAAACCAGAGATTTAATCAGAAGTAAAACACTTTTTTTTGTTAGACTAAAGCATTTAAAGAACAGTAGAGGGTTACCAAGGTAAACCATGTTAAAGATTATTCCTCTCAACATTTTATTGGTGATATTCTCTAATGCTAGAAGAAATGGCACTTGACAAGGGAAAACAACTGTTGAACTATTCTCTATATTTTTAAAGGAGGAAAAAAAATTACACTAAAGGTTTCTCAAGTCTTCAGTCTAATTTAGTAAGAAAAGCAATGCAGTCAATAGGTTTAACCCTCCCGACTTCTTCCAAAAATAGCAGTATTAGAAACCAGAAAATACAACTAGATCCACATTTAAAAATCAAACCCTTAGCCTCCACCACTGACCCTGATCCAGTGAAAAATACGAAAGAGAATTAATTTGTTTAATAATGTCCTTCCTTTCTTCCTATCACACTTCAACTGAAAATTGAACCTCAAGATTTAATTTCACACACAAAATTATATCATTAATGGAGATCACAGGAAGCAAACTTACCCTGTGACATCTTTCAAAAGCTTGTTTAGTTTCTTGCAAAAGGTTAACTACCACTTCTTGCGACAGAAAAGTTTCTCCGTGTGTGTCAATACTTGGCCCCAACGGTAAGTTTGTACGTTGCCTTATTCTCTCCTTGAGGTCTTGAATACTAGAACAAAGATATACCAAAAGAAGATTTCACTGGATGGAAATTTTGATGCCCAAATTCAACAATAATTTAGGATATTTTAGTTGTTAACTTAAAAAACAGAACCCAAGACACAGCTTAGGATATGCAAGCATTAAGACAGTTTTGCAAGCTTAAAAAAAATGGCCAGTAAATGCAAAACTACGACCTCTGATCCCATGGTCAACTGTGTTCTACCATGGCGCTTTCACACCATGGGACCAGCTATTCCTCATTGTGGAATAAGAGTAATTCCAAGTGAATCCTATGGCACTTATGCTCTGTGGACAAAGTTTAACCTCCATACATTCTGTCCCATTGTACTTTCAAAACACTAATGAGAGCTTTCTATCTCAGCCACTCCCACAAATCCTCTCATCCTCATCCACTATCTCAGCAGTCCTGATTTAGTCAAGCATGCTCCAACACATTACCATGCATAAAACAACCCATAAAGTCAGTCACTACAATCAATTTAATTTTCCCCAAGAAAATTAAATTTTCATCTTTGTTTTTTAATTCATTTAATTACTTTGCTGCTGCTGTTCTCTGCAAATCACTTTTCATTCCTGACACACTGAACCCAGTAGCTCTTTGAAAGGTGCAGTAGTCTTATCACCTCTGCTTCACACAAGTTTTAATTCTTCCTTTCCCACTTCTCACTACTCCTTTATTAGTGTTTCTCTACCCTGAGGATAATGAAGTCTTGTTTTACCTTTCTCTAAGTCCATTGCATCTTCTGGGCTCACTAAGAGCTTTCTCACTGACATTGCTATGGTCTTTTCCCCTTCCTAGGTCTTGGGAGGGGACCACAAGACCTGGGCAGGTGAAAAAAAATGTATGCTTTTAGATACACATATATACATGCTTTAGGTACCTTAATTTTGCTTCAGTCCTTTTGTGGATCTGGATCCTAAGTTGAAACATAGGTTTAACTGGTATTTTTCATTTCCCATGAGCGTATGAATACCATGCATCACCTTTCACATGTACTGAGAGCAATATACTTTTTAGCAGAAGTTAACATAAAGTGATAGCAAATTATAAAAAGCTGTAGGTCATTTTAGAAGCTTGCTCTTTTACAGTTCATCACTGCACAGCTGACATGGCAGATACTATGTTTCTCCCCTTACCGCCTCCCTTCCATTTTAAAACTACAAAACTTTACAGAAGAAACTTACCCTCCAGTGCCAATGGACCTCTTCTGGTGGTTTTTGGAATCATAATAGCGTTGCAGAATCATAGCACTCCTACTTTTCAAATAACCAATTTCCACCTCAATGTAATTCTCCAAGTAGGAAATGAAAATGGATTTGATAAGCTTAGACAAGAAAGTCTGCTTATCAGTACCCAAGTTAAATTCCATCAATTTGCTTGACAGATTAGTAGTTCTTTATGCAAAAGAAACAAAGAAGGGTAGAGGAGGAAAAGGTTGAATTTGTATGAATTACAGCATTACATGTTTGTAAAGTACATAGCACAACGGAATCCTGATTACGATTAAGACTTCTAGCAGCTTTACATTTAAGTAAAGAATTTCGCATAATTCATGTTTAATTACATACAGTACAACATAAGTCGCCAGTGAGATGTGGAGGACTTGCTTTTGCACGCTTTTAAAATTACTCTCAAAGATCACTATACTAAATACTTCCCATTAAAAATAATCATGGCAATTTAAAATTTTCTTTAGGAAAGCAATAATTGTGAAGGCTAACGGCCATAACAATTTTTTAATTTTAATAGAAGTTTACATTTTTGGCTTCTCTTCCTACATCTTGATAATAAATCAACTCTATTACAAGAGAATATCTACAACAATAATTTCATCATCAATATATAAATACCTTGTATATAGATCATAGAGATTCTTAAGATACTGCTCTGCATCTGATTTCCTGTGTTCTTCTAGCTGGTCCTTTACATAACTCTGTAAAATTTGGGTACATCTGTTAGAAGAATAACTATCAGCCACAGGTCTTACTCACTACTTGCTAGATTCATACATAGTTTACTGCAAAGTGTATATCTAACTTAAGGTAATTCATATATTCTTTTGTTTTTAAACATCTAATTTACAGATCCTGCATTATCTACACATAAGAGTTAAATGCATCATTTAGAAGAAAATTATTTACTAATACAAAGCAGTAGTGTGTGAAGCAAAGACAAAAGACAGACTGCTTTGAAAACATACTTGACCAACAAACACAAAATCCCCTCTTTTTAAGAATCTAAAGTACTGCAGGCCTAGGGGCATTTCTGCAGTTGACAGTAAGCAAAGGAGATGCTTACATATTTGCTTATCATAATACATACACAAAGCAGATACAAGCTTAGAGCCTTCTTGTCACTGAATATTTGGATAAAAATTTACTTACTATTTTATTTACCATAAAATAGTAAGTTAAAACTGACACACAAATTTGGGGTTGAAAGACAAACTCAATCTGTACACTACAAGGAAAATAACATGTACAGGGAAATTGCTTTTTGCAACGAATAGTCATGTTGTTAACTTTACACACTTAAGTGAGTGTATTCGCAGGATGGAAAACTTAATATTTTCAACTATTTCAGACTTTCATATAACTATTGTATTAGCTGTGAGACAGTATTTACAACATAAGTTATTTTTGCTTATTCAATGCTAACCTCACACATGAAACTCAATTCCAAGAATGAACAGATTAAAGATACTTATTAAATGTGAAACTTCTTTTCCTGACATACTCTTGGTAGGGGGCATACAGAAGAAATCAAATATGCATATGACATCTTGTGAATGAGCTGAGGAACACACTGATTCCCTTATAATTTTACATATTGAATTTGAGTATTTTCAGTTGCACTGTATTCAGAGTACAAGCAGCTTTCTTTGATATAGGCTTGATTATCTGTCTGAATTGATACAGAGCAATCAGCTGTGATTCTACATCCTTATACAAGGTTACAAATATTGTAAATTCTCATTAATTGTTACTACTAGATACAATATTTTGGGATGAAAAGTTTCCTCAGTGAACTTCAGCATGTTAAAATTTGAAATACCTGAAGTTTAACTTCAAAGATATTTTGAATGAGTTTGGCTAGCACAGTCTCTGGATTGCTAAAGACTTCTCCAACTTGCTTATTCACTCGCTGGCAGAGAATGGCTGCATCTTCAAAGACGTCATTCCTCAGGAATGCACCCTAGGGTTTTAGAAGCATATTTCATAATATATTTACAACAACCTATACGACTAAATAAATCAACATCCAAAGAGATACATGTAAAACAAAATGCATTACCTCTTGACACTGTTTTATGTACACATCAACGCAATGGGAATAGCCCTATGGAAGGAGCAAAACAACTCAATGTTAAAGCAGGTTCTCCATGCTCTCAGTATAGAATGAAATCAAGGAAATATAACCCCTGCGAAGAAGTTATTGCAAAAAACAGATTAATTGATTCATGACAACGTGAAAGCTACTCTTTCAAACCCATTTTTGTCACAAACCTAACGTAACGTCACTTATCACCACTCTACATGGATATACACCACAGGTTTCAAGACTTTCTCAAGCATGAAAGTCACTTCACACACATACAAGAAAATACTCTCTTAGAATGGTCTCTACTGACACTGCCTCCAATCCCCCATCATCTGCCTCTTTTATTCCCCTGCATTTGATTTCGGATGGAACATCTCAGTATTTTTAAAGTTATACGTGTTATCTGATACAGTGCTTGTGCTCATGCAAATACGTTCACTTAAAACAGGCACTTATTGTATCATGGGTTGTTTTATTTACATATTTAAATTAAAACCCTCAGTTTTTACCTTAAAATGAAGCAAAACTGCTGCTACTTCTCTCATTCTGGAGATTTCGCCTCTCCGCTGTGCACTGGTAAACTCTTGAATTAGCTGGCACTCTAAATCATGGTACTTACCTGGAGAGGAAAGGGGATAACAACAAAAATCCATCAGGCTATGCAATACAAGCACTGACAAAAACTGTAATACTGACAGTACTGCATACTTCTTTAATCATCTTTAACAACTCAAATATAGGAATATGGATTGAACTGGATAGATAACTTACTTGCTATCTTTGATTTTACTTCAGAAAACCTGTTAACAACAAAAATACCATGATTAAATTCAAATCCACATCACAAGAGAAATCACAGACATCCTAGGTCATGAGTAACAGGCACTCTACTTAAAAATGAAAACATGCAACACAAAGACGACAGAAAAGTTAACATGCTTTATATCCATAAAAACCTACAAGCATCTAATTCAAATCTAGCATTAAGTCAGCACAGCAAAATTATCCCATTAAAAGTCTGTTAAGCAGTTTAGGATGTGTATGTAAAGATGATCCTACAACACGGGTGTGTGAACACAAATTCGAGAATAGAGGAGAGAGAAATAAGCACACAATCCATCTCAAAAGCTACATGAACCACTAAGTAAAGCACCAAAAAAGTAGACAAGGGAAGCATCAGAAAATTATACTATGAAGATTTTTGGTTTTTTTAAAAGATGTTCAGATAGAATTTTACCTGTCAAAAGGCAGTTCCTGTGCAATCAAATGCAATTTCTGAATAATATCAGCTGCCTCTTTAATCTGTTAAGAGTAAAACATGACAGAATTATTAAAGAAGGTCTGATTGTGGGCTATTCCTTTCCTCCCCCTCTGCTGTCCAATTTTCATACACGTAGTTCCTACTGCTAAAGCTGGTTGAGTTGATATACTCATGGAAGAGATCACCCCCTTAAAGTTCCTCTATGTACTTTTATGATGCTTAAGGTTTTTTTTTTTTTAAAACATAAAATTATATAGGTCAAAACATGATAAAAAGTCTTTTATTGTACGTTCACATTGGGCATGTCTGTGTAGGTGTCTAAGCTACCTGGACAAATAGCTCATCGCTGCACTACGCCGACATAGCCGTATAGCTTGCAGACCAAAGATTCTCTCAGGGCTGATTAGATCAGAATGTGGCTAGAGCAATCTCATGAAAATTTGCACCCTTCTATTTGGGAATAAAATATATAGCTGTAACACAGAGCTGGCTGAACTACACATTATACTTTACAAGGAATTAGGATAAAAGTGTTACTGAATCACACCCAACCAGAAGAGATCTCTGTTGAACTCAGAAGTGAAATGGCTAGCAACCCTTTCAGACATGTCAGGAAAAGCACTGGGGAATTCTCTGCGATTGATGAAATTAGCTGTGGAGCTGTATCCAAAAAAACCATGACAGTGCTCTGCATAGAGAGGGGAGGAAGGGGAAAAAGGGGAACAAAGCAGAGCATAGTTGGAGTACCTCACATTCTCCCAAGGAAGGAGAAATGGAAGCTGTATTAGAAATTATAACCTCTGAGGTCCAAAGCAAAGATCAAGATGAAAGTTAGTTACCCATGCATCTACAAAATATGAATAGTCGCATGAATACAAAAGCTAACAAATAAAGTTAACGCAGCATGCAAATTTCTGCTCTGTCCTGGACAGCGAAACCTGTTATAATTTATTCTTCCACGATCAGTTGGCATGGGAAGCGCACCTAGTTAGCACTTAGTGACTATTTCACTAGGCCGACTAAAACTACAGAAAACACCAATTTGAAAATGTGGGGAAACACAGCTGGTTGTAACTGAAGTTCAGTGGATTTAAGCACACAGTGTTGACTGGCCCAAACTGGACACGGTTCTGGGATGGTTTTACAGGCTTTATTATGCTGTCTTGGTGACTGGAAGGCACCTCAAAGGGGACGATAAAAGCTCCAGCTACTACATTCAAGCAAAACCTTTAGAAGTTGACACAACGGAGAACATGGAGAACATGCAGTTTATCTTGTTCTTCCTGTTAGTCATGTTCCAGGGAACTGGAGTGAGAGGAAAGGAAGTAATGAAATCCTATTCTCCCACCACTTAGAGCAGGTTGGGATTAAAACTTTTAAAGAATAGAGCAAGACACACAGGTAAGAATACAGAACACAGGCATCACGCTAGGTTGGTTGTTCAGCAAAAATAGGGGCTCTCAAAGTATATCTATTCTGCTTATTAAGAGCAGCTTATGTTTTGAACTGTCAGCTTACAATAGCCTCAAGTCAAAAGCGGCTATGCTCCTCAAATAAATCCAATGAAACAGCAGTTATTTCTATTAGCTTACAGCAACCTTAATACCTAACTAACAATCGTGATCAATACTGATGTCATTAGACTAGTCTATATATTAGCAGTTATACACCGATGTTACAAAAAAAAAAAAAGAGAAAGAACAAAACAACCCATGAATGCAATATTTTCTTTGTCTCTTCTTCACACAATGGCTGTTAACTAACTAAGATTTTACTGAATTCAGGGCCTTTTCTCATGCGCAACAGAAGCCATGACAAATCAATTCTCCATGGTTTCTGCTTAAATCTGGACATATTTCATTTTTAATTGAATTGGGCTTCTGTAAACTATTAAATCAAAATAAATATAGATTCTCTAAAATACAACTTCAAGGCTGTAATATCTAGAAAAAAATCTGAAAAATCGTGGACAAATAATGGCAAGAGAGAATTTTAACACAAAATATTTTTATGAACAAGTTAAAAGGCATAATGGAATAATGTTGAGTACAGAACATAAATGGAGAAAAGGAAGTAAGAATAACAGTAAACACATTAAACACAGGGCAATGCTATCACATGATAAACAAGTGAACTGCTAGATCATTTTGATAGCTTAATTGTTTTAACTGGAGTGATTTGCTCACTTCAAGACTCCAGCACAGGAGAGGGACTGGTTAGGTGGCAGTGCAAGGGAAATTATAAGGATTCAGAGGATGAAGACACACAATACATAACATGGGACAAGACAGCAAGGAAAAACGTTCACAGAGATGGTAAGTTAGAAATTGCTCTGTACGGCTAGGAGAAAGTAATGTGGGAAGCAACAACTTGAGTGTAGGGGGAAAAGGAATCCAACAGATTTTAAGAACTGACACTACTGAGAAAAATATGAATTCCCTAGGAAATAACTGCATTAGAATTCTTTTCTTGCCTCTCCTTTCACAGTATCCCCTGCCCTCAATGTCCCAAAGAAAAATCCACACTTGTGAGGGATGGCATAGTACAAAAAATCATGACATCCTCCAAAACTCTATCTAAAACCCACATCAGTTCAAAGATCAGAAGGCACTGACAAAGCACTAAGGTTTTACATTTAAGAATATTTGTTACTATCTCATACTTTAAAACTATTTTTAGTTCAAAGATGCACTAAGATGCGATAGCACATGTCTAGACAGGTTCTTTTATAAATGCTACTTCTACTTGCTATTTAAACTGGGAGACAAAAAGTTACAGAACAGTACTAACCCACCTTGACTGAAATTAGCCTCAGTAAGGTAACTTGTATCCAGAAAATCTTGTTTGTGTTCCCACACACTTCCTCTGCAGACTGGCAGAAGACTTCTGGCCTTTACTACATATGTCTTCCTCCAGACTTGCTGAATATCTTATTATTCTTCAGGGTGTATAAAGATGGATTTGTTTACCAATTTCCAGGTTTACCCTATTTATCTACCTGTTTTTTTCAGATCTTCCACCAGAAAGTATTATGAAACCTTAAGTTATAAGTAAAGTGAAAGTTGAATTCTATATGAGACTTTTCAGCAGAAAACAAAGTGTAAGTTAGAGAATTGTGTTATTTACCACGTTGCCATTAAATATTTTTAAAACGCATGTTTTATTTCGGGGGGGGGGGGGGGAACAAAAGAAAAACTTATGCAGATCTGGAAAAGGCTGTCCATAGAAGAATTTTTGTTATGTTGAAACCTTTCTATTTTCCTAAGAAGTCAGAGAAGTTTTTATGTGCTACCTGGTTTGACGAGGGCAAACTATCAACAGTTAATTACCATATATCCACAGACTATGAATTGAAAGTCACTATGCAACTGACTTCTTGGGAATACAACTGTATCAAATTATTAGTTTTTCATTTCCCCAAGAGAAACCTTCAGCTCAGTAGAGAGGGGATGACTATTAACTTATTCTCAGATCCTTTATGAGCTGCATTTCAAGCACATATTTTTTGCTGAATGCGCAAACCAAGTTTTTGTTGTTCCCATATATCGTAATTTTTTCCTGACTACAATCATACCATTGCATAGAATTTAAGGAGAGCAGGAAGATTCTTCCGGACACACCTCAAAAAAGCCCCTAAACCAACAACTTTACTTATCTTTCAAACTGCATAGGGAAATCTAATATGTGCCCTTTTGCTGACAGCTGGACACTTTTCCTTCAGTTTATTTCTATTAGCCACACCACTCAGATTATATTTGCTTCATGAACATACTCTTGAAGCATAAAAAACCAAAATGCTTTAACATTTCTTTGAAGTTTTCCTGCCCGGTTCCTCTAAATTCAGAGGGTGGAGACATAACCACAGGACTACACAAAGCCCAAAGGCATGCTGTGACAAAAAGGTATCCAAGGCCAGTGGACTGACCCAACAGAGTAAAGTTTCACAAAGAAGTGGTATTCAGAAACGTTCTGCATTACAGGATGGATCTGAGGCAAGGGGTTCAAAGGAAAAAGGCAGATATTGTATGCACTCTAAAGTTGCCCTCCCAGCATTTCTCAAATCTCCGATAATTTCATAAAATGAAAAATGCCAACATTGCCACATTAAGCATCACTGAATACAAATGCTTTATCAGCAATCTGCAGCCTAGTGTTGTTAATTTACATTTCAGAACAATGAAACTTTAACAAGTCAGTCACTCACTGGTTTGAAGTCTGACCATGGTAAGTCATGGTAGCAGCTTGTAATTAGGGCAGTACTGCTTATTGCTTTGAACTGCTTTCATCCCGCTGACAGCTCTTACCTTTTCAGAGTTTGTAAAAACATCAGACTTCAGCTCTCCATCCAGAAACTCATTAAAGTATTTCATCAGCTTCTGAGCCTCCACAGCCCGTTGCCGTGGCGTGTTTACCCCCTCCAGTTGGTCACCAAGGTGACAGACCTTAGTTGCTACATAGCTGATGTGCTCATCTAGTTCTTGGAAATGTTGGAAGGCAACCTGGGAGAACAGAGACACGGACACAAAACTCATTATTTCCATTTACTGTACTTTAGGAAACACTAGATTTACTTCAGTGAGAAGCATAGTGAAATGCAGGCATCAGCTTTCCAGGTGCTGTAACTCAGAACTACAGAACTACTCAGAACCACTAATTAAGTACACACAACTGCTTAAAGTTTAGTGTCTTCCTTTAAACTATTGTGAAGAGTTGCTAATTTCAGAATAGCTAACACTCATTAACAGAACATGCAGATAAGCCCCCTTTGACAGGGGAAATTGTTTTCCATCAAACCCTCTTTATTCTTATCTCAAACAGTAGCACGCTGTACCAAGAAATGTTAATAGAGCATGTGATGCTTTTAAAACTTGCACAGCTTAGCACTGACTATACTCTTTAGATTTTACCTGGTTGCTTTTCTGCAGCTCTTGCACTTTCTTGGCAAATTCCTTCGCTTCCTTCTGGCATTGCTGTTCTAGTTTCTCCACCTTTCTCTGAATCCTTTCATCCATTACCTGTAATTCTTGGATATGATTTACAAATTCTTCCAATAATCTGATTTAAAATAAAATACAGGAAAGCAGACTTTAGTTTGCAAGACATTGTCTTCTGCAGAGAGCTTAAAAAAACCTCAAAGAAAAGAAGTTGCCTACAAGGCTGATATAATCATGTCTAACTTACAAACGCTATTTTGTTTTAAACTACATCGCCCTAGTTGTGTAGAACTCTATGCCTACATAAAAACTATGTGATCACATAAAAGGCAGGCCAGTGGAGAGAGGAATACCTAAATACCAGTCACTCAAGAATGTGGCTCTGCTACAGGTACAAAAATCCCTATATCCCCATCTTCCCTAAATAAGTCTCATAAGGACAAAGAGAGCTTAGGCCACTACATCCCTTCAATATAAGGGCTGTAACAGGAAAATATTTTCTACCGTACTGCACGTTACTGTAAACTTGTAAATCAGCATCCTATTAATAGGCAATGAATACAATCACATAGTCTCATAATGTTGTTTTGGTTATCACCATGTTGCTTCTTGACTTCACCTCTTTTCTTCCTATAACATATACCATTTTAAGGGGGGTTTCTTCTGCCCTTTCCCATCACTTTGATTTTCCTTTCAGACTCACATTTTACTCTTCCCAAACACGGTACATCTGAATGCATTCTTAAATTTCCTCTATTATTTTTCATTCCATTCTCAATGTCTCTCTTTCTCATTCCTGTTTCTGTCCATTCTGTCCCATTCCAGTCATCTTTTCAGCTTATACTTTTCTAAACATCCCAGTCACTGATGCTCTGGGAATGGATTATTCCCAGATCCTCCATAGCCATAAAACTCATGCTAATAACTGAAAACATAGGAAAGATTTGAGACTTCTGCTGTCCAGGTTTAATGTCAAAGCAGAAGAGGAGAGGAAACGGGAATCTCTTCCAGGGAGCTCTTTCTAGACAACTCGGGAATCTGCATTTTCATATATACTCTATTCAGAAGGTATACTGTGAATGTGAAGCCCTTCCAACCTGCAGTGCTGCCGAAAAGCACAATGAGCACACTGTTCCTCTCCTGGCTAGACACTCTCAGCAACCAGAAAGGAAAATGTATTATTAGAACGTATTATTCTACCCTCACATGACTCCTTCCCAGTAACAACCACAGTACTTCTCTTGGCCAACACCTAGAGCTTTCTCTGAGCAACACCTAAATGATACTAACGTGATTCTCTTTAGTTGCATGGAGGGTCACTGAATTTTCAGTTTTAACTTCTGCTGCTAAAATGAATGGCTTTTACCCTGCTGCTTGGAGCATGTGAACTGCCTTTTTGCTCACTGTATTGGTCGAAAAACCTATTTCAAGTGATATCTTTATAACAGTAACTGACTTAAAGGCACAACTTATTAAAGAAAACTGGATTGGGACAGATGTTTATGACTTCTTTCCTCCACTTCCTGCTTGCCAGAGGCCCAAGAGTAAGCACATTGCATTAGATTCCACAGAAAACCACACAGAACAGACTTACGTTTACATTTTATTTTAAAAATACTTCTGTAAACGACAGTAAGTGACAAAGCATTCTTTCAAACAAAAGCCTAGAGAAGTGCAGATAGTTTCTATTAATTTTAACTAGCTGATTCAGTTCAGTTTGGGGTTTGTTTTTTAAACAGGTATTGTGCCCACTCAGCATTTATTCAGCAAAAGTATTCAATATAGTGAGAGAGGAAAGAATGCTGAAGTAGAAGAGGTAGCCGCTGGTCAGGTTTCTCAGAATAAAGAATCCAACATTCTTTCTACCAAACAAAAGCATCATCTTCTAAAAAGGGAAAAGAAAAAACATACACCAAAAGATCTGTTTCTTTTTGATATTAGTTTTGGCTCCCTGCCCAATACAAGAAGATTCCACAAGAAAAATATTTACTGTTGCAGGATTCTCCCACTTGTCCTGAAAAATACGAAAGTGCTTCCCAGAAGTTAACACAAGCAAACCAGCAGAAATATAGAAGATGGGTTAATGATTTGTACCAATACCAACACAGTTTAACTACCCTAAAGTATATACCAGGCACAACTGTGGGGAATGAGCTATAGGAAGCAATGTTGTGTATTTCAAGGCTTCTTCCTGCTTCACTCGCATGTAAAGCTCTGGATGGGATACCGGTCCCAGACTGGATGTCAAGGGTTCAGGCACCTTGCTAGAACTCCAACAATATCCTTCCTCTTCTCATAGCCTCTAAAGAGCCAGACTGCTCCAGAAGGAATGTCCTTTGACCATGCTAAGGAAGCTTTTTGTATTTGCTTTAGAACTACAGCAGCTTGTCTATGAAGTTAGTAATTCCTAAACTTCTTAAGAGTTCTAGCTCAGATTACTACAATCAATCTCAACCTGGAATAAGATCCTGTAGACGAGAAGTCACTAAGGAACAGCTATTGCACTTTTGAATTCATATCACCATAATCTAAATTAATATTCAGGTAGCTAAACTTTGTTGAGCCTGCTAGCTCAACAGCATTCCATAACCATAACAGGAAGAAGGTCAAGCTCATCTCCCAAGTTATAATCACGTCAAAAATGAAAACACTTAAGTTAATTCCATCTCTAGAAAGAATACCAATACTGGTACAAAAGCTAAAAAATAGCATATTTGAAACAGTCACTCCTTTCAAAACAAAAGTAGATCCAGAGGTTTGGAGTACAGAAGCTTAGACGTTGAACACTGCTGTATAAAATTGTGCATCTGTGTTACCAATGCACCACCCAATGCTGGCCCAGTAACCAGAGAGCTGGCTTCTTAGAGCAAGGTTTCTCAGAGCCAAGCCAGCTCACCACAAACAAGAGAAGGTCCTGCCCTACCTCCTCCTTCCCCACTTCCCCTACCCTAGCTTCTGTCCACACCCACATTCCTTCTCACCACCAGCTCAGACACACAGCCTCCTCCTTTTGCACCCGCTCCCAGGCTCTTCCAGTCCCCCAAAACTGCTAACCCAACTAGAAAAAAAAAAAAGTTTATTTCTTTTTCTTGTCAGTTTAGTGTTCTGACATTTTAGTGAGTTAGATTAGCTTATCATGAGATCACGTGCCTAGAGCTAGCTCAAGATGAGCCAGCACAGTGTGCAGCTAAGAACAAGGAAGAGGGGCACAAGCCCATCTCCATTCAGCAGCAGCAAGCTGTTCCTTTGATTCAGACTACACAAATTCAGTTTAAAACAATCTAAGCCAACATTGCCATGTTCCTGCCTTTCTTCCCATCCTACCTGTTTGTGCCTTTTATTTGCACCAGGACTGTAAACTACTGGGTCTTAACAAGCCAGCTCAGGGAGCTAAACTAGCAAGAAACTCATTAAATTGACTTAACTATCATAGCAGTGAAGCCTCATATTATGCTTTAATCCGGCAGCTCTAGTGCTTTGGAACATTCATGCCTGACAAGGACAAACAACATCAATTCTCCTTCATTCAAAAGGTCTAAATCAGAAAGTGACTTTCCCTACTCTTGTTACAGAATAATTGGTTCTGAATAATTGGCTCATGGTCACAAATTCTAGCAATTCTCCCAAATGAAAGCCTCCTTGGGCACACAGCAACACTACATACAGGCTTTTTGTTATATGTGTAATAAAACAGTACAATTAGAGATACATTCACTTTGGCCATTATGCAATTTTATTTTACCTTTTCGGATCAAAAGCTTCTCCACCTCTGGAACCTCCTCCAGGTGTTCTCCATGCCAGGCGTTCAATGTATTCATCTGCCACAAAAGGCTCCTAGCCACAGAATAAAAACTCCTTACAATATGCCACAGCAGGTTGTTCTTTAAGCAGCTGCTTACACATCATTTTGAAAGCGTTTGGAAGCTTTATTACAATCAAGAGCAAGTACAGTGTTGACAATTACCCCATCACCTCTTATGTTTACATATTTAATATAGAGAACACTGTTCTTAATACAGTGGGTTTGAACATCTAGTCTAGAGATTGCCAGACTACTAGCAAAGAATTTGCTGCACATCTGTGAAGAGTTGGCTCTAAATTACCTGTCCTTATTTCCAGGTGAGCTTATGGCTTGTCATTACAAAGTGTCTGAACCATGCAGCAGCTACACTGATTTGAGATACTACATCACAAGACCCAGCCATCAGCTGTGCAGCAAATCAGATAGGAAAACTGATCTAAAAAATTACGTGGCAAAGTAAGTTTTCTTTGCAGTTGCTCAACTCTCTGAAGCAGTTCACAACATGGCATTACAGGCAGAACTGACCACGGCATTGCCCCGTGGCAAAAACAGTGCAAGGCTGCCACTGGACACTATGCAACAAACTGCAGCTGCAGAAACAAGGCAGATAAAAAGGAAAAAAAACAAAGCAAGCATAAAAACAGATGATGGACTTGACTTTCCCAAGAAGGAAAAACAGGGCATGAGTGATACTAAAAACACAAGGTTACTCAAGTTTCTTCCATAATATTTGCTGGATCTTCCATGAAAATACCACACAATGGTGAACAGTTAAGATTATTTTTCCATCCAACAACATTTTCTGAAGGCAGAGACCTCATTATAACACCAAGAGCTCCTATTTTAGTTGGCCTAATACTTCAGCCAGCTCAAACATCTCTTCACATAGTTAGTATTAAATACTCAAAATACAGTCCAACACCTACCCCTTAAAAAACTATTATTTATCACTTCAGCTTCATTGGTAATCTAACAGTATTGTTTAGGTGCTAACATCAGCACATCTAGGATCAGTAAGCAAAGTGTTCTCACAACCACCAGGATTTCATGGAAAGCTTTTAAATTACATGCAGCAATGGTTCTAAAACTGTGAAACACAACCCAACACAGAGCCAGGAGTGGCTCTGGTTAATAGTGGTATTTGCCACAACTCATTTCTGACAATGCAACATGTGAACATGCCACCACTGCTATTGATAAAGCTTGGTTTAAAAAAATAAAAATAATAAAAAATAAACAGACCTCCACAGGTCTCAAATCGGTTCTTGTATCAACAGGTCTAAAACCTTGTCAGAAGTAAGAGGGAGGGAAAAAATAGCATTATAGTATTATTTTAATAACGAAAAACAAGGGTTGGAAAGCAAATATTGGCAGTTAAAGGTTTGTCGTTCCTCAAAAACACATTATGCCCTATCCAGTCAGGGCCAGCTATCAAACACAAATATAAATTTTTTTTAAATATACTTTGCAACATGCTGAATCCTGCTAGACAGGACGGAAGTTTCACCCTTTCAACAGATCACCCAGTAATTCCTCATTCAAAGACTGACTAGAGTAACTGTGTTTTGCTCAGCCTCCTTGGTTAAGCTTCAGAAATAACTGGATGATACCTCATACAATTTCTCTCAAGTCACTCATCTCTTTAACCCAGTTCTTCCTGATACACAACATTAGGTTTCCTTTACGTGAATCCTTTTGATGAAAAGTTATAACGCAGTGTTTTCATACCAAGTGTAAATTCTCTCCTTATGTCACCTTTACATCTAAATGTTCAGGAACATTTTTGCAATTTTAATTACAGGTGAAATGAGCCATTCGATACAGTAACATTCCCTTCAGGGGAGTCCTCCAGCTTCCTAATTACCTTATGGCTCTTTGTGGCACTTCTTTATATGAAAATCACAACCACAATCTTTCCTCTGAAGATCCTGTAATTCAGCTGGATTACCACTCTAGTTACAAGGATACCAATGCCAAGTACAGCACTATGGAAGAACTCTATATAAAGGGTGCACTGTT
Organism: Mycteria americana; assembly: GCF_035582795.1. NCBI lineage: Eukaryota > Metazoa > Chordata > Aves > Ciconiiformes > Ciconiidae > Mycteria > Mycteria americana. The sequence continues at coordinate 69,129,160 of NC_134369.1, read as the reverse complement.
TACTGATGCTCTCTGTGCGTATATAACATTTCTTCCTTCCTTCAGATGTTCGCACTAAAAGATAATTCACGTACACACACATAATGACCTTGAATTTTTTTCTTTCTTTTGCAAAACAACATTTTGCTGCAAGCCTATCAAAGCCTCCTCTCTAAGGAAATCCGATATACATGCCCTAGACCCTCCAAAAAAAAAAAAATTTACAATGCCAATCTTGCTCTATCCATTATGCCTCTATACTCCTCTAAAGCTCCCTCGAGTGCACGTGTACACAGAGTACCTGCAGCTCCCTCCCCTGCATCCCAAAAACTAGCCGGGCACATGGCAACAAACGCTGTGGTTAACCCCAAACCCAGTGCCACCCAACCAGCCAAACGGAACCGGCAGCAGCCCAGTCCCCTCCGCTCCCCTCCCCATAGTGTGGGCACTCACACGTGTCCCCTTCTCCCACAATGCTCACCCCATCTCCCAGTCTGCCTCTCTCCTGCTGCAACATCTGCTATTCTGCAAAAATTATGAACCTGCATTTTGTTTTAACAATTTGACACATTGGCAAAGAGCGTTAGTTAGTTTAGTTAGACCTAAATGAGGGCAGAATCACTGCTATATGCAGGTGTAGTAATATTTTAAAGGGGCATAACTTGGAAAATACCTGGTTTTCAACAACACTTACATAGGAGACCTATCCTTCAGTTTTTTATCATAGAAACCCTGTTCTCTATTATTTAAGAAATAGTAACCATAGGGGATATTATTATGTGCAGAATACTGCACCAACAGAGAAACAAAATGAGTTTTTTCTTCCAAATTTTCACAAAGGGTGTGCCAAAAGTAATCTTTTTGCTTTACAAAGAATAAATGAAGTTCAACAGTGTCATCTTAAGACATGACTTCACACGTTCCACTGCAAATCAAAAACTTTTTAGTTTTCTTTGTATATCTACACCTTCCACATACATTTGCTCTTTTTAATGCTATCTTGATAATAGGGTTACCTATAGCTATCTGACAGCCTAACTCCTATTTTAAGTCTCCTATCCAGTTCTGCAGAAATTGCTGAAAATCAGCTATTACAAATGTCATTTGCAAGTCCTTTGCCTGTTATCAGATGAGCCCTAACAGTCAATTTCTTCACAGCTTTGAACTTCCCTCTAGCTCTAGATGAATTAACGTGATCCTATCCATTCAACCAATACTACTGATTTAATAAGAGATATGCCTGAAGTGGATGATAACCTGGTTTGATCTGGTCTGTATAAATGAAACTAAACTGGACCTAGCCACATTAAAATCCAGTTTAGAAGTAATCATTGTTAAATCATTGTTATATATAAGGGAGAATTGAGTCCATGTTGTGTCCATTTTCAGCACAGACCCTTCTATGCAACGTCACACATCTATACTGAAAATTACTTTCAAACACACTTTCATGCGAACATTGCAGGCAAATACTACCCTCCGTATGCAGCTCAGGATTACTCCCATAATAAGCATATGTTTTCATGTTCTAACCTTCATGGCAGCGACTTCAAACTAACATAGTAGGCAACATTAATTTAGTGAACGTCCATAATACCTCTCTTGCCTTTGGAGTGAAAGAAAGTGAAAGCAGGAGAGAAAGAAATACTGGTTTCCATATTGGAAAACATAATTTCAAGCCCTGTCTTTAGACAAAGGTCTCACCTACCTTGCAATTTCATCTTTATTGCTATTGCAAAATGGAACAAATTGTTGCATGACACAAAGCAGCCAAAACATACAGTTTTCTTTCCACATCCAAGTTATCTCACATTCAACATCCCACAAACAACAGAACCGCATTGTCATCATGTTGAGACATCAATGGACTCCTAGGACAGCTAGATGGGTGTAGAGAGGGTATAAAACCTGGCAATCTAGCTACTTAGAACATGGTATATTAGTGTTGCTATTTTTTTTAAACCATGCAAGCCAAAAGATGTGAGTCATAACACTCATGTGTCATAACAGTGATTCATAAATACAAGTGCACACAATGCATTTATATAAACCACAGTTAAAGGATCTTCCAGAGAAACAGGAAGACCTTTCCTGAAGGCTGGGCAAAGCGTGTCCCAGTGTTAACACACCAAATGAACAACCAGCTCTTGAGTGACTCAGAGAGCAAATACAGGATACCTAGTAACGATACCACATCCCCATGCACTAGCAAGTGGGGACAAACACTTTCTGTTAATCACAAGTCACATCACGAGAGCCTGTGGTCCAGGTCAGAAGAGAAAAATTTGCCAGACTCTTGCTATATTCCTGCCCTGCTCGTGCATGGCCTAGGGCAAGCTATTTGGCTTCTTGTGCCTCAGTTCCACAGCGGCTAAAGGGAGGGCAAAGTTATTTCCTTATTTCAGAAAAGTAAAAGCTGCGCTGAGATACCATGGCGCTGGGGTCAACTGAATATGTTCCTTCGGGAGAAGAAGAGTCACGTTATCTGCTTGGCGGTCGGGCCTGGCATGGCCTGTGACCCTGCTGAAAGCAGCACCCCACCTGCTGCAAAGACCTGGGAGCCCTAGGGGAAGGAGACCCCGGCGTGAGAGGCATCTAAAGCCCTCGCCTGAGGGAAGGTGAGGGACTGCATCCTCCCGGGGCATCACCCACGCTCCCCCCACCCCGTTTCCTCAGCCCCCCGCACCGACACCCCGCTTCCTCAGGTTCCGGCGCTGCGCCGCTCGCTCCCCGCACACGCCCTCACGCCGGGCGGGAGGGCCCATTTGCCTCCCCGCGGCCTCGCCGCCCTAGCAGGAGCTCGCCCGGCGGGCTGCGCCCCAGCCGCGGCGGGGGTAGGCCGCCGCATCCCCTCAGAGAGCCGCCCCGCCCGGCCCCACCACCGCCGGGCCGCCGCCTCCCGCCCCCGGGCCCAGCGCGGCCCCCTCCGCCCGGGGAAGCCCGCAGGGAGCCCCGACGCTGCCCGCACCCACCTCGAAGAGCTCGGCCGTGGTAGCCATGGCCGCAGGAAGGGCGGTGGGGCTCCTCAGCGGCCCGCCGCCGCCCCGCCGCTGCCGCCCATTGTGTCCCGCCGCCCCGGCAGCAGCAGCAGCAGCAGCCGCCGCGGCGCCGCCTCCGCCCGCCGGAAATGGGCCTGCGCCGGGCGGCCGCCGCCGCGCGCAGCTCCCGGCCCCTCCCCGGCCGCGGCGGCCCCTCCGCAGCGCCCCGGCCGCCCTCAGCGCCGCGCCGCCGGCGCCATGGCCCTGCGGGCGCTGTGGCTCCTCAGGCACGACCCCGTGGCCGGCGGCACCGTGCTCTTCTCCAGGTAACGGCGGCGCGCCGGGCCGGCTGCCTGGGGAGACCGGGGCGGGGGAGGCGGGGGGTGGGGGCGCGGGCCCGGGCCCGGCGGCTGGGCAGGCCCGCGGGTCAGGCCGGGCCGAGTGCCCTCAGGGGGCCGGGGCTCGGCGGGGCGGCCCGCGGCGGGGGTTTTCTGGCCTCTCGCCGGGCCGCGCGTCTTGTCGGGCTTCTGGCCCCGGTAAGGGGTGGAGAGAGAGAAAGAGCGAGCTGGCAGGTTCGCATGGGAGGGCGCCGGTGTTTTCAGGGCAGCCGGGGCTGCCTCGGGGCCCCGAAGCAGATGCAGAAATAGCGAAATAGTCTGGTGCCTCATCATCCCCTCGCTCTTCAAAGCGCCGATGGCCACTGCACGTTTCTGAAGCCGGGTTTGAAAATTTCTAGGTTCAGATAATGTGCTCTTCACAACGGCCTAAATATTTTTTTATAACTTCTGCATTTTGCGCGTGACTTATCTTTCTCTGTTCCTCTTTCTGTTAGTTACTGTGAAGATTTTACTGAGCTCTTCTCTGTCCTTACATGGAACAAGGACAAGGTAGTGATTATGAAGCACTGTTAGATGAACAACATGCGCAAAGTGGAAAGCATGTGTTTTGCTTATGTGCTCTTCATCTTGTTCTGTACTTGTGCTAAAAGTACAGTATTTTCAGGCAGAAATTTAACTTTCCATTTGATTTTAATTTTTGCATACAGAGACAGTTTTTTTAAGTCAGTGAACCAAAGGAGGACTTTTTATTTGGAACTTTTACTGAGTTTTAAGTAAGACTTTGGGCTAGGCAGGCTGCTTTTGTTGGTCTGGCAAAATTTATTGGCATTTCTGTGTACTCTCTGTGGTTTCAGAGGACTCCATTCCAAAGAATGAGAGGGAAAGGAAAAATACTGAGACCTGGATAAAGAGACATGACCTACAGGCCTAGTCTGAATTCAGTAAAACTGAAGAGAGGACCTAGAAGGGGGTAAAAAAAAAAAAAAAAGAGCAAGTAGGCTATCTTCCATCTTCAGGTGCAGACAGATCTCTACATTGGACATTCCTCTGATTGTTTTAGGATTAGTATTATGGTCCTTGTATTACCTACAAGACTAGAGATGAGGCCTCCCCTCTACAAACACAGAGAAAGAGAAAGCCTTGTCCCAAAAAGCTGAGAGTGTAATCACCATGGAGGAAAGGGGGGCTAGTGACAGGGATATGTGAAGTAACTTGTCACACAGTAAGTGGCAGAGACAAGGAATAGCGCTCCTTTGAAAAGGGCAAACTATACTTGATACTTCAAGTGATTTCCAGACTTAGATCTTTCAAGTTCCCAGAGGAAATAATAGGGCTGTGGAAACCCCAAGTTTATCCTCCTAACTGACCTTAAATTCAACAAAGCACACAGACAATATAAAGAATGCCGGATCACATGGAAACTGTTGGTTTCGGGACTTACGCACTCAGCTGGAGATACATGAGCCCTGATCTTTAACCTCAGAGAAGACATCTGGGACATCAAAGCATTCCACTTTTTTTGAGCTGATCATAACTTAATTCAGGCAACAAGTATGGTTTCTCTCTTGAATCACCTAAGCTCATTCATCCCTGGAAACTTTCATCTTTTAAATTTTTCATCACTTTCTAGAAGGGAATACTGAAAAACTGAGATCTGAAAGGCTAACTAATCATCTAATGACTCAGCTGAAGCTGGGAAGATTCAGTGGGAGGAGAAGATTGGTGTGGCATGGGGACAGCTTCAGCAAACAGAGCAGGCAGACTGGGACATAAGTAAGACAAAACTAGACTGAAATATCACCTCTTCCTTTGTTTTGGAAGCATCAGCCAAAAATAAGAGATGCTCACCAAGGTTACATGTAGGCTCTTATCAACAACCTTGCTCTGGAAGTCCTCATAAATTTTCAAGCTGCAAAACCACTCTGTTTCTTTGCTCTTCAAAATAGATGTGAGACTGCAGGGAGGCGTTTTACTGTCATCTGTATCCTGTTTACAGATCTCGTAGCTCTGGCTTCTCTCTGCCTATGCTTGCTTTTTCCTTACTGAAAAAAAAAAAGCTCTAGATGCCTGATTAAGACTCAAACAAAAAAGCACAGTCACTGAATATAAGCCTGAGGAAGTGTAGCTGCCTCCAGCAAGAGACTCTGCTACACAGTTAAGAAAAGATGGTGTAGGTGGGACTTAAAGGCAACAGGATAAGAACCATGTAAGTGTGTTCAGGAGCAGAAGGGGAGCGCTACATATGGAGGTCATAGATAAAGCAAAGTACCACATTGCTGGGATTACAAGTTCCATGACAATTTTAAGAAAAAGACTGTCAATGTGTATTTAAAAATATGGTATAAAAAGGGGAATAAATGAAGGCATTTAAGTATCTGTGCATTTTTTCTCCTGTGTTTGTGTGTAAGCGTGGCTCTGAGTGCAAACAAACATGCAGCCTGAGAACAGGTCTGCTACAAGGTGATTCATAAAGTGATTTAACTAGTTGCCTGGCGTGTAACCTGTGATAGGGACTTTGAGGGTCCGTGGATAACTACTGAGGGAATCCATGAAAGAGAATGTAGAAAAGCTAGCTTGTTATCAAACTTAATGTAAGAGAGACTCAGGGGAGTCTGTAATTCCAAAAAAGGATGAAAACCAATGCATTAGTGGAAGTAATAATTTTTCTTTTCTCGGCTATTTATTAAAAGACAAATCTTCAGTTCCTCTTGATAAATTTCGGTTAGCTTGAGAAGAAATTCATCCGTCTCTCCTTTAAAAAATAATACTGCTTCAGAAGAAAAAATCCCAGATGTAGCATTAAACAGCTAGTATGATTTTTCTCAAACTTTATCTCTAGGAAATTTGAAATGAAATATATACATTGATGCAACATAGCAGTTTTAAAATTTACAAAACCTTCTGTCTCTGTAGCATGATTACGTCTTAAATACTGAAAAGTAAAAAAAAATTAAATTATGAAGCAGTCATAACAGCTTTAAGTCGCATATATTGCACTTGGAGTGTGGAATCCATTTCACCTCCCCCCCAAAACCATGCAGCTCTTGGTGGAAAAAATGGACTTATGTACAGTGAAATCTTTTTGTATTTATAATATTGTAAAGATTTCTAGTTAATCCTGGTAATCAATTAAAGGAACTGCTGTAGATCAATTGTGTAAGCTCAGAACAGTAATGAAGAACCTATATATAAGTAACTTCCATTATACTGTCTCATAAATATAGTGTTTAGTAGAGTAGCAAAGCTGTAGCAGTAGCATACTGTAACTAGACAAAAAGCTGTTGTAATTGAATTTTATGATGTGGGACATCCGTTTTCTTAAATGTGTGAAAACTTGTCTTCAGTGTGATCTCGCCTCTTAGAAATTTTTTGCTGTTGAGGTTTTGCTGCACTGGTGTGATTCATGCTTGAGTTCGTTAGTGTCATTTAAACATCCTATACCTTTGTGCAACAGGAGGGGTGGACAGACAGATTCACGTTTTATTAAAAAAATGAGTGAATGTATTTGCTCAAAGTTTCCAGTAAAAATCCACCTGCTAGAACAAATCCTAACTACTCGTGAAATAGTTTTATTGACAAAGATTTAGATTCTGATCCCGTCACTGTTTCTATCGGGACGCTGCTGGCTTCCACTTAAACAAGGTTACTTGTAGGACCGGGGGGCCTTTGGGAGTTATTTGAATACCTAAGAGAAACCCATCCTTGATTATATCCATATTCCAAAGATTTTTTATATTGCTTTTGCATTCTCTGACAGCCAGAAAAGGGATTGCTTGGTTCTGCTTCTAGGAATTCTGTTGGTACGGTATTTTGGGTGGGAAAAGATGAGTAGTGCTAAAACGCTCTTATTTCTGTCACAGACGTTACCCCACCGTTGAAATACGTGCTGAGACCTTCAACGGGTCAACACATGTGCCTGTACCATCTGACAGCGCTTTTCTTAAAGCCTTGCTTTTTGAACTGAGACTCATAGATGACCATATTTTTGTGGAGCATCGAGATACTTGTACTCGAATCAATCATTCATCGGTATACTCAGTTCGCACCGAAGGAGGGGATCTCTGGCCCGTGCTTGCTTTTCAGAAGAGTGGTCTGATATATGCATGTCTTCCACTAGTTGAGGAGACCTTGGAGCCACGGCCGCCCCTCCTCACCGTTAGTGGGCTCTCACAAGGACTGGCTCTTTTGTTAGGCATTGTGGACTACATCTCTCCAAGTCGGAAAAATGAAGCTGAGATGAGCGCGAAAATAGGCCAGCTTCGAAATTTGCTTATACAGGCCTGTCCGCTTGGCACCCCCTTAAACACAAACATACGCAGCTTAAACAGCTCGTTTGATGACATTCAGGAAATGCCTACAGATGAGAATCAACCAGCTTGGAGATCCAACACATATAAAGGCAAGCCTCAGGTTAATGTCTGTATCACTGAAAAAGTCAAGTGTATGCAGTACGACAAAAGAGATGTTGTGGACATGTGGCAAGTTTATGGAGCTGTAAATTGCAAGGTGAGAGCATTTTATGTGGGCATGTCTGGCCGAAGTATTTTTCAATGCAAGCACACTGGGAAAGTAAATACTCATGGCATTTTACTTTGGTATGTGATCGGTGAATTTCTAATACTGTAATGTTTCAAAGTGTAATGAACTATTACATATTAGGCTGATGCGTTAGCAGTGTTTTTTATTTTGATCTTCACTGTTTTTTTCCTGCATGCTTCATGCATTTTTTCAGTAACTATTTATGGGACTTAAATTTCCAGCAGTAGCTACATTGCATCTATTTTCCTGAATTTTTCTTATTTTAAATGACATAAGGAGAAATCATTACATACAGTCTTTGCATATAGAGACTAAGAAATGGTAGTGCTAACAGCAAGTTTATTTCCAGCTATCTAATAAGCAATGTGTTAAATAATGATTAGAAACAGAACTTCTGAATGAGTCTTCTACAAGTGTCTTTACGTGAGCATTTTTCATTACTTTTCCTACCAAATGAAAGTTTAATCTTCTATCCTACTTTATTGTATTACAACAAAATTTTTAATCCATAAATGCTGTTTGTTTGGCTGGCATAAGAACCATTGATACAGAATCTGGTGAAAGAAACTGGTTGTATAATTATTTTGAATGTTTTTGTATGTGACAATGGTTTTCATTTTTTAATATTAAAAATTGGGGAATATTGACTAAATAGATCAATAAGAATTATGAAATACATTGAAATCTGTGTTTTCTATTATTGTTGTATTTAACATTCTTCGTTCTGAATTATGCTTAGGAAGCACACTGTATTATCACAGTACATTGTATTTGTAACTGCCAGTGTTTTAAGAGGAGAAAGACCTAATGAAGTAGATCATGGTAATTTAATTATTTACAAGAGGTGGGATACTCATCTCCTAAGGAAGCCAACCTAAGTACTGCGCTTCTGAAGACTGGGTTATTTCCCACCAGTCATGCTGGTAGGGATTATGTGGGTGAACAGCTTCCATCTCTCGGAGGGACACGTTTCTAGGTCATCTTGCAGAGTGGATGGCCTTACATAAGAAGAAAGCCCTGGTGTAATCATGCTTTGCTGAGCTGGCAGACGGAGGGACGAGACAATGGATGTGCTGCACGTGGTTGCTGTGAGAAAGCTGACATGGGACCACAGTGGCCATTAATAGCATGCTTGAGTCCATTAAGCGGATGTTGTAAAAGTAACTGAATTAATTAGACTATCACCAAGTGTTTATGTAACATTCATAATGATGTAGCTGTGCAGTAAGTCCTTGGCTTGCTTATCTGCTGTTTTCTTGCTAAAGAGTACTTGTCAGTTAAGGGACATTTAGCTAGACTGCGTCGCTAGCCCTACTGTGGGAAAGGCTACAGAAATGGGAAAGGGACTTTGTTTTGAAAGTATTTGTCAGTACTAATGTTTGAAGCCAGCTGAAAATTTTTAGTGTGATTTTTTTTTTTTTTTTTTTTTAAAGCTTGTATTCGATTTTTGAACATCTAATTCTGACTTGAGGGAGATATTTTAGAATAACTTCTTGACTTCATTTTTTCAAGTGTGACATAGAGGGATCTGCACCAAGTGTAACCCTCAGTTTGAATCTCCCGACTAATGGTCCTCCGCTCCAAGATATCGTGGTCCATCATTGTGTGACTTCGGTTGACCCTGCCATGCTGATGTCCAGTAGTGCCGAGCCATTGGATGATTCTGTGTATAATGGACCTTACAAATTTCCTTTCATTCCTCCTTCAGATTCATTCAACTTGTGTTACTACACTTCCCAGGTAATAACATCCCTGACCTTCATTATTTTCCAGTCTTCAAATGGGAATAAAAATATCTGTGTTGTTGAACATGTCTGAATGAATTTCAGTCCGATACAGGCAGGTAGAATGTTTTTTATATAATAAACTGCTTGGAAGGCACTCCAGGACTTGAGTCATCTGAGTCACGTTCAGGAGGTGCCAGTAACTTTGACTGCTTGGCATGGCTGCTCTTACTTTAAATGCCTTACTTAGATGCCTGAATTAGACAAAATGAATCCAGGCTGGGATGTCAAGTGCATAATACCACAAATCTATGTATCCCAAGCAGCCTGAAGAGTCTGGCACAGTCAGCAATTAATATGTATTTGTTATTTTTTAAAGTACTTCAGCGAAGAAAAGAGTATATAACTGATCTTACGATGATGGTGTTAATTTATCTTGAGAATGAATACAGTTTTTTCCAGGTTCCTGTTCCGCCAATTTTGGGATGTTATCAATTCATTGAAGAGGGATCACAGTTAAAAATAACAGTTAATTTAAAGCTTCATGAAAGCATAAAGAATTCTTTTGAGTACTGTGAAGCTCGTATACCGTTTTTCAACAGGTAAGAATAAATAAATCCTAAATAAATTTCTTCCATTTCTCTGTGATCTTCCTGAAATGAACCTGTCAGAAGTCGATATAGGAGATTATGCTCCATCAAAGTACTACCAGTGGACACCGACCTTGCAAATGTCGGGAAGCCCCCTTGGAATTCTTGTGATTTCCAGAATACAGAATTGTACCAGAATATTTGGTAACGTTCTGAATACTTCTGTTGCACATCCTGTTTCCCTGTGGTGTTTTTAACGTGAAACGCTGCCACAATCCTCCAGGTGGATTAAGTCTCGAGATCACTTCCAACCCAGAGTTACCTGTTCCTTAAGACTGCTAATCCTAGCTACAGATCAGCTTATCAAAAATATAGTTGTTTAAAATTAAAACGATACTTTTCATTTAAGCCTCTCTGACAACTGCCATGACTACGCTGTCACTTAATGATCATGAAAATTTAAAGATTAAATGATACAAAGTTGCTGATGCTGGTCATAGCGTTAGTAAAACACTATGAGTGAACTAAAGCCAGTAAAATATCAACAGCTCTTTTATGATTACTAGGTTGAGACGACGGTGATTTCCTCCTGCTCTGTAATTTCTTTCCATAAATTAGCAGTGTGCTCAGATAGGTATGATTTGTCTGTATGCACATAAAGAATGTCTTTCAGCATTTTGTTGCTTTCTTTAACAAAATGGGTGTTAACAAATACCGAATGATACTAATTCCAATGGCTTTATTTCTCCTCTGTCACACTGTAGGGGCCCAATCGCTCAATTAGAGTACAAAGTTAGTTATGGCCAGCTGGATTTGTCACGAGAGAAGAGCCTACTGGTTTGGGTCATCGGTAAGCAGAATACCTCTGTGCACTCTTACTCCCCCAGTCAGTTTTGTGTAGTGTAAGGCCCAGCTGTATAATTTCTGATAGATGGTGTTTCTGGCTTTAGGACAGAAGTTCCCTAAATCTTTGGAAGTTTCTCTGACTGGAACCGTGTCTTTTGGCACTGCAGGCAAAGAGCACCCAACTGATTATGTTTGCACTGGGAACACTGCTTATGTAAAAGTAAGTTGCAGGCTCTGTGAAAAGAGGCCTTAGTAGTCATTTTTTTATTATCTTAAAATTGGCTATGAAGATACATTGTTTTTAAATCAGGCATAATAATTAGCCTCTTTGTTCTCAGCCTGGAGTTTTCTGTTTTCTTGCTTACAGGATTTGACATCCTGTCATTTTGGAGTATGCTTGCACACCAAGAGCATGTAACACAAATTGCCAATATTTGCACAGCAAGCATGACAACATGCATCTGATCGTGTTTTTCCCTCTCTTTCTATAGCTGTATTTTAGGATCCCAGACTTTACACTTACTGGATGTTATGTAGACCAGCATTCTATTCAGATCTTTGTACCAGGAAAACCCAAAATTACTGCATGTGAGTTGCTAAAAATGTCATTTATTTAACTGAAACTGCGTATTGAACTTATGAACTGGATGTCAGTGACTAAATTAAATTATGTAGCTAAAGTTGGACAAAGCTTTTTCCTGGTTTGCTTGGGACATCCCAGAAATTTTGTTTTCTGCTTTGTACTTTTTTTTTTGTGATGCTTAAAGTGTCCCTGGAGTAGGGACTGGCATCTCCCTTTCAGATGAAATCTCTTATTACTCAGTTACAAAGCCAGTCTCTCTCTCTTGGGCTCTCTCTCCCCTTTGCCCTGGGATGTTTTACCATGCTCTGCTGTTGTGGTTTAAACCCAGTCAGCAATTAAGCACCACACAGCCCCTCACTCACCCTCCCCCCACCCCCGTCCCCCCCCGTCCCTGTCCCTGGTGGGATGGGGGAGAGAATCAGAAAAAAAAGTAAAACCCGTGGGTTGAGATAAAGACAGTTTCATAGGACAGCAGAGGAAGAGAAAATAATAATAATGATAAAAGAATGTACAAAACAAGTGATGCACAATGCAATTGCTCACTGCCCACTGACCAACACCCACACAGTTCCCAAGCAGCGATCGCTGCCCCCCGGCCAACTCCCCCAGTTTCTATACTGAGCATGACGCCGTATGGTATGGAATAGCCCTTTGGGCAGCTGGGGTCAGCTGTCCTGGCTGTGCCCCCCCACACCTTCTTGTGCACCTGGCAGAGCATGGGAAGCTGAAAAGTCCTTGAGTAGTGTAAGCACTACTTCACAACAACTGAACCATCAGTGTGCTATCAACGTTGTTCTCATACTAAATCCAAAACACAGCATTGTACCAGCTACTAGGAAGAAAATTAACTCTATCCCAGCCAAAACCAGGACATCTGCATAATGGCAGAACTTTTACTGAGGGAGCAGAGAATGCCTCTCCCTAGTCTGGCACCTTGTTTAGGCCACTGTTGTTGGAGAGGTGACTTGTGGATTGGCAATACCCAGGTACAGAACTCAGCTCCTGCATGCAAGGTGAGACTGTTGCTGTCAGTGTCATCACACCAACATCCCTTGGTGGATGTGGCTTTACATTGAATCTGTGGAGCAGAAACCAAATCTGCTTATTCTTGAGTTAACACATGACTACTTCCAAGTCTGCACCAAAAATATACTAATTGGGAACACAGTAGGCACTCATTAAATCTGAGCAGTACTGTCTAATGGAAGCATTTTTATTTGTTGCTGTCTGTCTATTGCAACTTCTGTCAGTCATGTTAGCAGAACTCTGTAAATGCCTTTTGAAAACTGTGATCTACACTGTTAATTTTGTGACAGGTCATATTCAATCCTAAATTGTAATACAAAAAAGCGACATTTTCACACTGTATGTTTTATATCGCGTATGCAATTTATATTCATTGCACAAAATCCAAGCCATCCACCTGCTTTTGACTTAACCTCTGTTTGAATTTTAAGCTCATGACTGATACATTAGTAAAGGTAATTGAAGCTGAGACTTTAAACGTCTCATTATCAGAAACGATTTTCAAATAATAATAAGAGTCTTACAGTTTAAAGAGGCCATTATACTTTTTCTGTAAACTAGTAAGGATGGATTAGTAGTCTCTTAACTTGGATGAAGGAATGTCTGATTGTAAGGCACCCTGTAATGCTTATTTTTCTTGCGTGGTTTTTTTTTTTTTTTAGCCCGGGAACTGATTTCTTCTGATTACTACATCTGGAATTCCAAAGCACCAGCACCTATGGTGTACAAAACCTTATTTGACTAATTTGCTTGTGAATGATTTTTGTATTTAAACAAAACAGCTAATGAGAGTAATGTTATGATACAGTGAAAATAAATATTCTCCAGCACTTGTACTTTGTATGTTTGCTTAAAAATTTCTGTTGAGGAAAAACAAAAGAAGTCGCTTCCCTTAAAAACGTAAGTTGGTTTTAAACTGTTTAGTCCTGGATAACAGCTTAGAGAAGAGAATTTGAAATGTACTTCCCGTGGCCATTTTTACTTTCCCTTCTAACATTAACTGGTACAAAATAAGTACCTAGTGATACAGACACTGGTACTATTGGGCGTCTTCCGGGAGGACTCCCAGTTACTTCACTGGTTTTGTAAACCAAAGAGCTCAGGGGACGTGAAAGCTTTCAGTGTCTTGTTCCTGTCATGAAGTCACAAGAATCTGATTAGACCCCAGATTAACAGGACAGTTAAAAGCAAGAGTTCTGTTACTTTTACGAGATGTGTACAGAATACATACGAGTCAATAATTTACAAGAATTTTAAGAGGGGGAGTAGGGCACGAGCGGCACTTCTAAAAGTGGAGATGATACAGGGGTCTTTATTGCTCCTGTCAGCAGAAGTGCTGAGTTCCCTTTCATACATGCCTGTGAACTGCATTGCTCTGAAAGCCAGCGTTAGTGGGGATCCAGAGGTATGAACCTGGTTTTTCAAATCACAAGACTAGCTCTGAGCAGGCAAAACCAGCTAAGTTTGCTGGAGGTTCCAAAAAACGTCACGGAGTGATTTTCCTTGGAAAAATAGGCGTAAAAGAAAAGGACTCGGTTTATAGAGGCAGGCCTCTAATTTTGAGAAGAAAATTGGTATCTGCAGGAACACAGGAAATGGACTTTAAGAAAGTTATCAGGAAATGAGCAAATTCTGAAAGGCTGGTGAAAAACTGAGAGAACCTGGAGAGCAGCACAAAAGAAGAGAAGAATGCCGTCTAATAACCAGGCATGCTGGCTGCTCCTGCCGTACCTCTTGTTTAACTGTACGCTGTGTGATAAATAAGATTAGTGATTATGTAAGGAGAAAAGTTTTAAGCTATAATTTAAAAAATGCTTAGATTGAGATAGTAATCTAATTGGTTGGTTAAATGTTCTAAAGGGTGGATTAATTCATGTGAAACGTCGTTCAGCTGAAACTGCTTTGCAAACTTATAAAGCAGAGCTATGCTATGACCCATTTCACGCAGGTGATGTGTCCATTTTGATTAGCAGGGAAAAGGTGAATTAATGATTTTGCCCAGAATCCAGCCCCTCCTGGTACGGTCGTCTGCATGCCTGGATGCCACAGTGTGAGTGGGGAGAGGGGGTCTCTCTGTTGGAAGGGTTTAGACATGTTCTGTACGCTGGGCACCCACCACAGGATTTCAGTGTGCGGTGTTTGCTTTCCACCTACCCATGAGAAAGATGGGAGCTGTCTACTCTGCACAGCAGCACCGTGGAGGAATGGCTTTTCTTCTTTGCAGCATTTCCCCAAGAAATGCTATGAAACAGTGGGACTGTCAAAATCCACAGTGCATTAGAAGAGAACCCCCTTGCACTTAATAGCAGGGAGTCCTTCCCAAACCACGTTCCTTTTTGTTTCCCTCTTGTCCATGTCTCTAACTCTCTCAAGGTTAGGAGAGCTGCAGTGCTCAGGAATGGAGGGCTGCTGCCTTAGCTTACTTTGGGCACACCTATCAGTGCAGGTTTGGGTGGAGGGAGGGGGGTGGGTGATATTTCTTTTCTAATCCTGAGCAGTTTTCTACAACTTCATGCAAGCCATCACCTGTTTTGATTTATTATAAGGGTTTGCTCCGTAAACCTCTGGGTTATAACTAGTATGTTCTTGCTGCAGTGCTCTGCCCCTGCTCAGGGACAGCTCTCTAGTAAGAGAAGTGGGGAAAGGAAGCTGTCTGCCTTTTTTTAAAAGTGTGGCTGAGGTCTCTCTGGCAGGCTTGAGTATGCAGCATGCCCTGTTCTTTGGAAAGCACCCATGAACGAGTCGGACAGCAGAACAGATCAGGTTAAATTGTCACGCGGCTTAATCCAACAGTCTTGTGCGACAACTGAGACAGCCATGCTGGCGGAGAAGGAGTCAGATGAAGCCTGGCCTGATGGCTACGCTTGTCTTTTGGGAAGAGGGAGGGCCCGTTCTCATGGATGCTTCATAAATCTTAGTAAGCTAGTAAACTAGTCAAGTAAGCTTAGTAGTAAACTTAGTAAGCTGGGTAAAGTAGACGGCTAGCAACTCAGGTCCCTCGTGACTGAGGTGCCTTTAGGCATGACCTGCAGAACACGAGGCATGGAGAGGAACGAGTGATGTGTGTAGAGGTTTCAGGTGCCTCCAGGGCTGAGCAGCAAATAGGGGAGACAACACTGGAAGCCAGAGTTCAAGGAGTTATAAATGACTAAACCCTTCTCTGCATCTCTATGTGTTCCCTGGTAGTTCCCCAGGCAATTTCACTGTTTCTCTATGTGCTCTGAGCATTTTTCCTGTTTTAAGAGGGAGAAAAAACACTTCAAAAACTAAATCAGGAAGTTATGATTGAGAGCTGATGTGAGCCTGAGGACTCCGTGGCAGAGGTGGTATCTAACAGTGGTTCTGGTGGGCTCTAAAGGGGATTAAGCCCTGTGTCAGTGGTATTCCTTTAGCTCTTTAAAAAAGTCAACAAGTGTTTCATACAAGAGTTTCTTTAAAAATACTCTGTGTTAAAGGGAAAAAATAAGAATTCTCTTTTGGTACAGAGTGCTCTTTCTTCTCCAAGAGTGCTTGCTGCTTGAAGTGCTTGTATGTATAATTTCGTTACAGGTATAGACTGTATGAGATCTGTGCAGGTAGCTTTGCACCAAGACTTAAAAGCGGTGGCCAAAGGGTTCTCCAGACTTAGTATTGCATTTCAGAGGGCTAGAAAAAAACTAACATGCAAACCCTTGAAAAGAATCAAGAGAAGGACTTAAATAAATACTGGCTTGTCAACCCGACATTTTTCCCAAACAAAATAATGGGTATAAATAAGAAGGTAATATAGAACTCACTCCATTAATAAAATTATCTTGCTTCATTTCATTAAAACTTTGTGGTAAAGTAACAAATGCCAATTAATATGAATTTAAAGCAAATATATACTGTCAAACTATTTAGATGAGACTGCACATTTAGTTGGCAAAGAGAACTGATGTAACAGACCTCTAAGAAATTAAAATAATCCAAAGTATAACCCATTAAACAGTAAAACCTGGCTGACATTTCCAAATGCAGTGGCAATGGGGAACCATCATCAAACATGTTTTGGATCCCGACTGTGTTATTTAACACTTTGTGGAAGGTGTGGAAGGAAATGGGGAATTTGCATTGATGAAGTTCGCGGTGGGTGCAGTGGCTGAGAAGCAGTAATTACTGAAGGTGCTGAAGCCCTCATTCAAACCCTGATGGTTTTAATGTCTCGGGGGCGGGGGGGGGGGGGGGGGGAATATTACAAATATAAAAGCAGATGTTCCAGCAGAAGCAGGTGCAAAGGTGTGGATCTGAGAACAGATGCCATCGATACAGGGTGAGAGGAAAAGGGGGCCAAGGAATGGCAAAAAGACCTAGTATGTGGCTTAGGTGTGCATTGCTGTGGTCAGAAGGACCACTGTAATCACGGAATGCTCAAGGAGCAAAACTGCAGGAGTACCTGGCACTGGTGCGATTCTCACCAACCCACATGGCCCCCATTTCTACAAAAATGTCCAGACCCTGAAGCTCCTGAGAGCTCCTGAGCTTCTCACCAAAATCTCCCTTGTTCTTCACCCCCACCCGCTTGCTACCCCCGGCGTAGCCTGCCTCTCCCTCAGAGTGTTGTGTCCAAAGGGTTGTACCGAGGTGCCACGCTGAGGAAAGGGATCTCTTCAGGTGTCTTACGTGCGTTCCTACACTCCAAATCTTGAATTGTACCAGAAGCAAGACCCGAGCAGGAAGCCCACCTTCCCTTGGCTGGTAACCACTGCTGGAGAACAGCTTCCCAGGCCCCCCAGGGAACACCCTCCCACCACAGTCACCTCGACCATATCTCCTGAGCTTGCCAGTCATATCAGGAGACAGAGTCAAAAGCATCACCAGTGTCCATGTGTGAGACGGCAAGTGTCCCCTCCCACATTCACAGGGCCTGTTCCTCTCACTGCAGAAGGGAATTAGTCCACCTAACACGGTTCGATGTTGTCAAACCTGTGCCAGCTGTTACTTATCGCTACTCAGTAATTTGGTGCTTTTTCTAGTTTTCTGGAAGCCTTTTTCTCCCACCAGGGTCCCAAGGTATTTGGTGACAGCTCCAAGATGGTATATGCCAGTTCCTCAAGTACTTTGGGGTAAATCCTGTTACTTCAGATAATTTGTAAGCAGCTCCTTTTCTACCTAATTTAGCCTTTCTCTCCTCTGCATTTTTATCCTGTTTTTACCAGTGTTAACTGGCCATTTGTTAACAAGTAAACATTGAAACAACAAGGCATCGAACATTCAACGACAGTTGTCCTCCATTTATTCACGCTATCCTAGAAATTTGCCACACTGTCCTATTTGTACAAGCCCCGCTGAGTTTTAAGCCATAACAGAGCTTGCGAGTAAGCCCATGTTTGTCCTTCACTACTTTTGCTGTCTCCTTCACCACCACCTTGTTCTCTCATCCTTTAGAGGATGGCAACACTTTAGAAACCACCCGCTCCCCTGCACAGCCTTGTCTCTTTGACGTATTGCCCACAGGCTCCCACTTACCAACTTTCTGAACATACTGAAAGTTGGTCCTGTTCCCCCTCTTTCCCATGGCTGGAGTTCTCCAAGCTTTATTTTACTGTCACCATCTCCTACGTTGCCTCCCGCTCTCCCATCGTCCATTGGCTCCTCGGTCCTCAGACTGGGATCTGAACCTGGACCACGTTGTATCTGCAGCAAGAATTTACCAAATAGTCAGCATGGACACAATACAAGGTATTACCAACAGCACCTTTTAGGGTGGAGAAAACCAAGCCCACCCGAAGCCGTGTCCATCCTGAGAGCACCACGGCAGGAAATCCCTGCATCCCTCAATCCCGAAGGAGCCGTTAGATGAGAATTTTGTGGATCCCAGTTTGGGAAGTGCAGGTTTCCTTGGAAGAGCTGCTATAGCACCGTATGGCTGTCTGTGGGAAGCCCACAGGGGCACCTTGGGGTTGTTCCTAAACTCCCTTCCCTTCATGCCACCCCAAGTTATTCAGGTGCAGGGAACAGAAAATAGAGTTCTAACTCTCAGTCTGACTCCCATTGACATCAATGATAAAAATTCCTTGGGCACGAGTAGGACCCTGTACGGGCCCAGCGTAGGCTACTTGGATAGGTGCATCTCCTCAATTATCTAAAATTTTCCTTCATTATTTCCACAAATCTCCTTTTGCCCTTCGATGCACCAAGCTGCCAATTTTTGCAGGAATAAGGTGATGATTCATGCAGGGGAGCAGGATCTGAGAGAAAACAGGCTCTGTTCTCCTACAAATGTTATCCTAAAAATTATCTCTCCTGAGCAGACTGGCAATAAAGCCACTGGCTCTCTCCACCCACACCCAGATCCAAAGGACCAAAGGTTCATTGCTTCCTGCAGCCTTTCCAGGAGACAGGACAACTAGCAGCACGTCCTCAAGAGTCTTTCAGGAGAAACCAGCATCCTTGGAACTTGAGTGCTGGTCCCTAAGGAGCTGCTTCATGTGCAGGATGTCCGGAAGGACAGCAGTCCCATCCGTCCAGCCCAAGTCAATGGGGCCAGAGAGGAGCTGGAACGCAGAGGAGCTGTGCTTCTCCCAGGGGAAGGGATGGCCCGCTGCGCCCCGAACCTCACCTCTCTGCCCGCAAAGGGGCTGCAGGGCTCTCCCAAAAGGCTTCCTATCCAAGATGCACCCATTCACACCATGCCTCATCCTCAACAAATCAAGCCAAATGCTGATGGGGAGGTCTCAGCCCTCATGGGGTTTTTTTCAGGGACTCACAACCCACAATGCAACTAAAAATCAGATATTTTAAGGCAAAGGCCTGCCCCCTTTTCCCCTTCTTGCTTTCACGGAGCCGCCTAGAAACCTGGTTGAGCTCTAGATAATTTTTCGAAAGCCTGATGCCCTCTGTAGTGACACGTAAGAGCCGAGAAGTAAACCCAACCCATTTTCTTCCCAATGAGATCAGCTGGTCGCTTTTGATTTTCTCTAGAAACCTATCGCTTCAGGATCATTTTTTTTCTTTTTTTTTTTTTTTTTTGAAGTCAAAGTCTGTTTCCCGTTTGGTAGGTGACCTGTTTAATGTTTTCCCTGTGTCTGGGAACTCCTTAGTGTAATTAGCGACCTTTGAACTCCACAACTAATCCTGAGCTATTTTGTATTCCTTACTCATCTTTAAGGCTGGACCTTTCTTTTCTTTTGAGTCCGCTGCCACAATTAAAGAAGAAACAGCTGCATTTCAAAGGGATTCCAATTCCAGAAGCTTAATCGTGATTGACATGTTCTTATTCTAAGCTATAAGAAACTCTAAGAGTCCTTTCTTGGGTTAAAACTTCAATCATTTTCTAAAAAATTATCTCAATATGGATTTTATTCATTTTCTTTGATAACCATTCTTTGCGATTTTTTTAACTTGAAAGATGCTTTGAGTTTGCAATGAATATGAACTGCGCCCACCGAAAGAATGAATGGTGTCAGGCGCAGGCTAGATGCAGAAGGGGCTAAATTCCATTTATTGTCAAAATCTGATTATGAAACCTGACGGCCGCCGTGTAGCTTGACATCCTTCCATATGCCCAAAAGGTAGGAGAGGTTGAAGTGCTTGCAAATGAACCCCAGGAAGGCTGGGGAGGGAGACGGCAAGAGAGCATTCTCCAGCCCTATACTTTTTTTTAACCTGTTTTTTGCAATTTTTATAGCGCAGATTAAAAAGCCGTTGCCTTACAGCCCTGGAAAAGCCCTTCTTCTCTCTTCGAGAAATGAATTCTCCGTGAAAAGGCATAGCAAAAAGCCACTGCCATAAAACAGGGATAATTCATATGCTTTAAAATCGTTGCCACAACCCCACAACAAACCCTGAACAAGGCTGCGGTGCTTAAATCTCTTCCGAGGGTTGATCCTAGAAAATGATGGCAGCTTGTTGGGTCCCATTATTTAATTATCTCCATCCCACTTACATTCGAATTCAGCATGACCTCCGAAAGATGGGCTTAAAAAGAAAAAAAAGCTTGAAAAACCTGTTTGTGTGCGTGTGTTTGGACGGATCCACACGTGCGGTGGGCAACGCTGATCCGTGGGCATCGCTTGCAGCCGCCGGTATAAACCTGTACGAAACGATCCCAAAGAGCCCCGGGTAAGGCAGCAGGCAAGACCCGGTGTTTCTAAGACAAAGGTCAAATAAAAAAAGGATGTTAATAAACAGCCCTCCGGTTTAAAGGGACTTTTTTTTTAAGGATTACATCTTAAATTCCAACAAATCAGATTTAGGAGTTACTGAAAGTGAAATTGATCCATCCCTCAGCCAAACTTTGCAATACTTTCCTGTTCTGACATCATTTAGATAGTTAGCTGTATTATCAGATTAAAAACCATTGTACAGGGCCGCTGAAAGGAAAAGGAGCCAAAAAGCTAAACACTGCCTGAATTCTGAACCTTTTAACCTGGCTGAAGTACGTTGGTCCCTGTTATGCAAATACCTTCAATCCTCTGCTAAGTTCAGTGGAAATAATTTTCTTGAATGACAGGTTTATTCAGCAAGGATTCAGTTGGCGATTAATCCCCCTTTGATCTAAGGTATTTCACTTAACTACCAGTTACCTCGTCCTGACAAAGTGCAACCGAGATTAGGGAGATCACTAGAACACGACCAGGGTGTGCGTTTATTCTCCCCAACCGTTCAAAGCGAAGGGCCAAGAATGCAATCTATTTTCAGTATTTGAAGATGGAAAGTCCTGTCTCCTAAGTTAGAAAGTCAATTGAATACCAAATGGTGTTTGGTCCTGACGGAACAGGACACACGGCTGCCACATCGTCTCCAAACCCAAGATATTCCCACTAACTGTGATATTTGCTATGACCTACCCCGGACCTTGTTTTGCAGCCAGGTTTTTCCTCGCTCTTACAAAGCTGCCGCTTTATTTCAGATTAGCGCATGGCGCGTGTAAAAGATCTCTGCTTTTGAAAAAGCGGATAAGGCATGACATTTTCCAGTTTTAATCTGTCCAATATTATTCCTTGGGATTCATCTCGCTTTTTGCTAAAAATCCCTTTTCTACTTCTCCAGCAAGTACAGGCGTAGTGCAATATTTTTGTGCCAAAACCCGCTCACGAAGGAAAATACATCACGACAGATTACAGAAGTCATTCGCTAAAATAAAAGATTTAAGGCAACTGATCTGTGGCTGCCTGACGTCTGAAGTAATATATTTTTTTCTTTGCTTATTCATTCGCCAGTATGTTGGCTTTTTGCTGAATTATGACATCATTTTGTAGAGGTGTAAACTGCAAAAATGCTGCAGCGACCCAGACGGCACCATGGGAGCACGGTCCTGATCCAGGGCTTAGCTGGGTCAGCCCGTGAGAAGCTGATTACGGGATTGGGCGTAAAGCTGTATTTTCTTATTGCAAGTGGAAAGGCGGAACAATATCATTTGCGGGATTTTTTTTCCTTTGGTTAAAGTGGCCGCCAGGATTTTCATTCTAAACTCTCTGATTTTAGGGGGCTGTTTGTAGGTAAATATGCCTGAGAGAGGGGAGAAAAATTATTTTATTCCACTTTTAGGACCTTGCCCATCCTGAGATATTAGGCAGTTAGTTAAACAAATTCCTTCTCCGTAAGATCTGTTAAAATCAACCTCCTAAAGCTAAACCGTGTACATATGTCTTTGCAGAATCGGGGCTGTATTTAGGCATTTCTATGTTCTGCGGGCAACCTTTAAACCACCCTTCAGATGTGGTGTTGGTTTTTTTATTCCCTTATGTAAAATACTTTGATTTTTTTTAAAAAGCTGCTCCGCAGGGTGAGTACTTGCATGTGAAGGGGCTGTAGCCTGCGCTGGAGTCCCCCCACCCTGGCTGCGTCCCCTCCTCATTTACTCCCATTTCCAATGAACATTTCCGAAGCGTTTCCTTGCGGGACTCCTTGCCCGCAAAAGCCGCAAAATCCCCCCAAAGGCTCATCGAAGGCCCCCATCACACTTGATCAGGTCAATAATACACAAACTAAGAAGGATTTGCACTTGAGACAGTAACAGCTTCTTAAGAGCCATTACAGTGTAGTGGGTTTAAGAAAGAAATCCCTTTTAAGAAATGCCAAAATCTGGAGTAACGTGATAGTCTGTAAGGCTTTAGGGTCTTTCTGGTAAATATAACGTTACATGTACTTCTGCTTCAGTAAAAACAAAAAGGGAATATTTTAAAATATTTTCTATATTTACTATATTGACTATATGAACTCCACAACGAGCCGGTGAAGGAAAGAAATTACGCTTTGAAAATAAGCCCGAACTGTTGTCTGCCTAACGTTATAGCATAACAAATAGGACACAGTGACCAGAAGCAATCAAAGCGAAGCCCCACGCTGCTCTCTGTACTGCCTCATTGGTGATAGATAATTGATGACTCGATTTAGCTAATGACTACATTAAATTATTTAGGAAGATTGGGTTGTATTTATACGAGAGATGGAAAATGCCTCAACTGCATTCACTTGCGTTTGAAGCAAAAAGCAAAATGTGGAGGGGGTGTTCTTTCTCTGCAGTGGTTGTGTGTGTCTGTGTTCACGTGTATACAACATATACATATAGAGAGAGCATAAATAAGATGAGAAATATCTTAGGACAAAATATCTGAATGGCATTTATCAGCTTCGTTGCCTGTTTTTCCCAAATTGAGTGATAACGAACTTTCATCAAATACATAGCATAGGATGATATTTTATTCTGATTACATTAAAAGCTATTTCCTAATTAATTGTAGTAATCTGTTGCTTAATTTCTTAAGAAATAGGGGGTTGTTCACAAAACAGAAGGCATCTCCAACATCCCTAGTGTGCGGATAATTTCCCTTTTCAGCCCTCAGCAGCATTTCTAGAGGACAAATACCTTAAACCACTGCACAGAGCCCTCTTTTAAATGTAATGTACAATAGGTCACCCTCCTAATTGCAATAAAGGGCAGGGAGCTATTAATAAAGGAAGAACTTTATTTACTTCAGCAACATTGCAGGTTTTATGGGAGAGGCTCGTATTCTTCAAAGGCCTTTTCTGCCCCCCGGTGGTGACACTAAACCAGCGCTTCAGCTGCAAAAACCAGCCTTGCAGGAGGGGATGACTTCTTAGCTGTCATTTAGTTATGGTGCTTATATACGGCGAGTGGGTTATCCAGCAGGCCACTGCTTCACTGGTGCAACTGGTTTGCTGCACCCTTATATCTCGTGAGTATTGCAAACTCTTTTGCTCTGCTGCCTTGGATTCGGTCATCCTGGTCTTCACCCTTTTTTATTTTCTTCTTTCGTTTCTTGCTCCTCTAGGTAGATGTTTCCTCAGAGTCTGCCTAGCGGGTAGCTTAATTTGGGGGATGGAAAAGGGTTGGGAATGACTTTGTTACCAAAGCTTGGCCTTTGCAAATATTTAGGCTCATTCTCAGCTTAATGCCGCAGCAGCTCCCGCCCCTCCGAGCCCCGAGCAGACCCGACTTCAGCCTGGGCCACAGCAGCTCCCTGGGATGGGCCAGGGGAGCAGAGGTACATCAGCTGGGAAAACCTCTGATGACTACGACAAGCTGTGCAAAGCTTTGAAATGGACTCAGGATTATATGCTCGAATTGCTATGAATTTGCCTCTTGCAGGACTTCAAGTTTTCTTCCAGTTTTGAGATGCCACACCTGCAAGACTCAGGAGCACAATATTATGCACCTTTCACCCCTAAACCTCATCAAAAATGCAATAGCAAGCATGAACTATGATTTTGTTTCCATTTATCTACTTACTGGCAGAAAAAGTGCATCCATACTTAACCCTGAGCTTAACTGAAAGCCAGTAGAAACAAGGTCAGACTCCAGTTGGTATCGTTTTATTTGTTGATACCAGTGGGTGAGCTGAGATTGCAGACGAAGCAATCAGAAAAATAATGCTTCGCGTTGCTAAAACAGACACATTTGGCCTCCAGTCACAGAGAGAACAAGCAGCATGAAACGACATCAATCCATTTTGATGGACATCAAATCCAAATCCATGACAAAATCACTTTTCAAATCACTGCACCCCCAATCCTTGCTCTAATGCATCGATTATGCTTCTCAATCTCATTTGTGTTTGTCCAAGGAGCAGGCTGGAGAATAACTGGTGCCAGATGAAGGGAGTTTTATTGTCCGACCAATTTGAGAAGAGGATCGGGGGCCATCACTGGGGGAATAAGTCATCGCTGGACATTTCTTCACCTTCTCAACAGGTGCGCGTATCTGTTTCTGCAGCCGAAGGGAGCTGCTTTCCTACATGAAACCGTAGATCCGCAGGCAAGCTCCCGGTGGCACTTCTAATTCAATTAACTTACTCACTGGAACTACCAGAGAAACTAAATATGACGAGAACAAGAGGAGAGGCTGGGCCAAATTAATAGGATGAGATCCTTTTACAGGCCGGCCAGCAATCCTGATCAGCAGCCCTGAAAAGCAAATTGGAACAAGCAAATTGCTGTTGAAAAATTCTTTCAGCACTCGGCTGTTGCTACTCAGCCGGTCATCGCCAGGAGTCAGAGGTTGAAAAATCCCGGGCTGGTGCTGACAATGGAGGCATTATTATGACAAACATTTACATTTTATTTATTAAAGTGTCGGAGGTAGATTAGTCTCATCTTCAACCGCTCTGGATGGGCCGCACCATTCTGAGGGAAGACTAGCGGAAACAAGCATTTTATTGTATGTGCGTGGAAATAAATCATATTTCCCACTCCCAGCCTAATGAAAGGAAACTCAGGTTTTGAAGATTACACTCAGGAGAAGGCTTTCTTCCCCCAGGACTCCTTCTTTTTAGGAAAAGTGCAGTACGGGGGATTTTTTCCTGATTCCAAATCAAGTTCTCTAGAAAATAATGTCATTTTATGCATATGGCTGACCTGACATGTGCTTTATGCAAAAGTCCTGCTGCTTTCCTTCATGGACACCAGGGTACACAGCAAACAATCCATTCAAAGTGTCCAATCAAAGCTTCATACAGATGCAAACTAGTGTGTGGGTATTGTTTAAGTGGTTGTGTAATTGAATATAGTGATCGCATATGCATGGGATATTCGTTACCTTGTAAAAAGAGTAATTGCATGTTCATAGCTGCAATTTCCACTGAATCTCTTGACTTTAAATAAGTACTGGAGAAGGAGAGGGAGGGGAAGCTGGGCGGGGGGAGCAGAGACAAGTAGCAAATCATATGCACATCATGAAACATCCTTCTTCTGACTTACGTCCTGGATGTTATTTTATAGATAATAAAGCACCGATGCCTCTGTAGAATAAAATGTTGGGGGAAAGAAAAGGCAAACATGCCCAGCTAGAGCCCAAGTGAATGGTTTCAACTGGAAGAATAATTACAGCGATTAAGCGCAGTAGTTCCTCTCTTGTGGCAGTGCTGGCTCCGATGCAGCGGGTCCCATGCCAGGGCTCCTGTTTCTGGGGAGGGCTCTGGCCTCAGATGTCCAAGCGGGGGGCACCACCTTGGGCAGTCTGACCTCACGAGCAGTCTGACCTCACGGGCAGTCTGACCTCACAAGCTTGGGGCCTGCTGCTATAGAGGAACAATACCCATTGCCACCTTCCTCCTCGGCTCTCGTGTGACGGGGCACACAGCAGAGAGCAGGTCCGGTGCTGATGTTTTTTGCAGTAATGACCTCAAATCCAGCTCTGTCCTTGTCAATTATTTGAGAAAGCTAAGCCCCAAATCCTTTTACTCTCTCCTGCTGCTCATGCCTGCTGGCCCACAGACAAGAGCCAAGGGACCACTTGTTCATGGGAAGATTTTTTTCAATTTTTTCTGTGGTTTCCTTCTCTTCTCCTTGTCATCTGGGGGCATTTCCTTCCTTGACATTTCCTTCCACGGAGTGGAAGGACAGATGAGCGTGAGGGCAGCAGCCAGTCCCTGATCCTTGGGTCAGGAGGGTGCTGGCCCCAGTCCCAGGCTCAGCACAGACCCCAGGGGTAGGATTTGTGTGTTGGGTGCTTTTGGCCAGCGAGGCGGCTGGTGACCTGCATGCCCAGGCCCTGCCTTTCTCTAGAAAGCTGTGAGCCTCCAGCACTCTTCTTCCCCAACAGGAGAAGGCACGCTTGTCCCGCCTGCCTTGGCGTGCGGTCATGGTACCAGGCAGGGGCTGTGGCAACACAGTCATAAAGGGCAAGAGCATTTTGGGGGGTGATATTTTGCTTGTAGATCCCAAAGGGGGGGACACTCCATGGGCCATAACATCTCTCCTGCCCCATACCCAAGAAGCAGCAAGAGAGTACGTCCCAAAGCAATCCAACAAGGTGCATCTTGCAGCAAATATATGCACTTTCATTCCGGCTCTTCCTAGGCAGCAAAGGCTAGAACAAGCCATAACAGCTCCAACCTATGCTGGAGGTTTGATGCCACGCTCAAAGATCTGGGACGATGGCCAAGGTCCATCTTGATCTCCAAAGCTGCACCAGACTGAATTGCAATGAGACTTCACTGGCCAGCGAAGCTACTGCTGCTGCAAGACTTGCACGCCTACAAGGATGTGTTGCTTTGTTTTCCTTCTGATGGCCCAAACCTGGCATAAAACATCCTTTCTGTGACTGCCCTCCAATGTTCCCTCTTCCCCTCTTGTGTCTGGGAGATGGTGCTGCCCCCGAAGCAAGGACCACCTTTGCTTTGTGTCTTGTACAATGCTACCAGCCAG
Source organism: Mycteria americana (assembly GCF_035582795.1). Taxonomy (NCBI): domain Eukaryota; kingdom Metazoa; phylum Chordata; class Aves; order Ciconiiformes; family Ciconiidae; genus Mycteria; species Mycteria americana. Next base: position 69,101,926 of record NC_134369.1, on the reverse strand, counting down.
TTGCACAAAAGCACAACCTAAACAACTTGCTCAAGCAGAAATCCACGGGTGTTCCTGTCAGTGTCCAGCTAAATCATATTCTGCAGTGAAACTTGGAGCATCATCATGCACTAAGGAAGGATGGAGAGGAAAGTTGTCCACTGGCTTTCTTCTGCAAAAGCATGATCATGTATGGAAGGAACTGTTCCACCTATTTTAGATGAGATTAGCAATAAATCTTTATTTATCCCTGGAGAATGGGTGTAGGATCCCTTTACACACCCTCGTAAGCCTAAAGCAACCCTAGCAGCGTGAATAGTTGGACTACTGATACCTGGTCCAAAGAGTAAGGTCACTGTATTAAATTCTTTGCACCCTTTTAATTCCAGTGACTTTATTTAAAGCATTCAATATTTTCTATCATTTATGTTTCAACTTATTTTTAGCCTTTTTTTCACTGTCAAATGTATTGAAGCTGACATAATTATCGCTCTGACTTCGCCAAAGGCATGTATTTACCTACTTGTTAAAAGGCTTTTTCCATACTGCCATGCTGTTGCTGTGACAAGATGACTTTAAAGGCACAGTAGGTAAAATAATATTGTATATTGCACAGCAACCCCAACAACGAAATGTTAATTTAACCAATAAAGTAACCACATCGTAATTATAATAATCACTATTTCTTATCTCTTAACGGGGCTAAAAGTGGAATTCAGATTTGCCATGTAGTGCTTGTCAGCTCTGAAATTACTACACAAATCACTCAGAGCAGTGAAGTTTTTAGCCCCACCACCTCTAACTCATGGAAAGCAAGGAAAGGATTCTCTGGAGGAGACCGATGTGGTCTCATAGCCACCATCTTCCTCCTCCAGCTTCCTCCTGCTCCAGCTTCCCATCCTGCTATGATTTTCCTTGTCAACGCATGGGACGTTTGGATGGGTATTTGAGATTTTTCCATCTCAGTACTTCTCCAACTGCTGTTAATGCATCCCTCTGCTCCATAATACTAGGACTCAAGCAAAAGAGCCATCTCTAAAGCAACCAAATTCAAGGCATTAACCCTGAGGAGCAGGTGAAGGGCAACACCATCACCCACAGAGCAAGGGGAGCTCTCAGTTTGGCCAAGCCCAGCTGGTGTCACAGGTTGGACCTACACTTCCCCATGTTCTGTGCTCAGCTGTGCTAGGGCATGGTCATCCACACCATCCAGACTGGGCCAAATTTGGGCAGCATGTGGCTCCCATCTCTTTTACATGTTTTCATCTTCCTTCCATCAAAATCAAGGGTCAAAAATAGCAGCACCCAGGCAGGTCTCACTCTGGTAGCAAGTCATCCAGGGGGTGTGCTGGGACATACTCTTTGATCAGGTAATTTGCAATCAGCCATAGGATTTAGCTGTCATTCTTTTGTGCTTCTAAACCTCTCTGCTGGCTTTGAAAGTCCCATCCTGAAGCTCATTCCCAGTGTCACATAAATAAATGGATGCCAAGTTCTCTTTTAGACTCAGAAATGAGTTACTGAAAATATAGTAAATCTGTAGTGATGATGGACATTTAGGAAGGCAGAGAGCTTACAGTGGCAAAGAAAGGGAAAGACAGAGATGGAGAGTCTTTTTGTGTTTGTAGGCATGGCAAAGAGATACGACAATGCTGCAAAAACTGCGCTTGTCCTTTTGCTGAGCAGCGAGTTAGAAAAACTGTGGTTCAGTGTAGCTTGAGGGAGGATGATCTAAAACTGTACAAGAGAATTAGCATGTCTTAATCCGTGGCTGCTCCCCAAAATGGCAAGGCAGGAGCCATCTCAGGGTGGTTATCTCAGCTCCAGCGAGGAAGAGTCTGGCACTGCAGATCTCACTGCTTGGACCAGCAGCGAAAGGGCAATTGGCCCCAGCCTGTGCCCAGGGTCCCATATGTGGTATGAGACCCACAAGCAGATTCAAGACATCCAGGGGCTGAGCTGTGCTTGGGAACGATGTCCAGCTCAAGAGAAAGGGGCTGCCCTTACAACCCCTTTCCATGGCAGAGATGGGACGGTCCAGCAAGCTGAGCACTAGCTCAGCCCTCAGCAAGGGCAAGCTCAAAAACCTGTGCTAGGGCGTGCCACAAACCCTCCTGAGATGTGGGGCAAGACTTTTAGTGCAAATAGACCTGCGCAGGCTGGATAGGAGGCAGCTGCAGGCAGAAGACCCTATAGATTTGTCAACACGGTGCTAAGCCTGGACTAATATCTGCTCCAGGACATGGCTTCCAGACCAAAGATGCCTGGGATCCTGCCGGCCAGGAGCCCCTGCGGTACAGGGGTGGCCATTGTCCTCCCGAAGGTCTTGACATCCTCTACAGAGGGGCCTTATGAGGATAGTTATGTTACAGGCTGAGCAGCGTTGAGATACTCTAGCATCACGAGTCTGTGTGAGGTCCGAAAACAGATTTTTCCCTTCTCACATTTTATGGGGTGTGGAAATAAAGCCAATCCGCATCCCAGGCCAAATTCCCCAGCCAGATGCCAACCTGGCTCCTGCCTGTGATCCTCAAGCTAATATTAACTTGTCACAGAGGCAACAGCAGAAATGAAAAATGTGAAGAGAGGGCCTGGGTCCACGCTAGCATAGGTTTTGAATTTTGCTCCAGAATTTTTGACATGAAAATTGATTTATGACTTTGCAACATACCTTAGGAATCACCATTAAAAATCAGCATACTTAACACTTGCTACAGGCAGGTTTTCAAGACACCATAGTCTTTCCCTTGCCTTAAAAAGCCATGGAAACAGCAGTGTTTCAGGTAGCATGGTGCAGCAAACCTTGGTAAATACTGGACTGCAGTTCTTAAACTGCACTGACAAAATCACCCCGCAAGAAATTAAGCAGCTCTCGGTGAGGCCAGTGGATGCCGTAAGCCAGGGCTCACGTTGTCCTTTTGCACTACTGGCCAATATGAATCCAGCAAGGTATTTCCTATATTTCCCATGGCTACTTCCAAAGCTGATCTTTCTTCTCTCTTCTCCTCCGGGGATATCGCAGGGGCTGGACACCAGAAAATTACCCACAGCGAATCCATCCTTTTCTCCAGCTAATGAGGAAATGTACCAGTAACTCTCTCCTCTGTGTTAAAAGAGAGGGGGTTTAAGCCATCTCCGCATGCCTTCTCATCACCCCAGCGCTCCCAAGAGCATTTAACACCAAATCCGCAACACGCATGGCATTTCCCAGGTCTCAGTGGTGAGAAACCTTCATTGTCACCGGCAAATGCCACATTGTACATTCTGGGGACTAATGGTGAGCAAATGTAACTGTGCCTCTTTTTAATTTTCTCATCAGGTTAGAGGCATGTACATCGTAGGGGTTAATTGTCAGAAACTTTAATTGTTACCCTATGACTCCTGCTTCCCTTGTGTGTTAGTGGCACGCAGTCGGGTCTAATAGTGAGAAAATTTGACTGTAGCTCTACCACACTCTCTTCATTAGGCTAATGGAACATTTTCCTCTCATTTTCTCCCTAGGGTAGCTGTAGGAGTGCTACCTTATAATTGTTGCTCTTACTGTAATTGGCAGTAGTAGGAGGATGTATAATCTCATTGTCTTTCCTGTGCGGTGGTAGATTTATTTATGACCTATTGACAATTCCCAGCCAGCAGCTGTAGCGCAGTGAGCATTGCATTAGCCTTTCCCCCCAGCAAAGGGAAGACTACACAAAGGCTGTTATTAACTAGAAAGAACATGAACCCAAGATGTCCCACAGGACCACGTATTAACATCACTAACTGCAAACAAAGGCGCTGCTGACCCCGAAGATACATTGGTATCTTATTCCCAGGAACAAGACCAACCTTTGTGGATTCGCATGGTTTCTGGCATGCCTCATCTCACCGGTAAAACACAAATGGTTAAATTCATCTCCAGAGTTGCTTCAGCAAATTAACACCAAAGATGGACCAGGCTGTCTTCATGCAGATGCCACACTACCTTGCACCATACTTTGGTGAGAAAATGAGGTCTTGATTCAGCAGTAAGCACATAAGTGAGGGGGGATATTCCAGCACCACTCAGCACAGCACATAAAGACATGCTTAATTTTCAGTTCCTGCTTTGGGATTTTGCTGAACAGGGACCTAAACTGGTTTGGCATGAATAAACCTGATCCTTCTTCCCAAACGTGACTGTTAGGATCCAGAAGCAGCTTGTAGGTCACAGCTGCTGGTGCCAGGTTTGCTGAAAGATGCAGCTTCCCCATGGATGACACTCTGCGAGCGGCTATCTCCATCCGAGGCTGCCAGCGATCTCATTTATGTCTCCATGGCCTTCCTATCTAGGAGCTGCTGCTCCTCTTGTCCCCAGCTCCAGAGGAAGGCTCTTTGTGTTTACTCACGGACCAGCATTTTCATAGCAGCATCCTCAGACCTTTAAAAAAGCTGGGCTCAGTGCAAGCCGTGAAGCTTTCCAGGCTGGAGGAGCATCATCCTGCAACAGCCTGTGGACAGGCACTTATTCAACGGGCCCAACAGAGCCAGGATCAGGCCCTGAGCCATAGCGTTATACGGTGTTACAGCAGCCACTGTTACACTGCTGCTCCACGACCGCTGAGGGTGGAGAAAATAAATAAAGGTAAGCAGTGGTGTAAGTCAGCTGAGGATCAGAACCTGAAGGACGTTAATGCAGATCCCTTCCATTATCCGTTTTTTCAGTGGGTGAAGTGATGCTCTTCTTTCCAGCTCTCATCCTCAAGGCTGAGGCAATCAAAGCAACATCTGGAAAATCCCTGTGTCTCCAAAATAGGGAGTACATGAAAAGCAAATCTCTCCCCTCCACGCTACTAGCTTTATTTATTTGTTTTCCCATCTTCTCTCTGCTTTTCAACAAAGCAAAGATGAGAACAAATTAAAAATAAAGAGGGAAATGAAAGAAAAAATACTGACCTAGATTCACTGGCAAAGCAAAAACAAAAGAGAGAGGGAGGGAATCACAAGATGTTCGTGCTTATGACAAGGGTCCTGCTCACCTTCGTGCTGCTCAGCCAGGTCTATCCGTGCTCCCGGCTCTTCCCAGCCCAGGAAAAGCAGTTTTAGAGCTGGTCAAGGGCATTTCTTAGCAGGCAGGATTTTCTCTCACGGAGGCATTTGCCAGCTACGCCTGGGAACGTGACCCAGGTAATGAGCTTTGCCATTCGCCACGTCATGTGCGGGAGCTATTTTGGGAGCCAAACCAGCTTTCCTCCTCTGGTGAAATGCTTTGAACTCGGAGGGGTTGTCTCAGGGATGTCTCTAACAATGAGACCCGTAACACCCACCCTGACGTATTTAGCACAGTTCGTGGTGGAAGCTCTCCCAAGAAAGGCTGGAGTTTTCAAAGGGAACCTCGTATCTTCGGGCAGGATAGGAGACCCTGCCCATCCAGAGGCAGAGATGCTGGAGATGGGGTTGCCCATGCTTGGCTGGAGCCTGGCATTAATGCGGTGGGAAACCAAAGCATGTAGATGTTCTGCAGGAACAAGAGCCTGGGTTGTCCCACAAGGGCAGGAGCCATGGTGGCCCTGGGGAGTTGTACCTTGAAAACGAAGTTTTCAAAGAGGAACGGGCACATGGCTCATCCAGGAGGAGATGGACACAGAGCCTGTGGTCTTTGCAAGCTCCCTCTTGAGCCTTGTGTACCCCAACACAGGGACCACCCTGCCGTATTTCTTAAATCCCACCACTGATCCCACTCCTCGCTCTTTGTCCATGCCCAGGCCCCGACGCTGGCTGTTTGTCCTTCCCACCGCAATAACAGGGTCCAGTTCTCCCAGTCTGAGCCTCACCGGGTGCCAGTGGAAGTTCTGCTTGCACAAGAGGGAAGACCAGCCCTTATCAGCAGAGGATCAGCCCCTACCAACGGCAGCACACAGGTATCGATAGCCAGGATGGCTTTTTGGTGTCAGAAGAGTGGTTTTGCTTATCTTTCACTGCACACAGATGAGCTTATTAAAGCCAGCTAGGTCAGGCACATGATATAACAGTGTGATCTATGTAAAAGGCCCTGGGAGGTGTTCATTGTGCTGAGACACTCCACTCCTGACAGATTCGTATGAAAAGACTTGACCAGAGCCAAATCTTCCCAACAAAGCCAGTAGCAAGCTCCCCACTAACTTCAGTGAGACCAAGATTTCAGCATCGTTCACTGGTTTGTACAGGGAATATTTTAATGAGTCCACAAAAGGAATTACTCTCTCTGGAAAGCATGGAAAAAAGAAGAAACAGATTTTTTTTTTTTAAAGCCTGTAAATAAAAGCTAGAGCTCATTGATGACTTCAGAAGGAGGATGAGTTTATTTCCCCAAGCTGCAACAGTTCATGTCATCATTGAACAGAATCGCTGTTGCTCTACCAGACCCAGCCTAGCAAACCTGAGATGAGCCAGGTGATCATGCGTTTCAGACTCACACCTGGGAAAAAAAAAAAAAATCTAACACTTTTACAGGCTCCCGAATCCAGGAAAAATGATTTTGCAGTACACGAGACTCATCTGCATTGCGGCTGGGCCTCGTTCTTCCCAGTGCAGCTGCAGGGACATGAGCGGCCACATCTGCCCACTCACCCAGCTGAAAACTAATCAGGTTCGTTCTCAACCGCATCCTCTCCCTGACCTGGCTGGCCACAGCACGGATGCTGATACAAGCCTGCAGGCTGGGTACGGCCCAGGATTTCATTTCACCTCCTAGACAGAAGATTATTCTCATTTAGGTATTAGCTAACCCTGACTTCCCACTGGTGGGCAGCTGGAAGTGCTAACCCCTTCAACTGCTGTTAGATCCAGCAGAAGACGTCTGCCTCCGGCCGGCGGAGATAATCTCTCTCTCGTGTGCTCCCCAGCGACACGCACCATCCAACGTTATCAAATCCAGCTGGTTTGCGTGACTGGCTCTTGCTCAATCAGCAGCTTATTTAGAAAAGTTAGTTTGCTAATTGAGAAAAGTTTAATGAATTTTTGCTGTATGAAAAAAAAAAAAAATGATTACTTTATATTACCAATGTGTTCATTTGAAAAATTCATTACATTTATGTATTGTGTTTTCATGTAAATACCTCTGCCAAAATGTATTAGCAAAGAATACAATATTATGGTTCATGGTTCATGTGGTATCTGAAAGGAATAATTGTATAACTAATCAGTGAAAACAAAGTAAATGTTCCTCTTGAGCTTGTACAATAAAAAACTGAATTAAAACTATTCAGGCTCAAAAATGCAAATATGCCATGTTTCCCATCAGCAAGAAAATAAAAAATTAATATTTAGAAACCTTATAGGAGATCCAGGGTCTCTGGGATTTTCTGACAGTATCATGGCAAGGCACTGGTCCAGTCTTTGTTCGAACCACTTCTTCATAACACCGTCCTACAGCCCCACCAAACAGTCCAGGGTTGGTTTGGGTTTGGGTAGTTTATTTTTGGGGGTGATTTTTAACTGCAGCTTTATCAGGTGGTCTCTCCAGTGTCATGGCAGAATGGGAGCAAGGCGATACAGGGAAACAACCCCAAAATTTGCCCTCTGCTCTGGGCATTGCTGCATCTCAGCCCAGCTCTGACAGCATCTGCCAGGAGCAGTGGGACGTAGTGATTCTCTTCTCTTCATGTGACGGCAAGTCGTCTCAGAAATGGTACGGCACCAGGGTAGGACTGTCTGTCCCGTTACCTGCACAAGTCCTCACCCCAGACCCAGGAGGGAGCGGGGAAGCAGAGGGAAGGGCTTGGGAAGGATTTGAACTCCCCGCTAAGAGCACAGCAGAGCCATGCCCAGCGCTAAGCAGCCGGTGGCAATGGCCGTTCGCTGGGGAAGAGTCAGTGCAGCTCCCATCCAAACCCTCGGGGGTTATCTGGGGTTACCTGTAAAATACAGATAGGAAGCAACCAGCAATACCTCTGGGTAGGAATATCATGGAATCATACAATCGTTTAGCTTGGAAAAGACCCTTAAGATCACCGAGTCCAACCATTAACTTAACACTGCCAAGCCCGGCACTGAGCCATGTCCCTAAGCGCCACATCTACACGTCTTTTAAAGACCTCCAGCCATGGTGCCTCAACCACTCCCCTGGGCAGCCTGTTCCAATGCTTGATAACCCTTTCAGTGAAGAAATTTTTCCTAATATCCAATCTAAACCCCCCCTGGAGCAACTTGAGACCATTGCCTCTCGTCCTATCACTTGTTACCTGGGAGAAGAGACCGACCCCACCTCTCGACAGCCTCCTTTCAGGCAGTTGTAGAGAGCGATGAGGTCTCCCCTCAGCCTCCTTTTCTCCAGGCTGAACAACCCCAGGTCCCTCAGCCGCTCCCCATCAGCCTTGTGCTCCAGACCCTTCCCCAGCTCCGTTGCCCTTCTCTGGACACGCTCCAGCCCCTCAATGTCTCTCTTGTCGTGAGGGGCCCAACACTGAACACATTATCTGAGGTGTGGCCTCACCAGTGCCCAGTACAGGGGGACAATCACTTCCCTAGTCCTGCTGGCCACACTGTTTCTGATACAAGCCAGGATGCTATTGGCCTTCTTGGCCACCTGGGCACACTGCTGGCTCATATTCATCCGGCCGTTGACCAACACCCTCAGGTCCTTTTTGGCCAGGCAGCTCTCCAGCCACTCTTCCCCAAGCCTGTAGCGTTGCATGGGGCTGTTGTGATCCAAGTGCGGGACCTGGCACTTGGCCTTGTTGAACCTCATACAACTGGCCTCAGCCCATCAACCCAGCCTGTCCAGGTCCCTCTGCAGAGCCTTCCTACCCTCCAGCAGATCAACACTCATGCCCAGCTTGGTGTCATCTGCAAACTTACTGAGGGTGCACTCGATCCCCTCGTCCAGATCACTGATAAAGCTATTAAACAGAACTGCCCCAACACAGAGCCCTGGGGAGCACCGCTTGTGACTGGCTGCCAACTGGGTTTAACTCCACTCACCACCACTCTTTGGGCCCAGCCATCCAGCCAGTTCTTTACCCAGCAAAGAGTGCACCCGTCCAAGCCACGAGCAGCCAGTTTCTCCAGGAGAATGCTGTGGGAAAACGGTGTCAAAGGCTTTACTAAAGTCTAGGCAGGCAACATCCACAGCCTTTCCCTCATCCACTAAGCGGGTCACCTTGTCATGGAAGGAGATCAGGTTGGTCAAGCAGGACCTGCCTTTCATAAACCCATGCTGACTGGGCCTGATTGCCTGGTTGTCCTGTACATGCCATGTGATGGCACTCAGGAGGATCTGCTCCATAATCTTCCCGGGCACTGAAGTCAGACTGACAAGCCTGTAGTTCCTGTAATATCAATGAATTAAAGTAATTTCCCAGTTATTTCCCATTCATATATCTCTTTTCATGTATATATGTAGCTCAGACTGGAAGCATGAGACAACTTTTCTCATTGATCTCACAGGGATCCCTGTCCTTGCACAGGCTGCTCTGAAAAGCCACAGATCAGAGCCATACCAAGATGGGATTTTTCGAAGCAGAGAGGCTGGATGAGCAGCACAGCCCATATAATTGGTACAGCAGGGCCACAGCCTCTGTGTTTTCCAGGTGGCAGGGAGATGTGGCAAGCAGGTCAGAAGGAGGGAACAAACCAAGGGGAGTCCTCCTGACCCCGGGCCCTCCCAAAAAGTAGGGGAAAAAGAAGTTTTGCTCAGACTACAGATAACTCAGTGTGGTCACTGATGCTGTATGTCTGATGGGCCCCAAGACCTCAGACAATGCACAGCGTGGAGCCTACTGGATGGGATCTGCATGTCCTGACAGCAAAGGAAAAAAAAGCAAAGCAAGAAGCAAAGGGAAAAAAAAAAATCCACTTTCAGCACCACTTTGGGTTGTTCTGATTTTCATGGCCAAATGCCAACACCTTTTTCATCACTCAGGTACTGGCAGGGCTGAAGGGCTTCACCCAGGCTGCCAGCAAAGAGGCAGCCTCCTTCAGCAAAACCACAAAAAGCAGAGGTGGAGGAGATCCAGCGCAGCCAGGCCAACCGCCAAGGCCGCGGGGTACGAGATGGAGAGCATCCAAAGCTGCTCACCTGGGGAGGATGCCTAGACAGAGCTGCCGGTTCCCAAGATAAATAAAGTCACCCAGGATGCCCTATGAGGGGTGACGTGAATCCCATCTCTCTTAATCGAGTGGGGAGCCCAAGCCCCCACCCCTCGGTCCAGCAGCTGGGGTGTCCCTTTCCGCAGAACCAGGCTCATTCCTGTAGAAAGGTTAATATCTGCAGTGCTAAATTATTAACCGCCTCAGGGCACACACCGCTGCTCTCAGCCGCAGCCAGATAAAAGCACTCATGCAGGCTTTTAAAGCAATTTTGGGGGCTACCGCAGTAGCCTTGGCCGTTACGGATGCAGTGGCTGGAATGGAGTAGCTCCACTGGAATGTGGTGCCTTCTCGGTGGGGTGAGTTCAGTGTCCGCTGCCAGCCTGTGCCCTGAGCAGGCAGGACAAGCCACAAGGCCACCGGGGCTCTTCTGGGCTGCTGTGTCAGAAATGGCCTCGTTCAAGTGTGCACTAGCTCTCTCTAACCACAAGAGTGTGCCTGGACCACAGTTTTGGGGAAATGTTAGCATTTTGCTAAGACGATGTGAAAACCTCTCCTCTTCATCCGCAAGAGAAGGGTCCTGGCTCTACCCTCTTACCTACACAAGATCCCCAAAACATCACTGTCACCTCTGGAAGCCACCCCACTCCTCCCAGCCCCCAACCATTACTGCTCCTCCCCATCTTGCACCCGCTCTGCCCCCAGCAAAACTGGGGTTTGCCTAAACCACTAAGACGAGGTCTAGGTGTTCTGGGAGAGTCTTGATCCTCCTTTCGTCCAAGGACGAGCCACGGTCCTCTGTAGGCTTGGAGAGAAGAAGCAGGAGTTTGGAGCAGGCACTGCCTTTTGTTACACGTCTGGGTAGGGGGTTTCTGCCCCAAGGACATTTTTATTTCCAGGCATATAGCACTGGGCATCAGTAATGTTCCTTAAAGCTGTAAGCTCTGGAGATGGGTCCTTGTGTCTGCAGGGTGGGATTCTTCTCACCAGTCTTTAAGGGGTGTCCTAACTGCTAACTTCATCTGAGCTGGTTACTCAGGTTCTTTACAATAAATAGGCATTTCTAGGGCAAGACCCATCTGAACTGCTTCAGTTGGTGACTGTAGGATGAGCATGGACTGCAGGATTAAAAAGCGTGTTTCAGCCCACGTGAAGGGAGCCAAGGGTGACTAGTCCAGCCCTAGGTGTCGGCGCTTGTAGACATTGTGTTTGGTCAGCAAATCTCACCTTCACTGTCTGGATATGATACGTGTTCGTATGATATTTTGGGGTAAGGTATCATCTGGGGAATTATGTTAGGGGAAGCCAAGCTGATTCGGAAATTTACTCCTGCTGTTTGAGACCGGCTTTCCATGCAGGACTGTTCGTATCTGTATATCACTCACTTAGCTGCTCTGAGCATGGCTTGATCTCAGATCATTTGAGCATCAACTCCGACCCCTTATGGCAAGCGCTCTGTTTTGCCACTGTCCTCTGAATCAGCCCGTGCCGGTTACTGCCAGAAGTAGGAGGTGGCGGAGCGGGGAGTCAGTGCTGCATGGCTTTGCCTTCTGCACAGACGGGCAGCCTTCTGCAGCCAACGCCAGCTGCAAGGCCCAACACACAGGCAGGAGGTTTTTGTCTGCAGGGGCCTCGGAGTAAAGCTCTGTGCCTTTAAATTCACAGTGACGTATGTACCAGACGGATAAAAGTGATTGCTGACCTGCATAGGGTTGAGAGCTTTCACAACAGCCAGCGCCACATGGTGGGCTCACACCAAGGATCTGAGGTGTGATTTGGAGCTGAACACTCCCACGTCCATGGGCATTTGGATGGAGCTGTTTGGGAGCCCCTGTAGAAATCAAGCCAAGCTGCCAAGTCTTGGGCTTGATGCAAAGCTGAGCTCCCTCAAAGCAAAGGTGATGAGGAAGATGGATTCGGGTTGGCAATAGCTCCCTGTCATTTTCCATTTGCGAATGAAGACCAAACTCTGCCGGCAGTTGCCATCTGTATCAGCCTACGTGGACACAGCCATTTTTCTGCGTGGGATCCGGGCAAAATAAGATGGCCGAGATAAACATTTGGTTCAAAAAGTGCTTACAGCCTACCAGGTGCAAAATGACATACTGCTCATCTGAAGGCCAGGGTTCCTCCTGGTCCACTGTCTAACCTCTCCAAAATGGGACTGGTGGCCTGCCTTATCTGTTCATTGGTCTTAACGTCACCTTTTCTTATGCATATAGGTGGGAGGATTGAACATCATATACATGCTATGAAAACATTAGAGCAGAGAACCTTTTGGAAGCCACCTGGCTATTTCATCAGCAGTGGTTCTGGCTCTCCATCTATGTGGCTTCTCCGATAAGCTCATTTTGAACAGCTTGTGTTGTATTAATTCAGCAGCAGAGTTGTTTCTGTGGGACTTTCAGGGGGGGGGGAGGTTGTTGATGCCCTCTGTGTGTGCACTTAAATGTTTTCTCCCTCTACTTTGGGGTGCAGCAGATTTGGGGAGCATATTCTGGCCAGGCTTCCCAGCTCTGATCTGCTTCTCCCAGCAAAGGATAGATTTGGAGAATTTTTCTTTCCCTCATCCCACTTAGACAAGAGTCAAATATTGTAGACAATAAACTAACCATGGTGAATTTTTTTTCCATATAAATAAGTATATGTTATTTTCAAAAGTCTTGAATTATACCTTACAGATGAGGTTGTGCTGTCAACAACACTGGACTACAGCAACAGTTACATTCAACAGCAACGCCTGAAATATAAATAAAGCTGACAAATAACTGAGTGTTAAATGCCTATTAGTTATTCTGACAGTCTTAAAAAAAAATTGTGGATTATGTTAGGACACAGATTCTGTCTTCTCTTTCTCTGCCTAGTCTATTACTTTTCTTCTTCAGTTTTGCTGGGAATTGAATTTTTTTTTCCATAGAACTATCAATACTGCTACCCAGATTTCCTTCCTGAGCAGGTAATAGTCATTAGAGTCTATCATTATACATATATAGTTAATTACTTTTCCCATGTTTATTACTTGGTACTTATCAACACAGAATTTCCCTGGAGTTGACGTTACAGTCACTAGGTATTGGGACCTATTCTCTTGCCTTGACACAAATCTTTAGCTTTGACTATCCCGCGTAATTGTGTACTACCAGCAAGCTGTGGCACCTCAGAAATCCCCTTCTTTTCTGGTCAGCTCCAAATATTCTGAACAGTTTGAGTAGACCTTTAGGGGACCCTGCTTGATAACCTCCCCATGGTGAAAAATGATCATTATTTCTTTATTTTCTTTCCTCTCTTTAAAAAAAAAAAATCCTGACAGGGCTTCCCTCTTACCCCATGATAATGTCATTTCTTAAAGCACTTACTGCGATAAACTTGCTAAAAAGCTTTCTGTAGTGACTGATCTTCCCCAGTCTCCAATATTTCCAAGTATCTTAGTGTAAAATTAGACGACACATCTTGCCAATTTGCCTGCTACAGAAACAAGACCTGCCAGTCGGTGGTTTCCAGGGTACCCCTTGCATCACCCGGTGTCATAACCACACTGAATCAGACTGATTCAACCCACACTTGCTTTTTATCTTGTCTCCAGCACTGGCCAAAGTGAACATCGAGGAAAAGTACAAGAACAGGATGAGCATAAAGTGTGTTTCCTCCGATACTATCTCAGTCTCCAACAATTTGCCTCTTGGGAACTTCCCGAGCCAAAGATGTTTGCAGATAGTTAGAAGTCCTCAGTCGATGCTTCTCTCTGGCCTCTTGAACCCACATAAACTGTTGTCATTCACAATTCCACTTTATCTGTAGCCTTTTGCTGTGTGTGTGCGTGTGTGCGTGCGTGCGTGTGTACACACTCCCCTCCGTATCCATCAAGGAATCAGAACTGAGGTACTCAAGACAGAGCAAGCCATAGATTTACATCATGACATAACACCGTTAAAATCTGGCGTCACATTTACCACTTTCCATTCCTCTGGTAAGCATCACCGTGTTCATAAGATTTTTTTTGTTACATTTCTGATGCTTATTTTTTTCTCTTTCTAATATTCGAATTCAGGAAGTTTGACATTTTCTACCCTGAATGTTTCAGAGGATGCTGGAAAACATCCAGTACTCATTTTATCACTTTACTTTTTGGCCAGATTTCAGTGTAGCCTTTTTTCTTTCATGCAGAATTAAAAGATCATACAACAGGTTAGTTTTTCATACGTTTTATTGTTTTAAATAATTAGTTTAATTTAGGCTCCCTTTGTGTTCTCTTTTCACAGACTTTGCAATCAATATGTTTACTAGCAACTGAAGACATCATGAATATACGTGTGTATTAGCAGATAAAGGCAGAAATTACATTCTGAATTCACTGACACGAGCATTCACCCCTACAACACGATTTTGAGAGTTTAATCAAGAAACAAAAACTTGTGAGCCCAAACAAAACATCTTGACTTTCTCATTTCAATTGCTAAATACTCACCCAGGCTGCATATGAATGAATTACCAACCCGAAATTATGTGCATAAATTATTTGACAAACAAGTCTGAGTAATGAACAAATGTGGGTGAATTGCTGTGTTGGGGAAAAGAAAGCGAGGCATGATTCATTCAATCACCTACTCGTTATGGCTGATTCCCTAGGCTCAAATTAGGCAATAATCAAGGATCCTTCAGCACGGCGGCTGGGGCAAGCTCGGGTGGGCTGTGAGCCTGCAGACACAGGATTTGAGAGCTTCTGCGTAGCTGGGACGGGTGCCTCCGGCAGCCAACGCTCCTTCACAGTGCTGAAGCACCCGGCCAGTTCTGATGCAGGCACTTGGACACCCCACACGCATCAGGAAATTGCAATTCCTGATCTCGCTTCAAAATACTCTCAAGTGCCTCTGTGCCAATTAATAGTCAATATGTGGCCTAAGCCAGACTGACTGCTAGCTTGTAGTGTAAGTAGGGTTATCACACAGGCACAGGTAAAACTTACCTTGTGTCTTATCTGAGTTTCAGTACTTACACTGGATACAGACCATGCACTGAAGCCTCACAAGGATAGGTCCTGCAAACTCCACTTTTGGCACATCCCACAGGATAAACCCCGATGAGGATTTGTTTCCAGGAAGCGCTGTCTTCCAGCCTCCAGACAGAATGGGACACTCTAAATATCCATCCATAATCCTCGTCCTTGCAGAGTGGCGGGGCAGAGGGAGGAAGGGCTCTCACTGCCGCTCCCAGGACGTCAGCCTGAACCCTCCTGAAGGCTCCTTCCAGTCAACCCGGTGGTGAGTACCAAATCACATGGGCTCAAGCAGTGCCACCACCCTGCCACCACGCCGTTGCCTGCAAAGCTCTCCCCTATGCTCTCCCAATGGATCTAACGAGACTTTGACAATGGGATTCCCAGTAAGCGCGTTATATTGCAGGATAAATTATCCCTTGTTCCGCTATCTGCTGCGTGATGACCTCCTGCTATGCCGAGGAGCAGGAGGCACTGCTATCATTATGCACATCAGCAGAGCAGAACAGCCATTACCCGAAAATGTGAAAATGATGCATAGACCAAATCGGATCCAAATCTATATTCCCAGTTGTAATTACAGAAGAGTTTTAAGAGTGATTTAGGAGATCTCTACCTCTTAAGTAAGGCTGTCTTCTAACCATTTCTTCAAAGGCACATTCTTTTTCCATGCAGAATTATTGGTCACTTGGATTTTGAGCTTTGCATGGTATTTCTGTAAACCTTGTTCTTGACGAAGGATCCTGACAAACTTGTACACAGCTTATACATTGAGCACGACCTCTACCCAACAGCTGCTCTCCGTCCAACCATGCCCTCAGCCCCACCTCCTGCCTGCTGAGCCAGTGCAACACACAAAGGTCAGCTTCACAGCTTTCCGGCTGCCCTTCGGCCTCACCAGGCACATGTTTCGTAGCTGTGGTGTTTTAAGGAGAAGCATTGCACTAGCTGTGCTAGATAGTTACTCGGTGCATGCACAGAAGAAAGCCGGATCCAGAGATCATCCAGGAAGCCAAGGATGAACAAAACATCCTCTGTCCTGAAGCTTTTTTTAACCAAAAAGCTTTAACACCTCTCCAATCAGACTTTTGGCTACTTAGTCTTCTGCTGAATTACAGGACGCAATGCACACTGTAGTGAAGAGCAGTAGGTGAAGGTTTTTGATGCAAACATGGGGCTAGCTAGATTATGAGCATGAGCTATGTTCTCCTTTCGTGTGTCCCCATCACATTTTCAGGGTCCACCCCTGAAATGCTCACAGCTTGGGTTTTGGCTAGCAGTGCTCACTCAGTACTTAGGCAACATGGAACATATGTTCAAAATGCCTTGAAGAATGTAGAAGTTACTATCCCCATTTTAAAGGAGAGGAGAAATAAAAGCAGGAAAGAGATTAAAACCAGCAGTCATGTAGTGGAGAAAGAGGTTTCCACTGTAGAAGTCCACTGTCATATTGACAGCTTTACCACTGAATGTCGTTTCTTTGTTGCAAAGGCTGTAGCAGCCAGTCTTTTTTTTTTTTTTTTTCCAATGTACAACTTTTAGATCAAGACCATAATTGTAACAGTTTTGTCCAGAGTCATGACAGGGCATCAGTGAAAGAGCAGAGTAAAAGCATTCAGACCATCAAGGGTGCTGTTATTTTCCTTTCGGAAAACTATACAGCAAAACAAGACTGAACATTCAGCTAAATCTGAATTTTGGTTCTGCTGACCATCAAAACAAGTGTAAAGGTGAGATTCCCAGGCAGCTTTTACTCCAGCCATCCTCCTCCAGCCGCTCCTGATTTCCTGAGTATCAGTAGCAGGTGGTGCAGGAGATACTGCCAAGGCTTACTTGGAGGATATTTTTGAAAGCATTAAAAAAATTCCCTTGAACTATTCTGAGCACTGCAGGCAGCACTTTTCTGCCTCGGAAAGGAATGTGGAAACTTGCATTTCCTCACTAAAAGCAAAATACCACTGCCTATCTCTGGCCCTGCATGAGCCAACGAAGCCTCAGTGTAGAATAGGCAGTATGAGTTGAATTCTTGCCCCAGGGAAATCAGAGCTATTGTTCAGTGGCATCAGGATTTGATTCAGTGTGAACAGGAGAAAAGGCAAAACTATGAGATCCCAGCCAGCAATATACTTAAACCCACATCTAAGCTTAAGGTCATGAATAGTCCCAAATCAAATACAAGTACTACTAGATGCACTGGTCTTAAGTGAATAAAAATGGGTTTATGCATGCACAGTAATAAATTTTAAGAAGGATGATGTTTTAAGTTGCCTAATTCCCCGCGGCATTTTGGAGTTTCTCTTTCTAGTTATCTTAAATATCTACACCATGATGAAGAGAGTGACAAGATCAGCATTGCCGCAGTGTGGTGTGGAGCAAGCGGGAGTTTCACTTCCCAGGCCAGCTATTCTCCCTCTCTGCTCCCCGAGGGAGTCCCGTTGAAGGGGAAATTTGCCCCTGTAGTGTCGTATAAGAGAAGCGAGCAATATGCCACTTTACACTGAAACATTTGTTTAATACTCAGTGTAATGTAACTTTTAATATAATTAGATTAGCAATCACAAAATACTTTGCTAGTTCTGTTCTCAGTGCCCTGCCAGTGAAGTTAATATTATGAGCGATACAGCGTTAGCTTCCCGTTTGACACACATGCCTGTGATGTAAAATCCACTTTTGACAATAAAAGATTATTATGTTGCTGAAATTTAGTAAAAGCTGAGTACAAAAGGACCTCAAGAACCTTCTTTAATCTATTTCTGTCTAACAAGAAAGAATCAGCTGTATGCTTTTTGTTCTTAAAAGCTTTCCAGGCTAACCGTCTCCAGGAGCTTATTGCAAGACTTCACTGTCTGCACATTTTTCAGAATTCTCTTGGTCAGTACTTCTTGTCCTGTCCACCACGGACATGAAGAAAAGATTATGGTGTCCCGTGTTAGTTGACTCTTTCATAAGCTGAAGAACCCCAGCATGCTCACTTTTCCATCACAGGCCCTGTTTTCGAGCCCTCTGCTCATTGCTGTGTGCTGCTCCGCACGCTTCTGAATTATCCCCCATGGTTCTCGCAGAGCAAAGCCCAAAGCTGGGCTCCAGCTGGTGCTTCCTGACAGCTAAGGGGAGAGAAAGGGCTCCTCTCCATGCTCTTTTCCAAAGAACTCCAGCTCTTCTCCAGTTGTTCTCCAGCCTGTATTTGTGTAGCTGTTTGTTCCTTCCTAAGCCTAGCACCTTGTGCTTACCCTAATCAAAGTGTCCTGCCTTTTTCAGACTGTATTTCTAATTTCTCAAGATCCTTTGCAACTCTGGCCCTGTCTCTGCAGTCCATCCTTGCATGGCGCTGCTTCCAAATGTAAAAAAATATCCTTTCTAGTCCATTGAAAATATTGAATAATACACGAGCTCTCACACAGTGTCTCTTACACTTTACTGGTGAACCACTGAGAATTATCCTCTGAAACAATTTGCACTCAGCCATTTATAACTTCATATATATCACGTTTCCTTGGCTCACTTAGGAGAACATCCTGTCAAAAGTCTAACTAATGTCAAGACTTACAACTTGAACTGTTTCTCCTCTGTCTCAAAGCCTGTTACCCTGTCATGTAAGGAAATGAGATTGGTTTGACATGATTTGTTCTTGACAAATCCATGTTGATTGTCACTAATCTCCTTGTTTTCTCCTAAATGCTTACAAATTGTTTGATTATTTGTTCCAGGATTTTTCAGGAAATTGAAGATAAGCTCTTGTGTCTATAATTTCCTAACTCTTCCTTCCAACCCTGCCCTTCTTCATAAGTTTCCATTCCCACCTTCTTCGTTCTCCACATTTTTTAAAGGTACTTACTCTCCTAAATATTTCATACCATAGGGAGTCTATCAGCAAAAGAAAAACAGCAACTGGCAGAGGACCTTCTAAAAGGATTATCATACTTCAATGACCATATGCTAAATCATATTTTAAACAGTTTTAGGTAGATTTTTTCAAAAGACTATAGTGTTGGTCTGTCTCTGTTCCTGCTGAAGTAAAGAAGCGATTTCTCATTGGCTCCAATGGAAGCTCACAGATTTTGAAAATTTCTTTCCCTAAATCCAGAGATGTTCAATATACATTGGAATGGTAAATGGTGAATATGGTGCCTATTGTACAGCTTTCAGGAAGCTCACTTAAAAGGGTACAGACTCACATGATTTTTTAATACGCTGTAACTACATTCTCCTTTTTCCTGACAGCTGTAAACCAAACCCAGCTGAAGTGGTCAAACTGAGCCTAAAACTGTTGATGGGTGTTATTGCAAGAAAGTATGCCTGAATTTCCTGCCAGTGTGCTCCTTTCACACAATAAAGTGGGATGGGTCAGAGTGTGTGGGTGAGCAGTTCATGCAAGAAGATCAACATATTGACTTGCTCAAGTGAAAATATCTCCTTGTGCAATACCGAGAGCACCAAACAATGATGGAACAAGCAACCAGCTGGATGAGAAAGCCAAACATGCGTAATTCTCACAGCACTTTCCCTTCTGTGCCAGGGACTGTTTTCTGTGGAGTTGGGTCTATGTACACCAGCTGAGATCTTAGCTACCGACTTTAGCTTTGCAGCCGTACATTGAGCTTTCCCGTACATCGCATATGCAGCTTCCCCCTGAACCCTTCCTTCTCTGCCCCTTTTTGATAAAGAGTTAGGAAGAGAAGAGCTGCCTCCGGCTGTTCACAGTGCAGCACAACATTTTAAATTAATCATTGCCCATTAGCTTCACAGGCCAGATGCCAGACATAGTGGAATCAATCCTTTTCTATGAAACCATCTCTAAATAAGCATCTCTGCTCTTAAGTACGTTTTTACTGGGTTTCTAAGCACACATCAAGCCTGGGTTCAACAGAAAGGTGGGGAGATTCCCTCTGCTCTTTCCATTGTTTCTTCCAATACTAGTGAGGGCTGCTGCGTCCCCATGAGATGGGGACAAGTGAGAGGAGTCTTGGCAGGGTAGCAAAGACAGAAAGAAACTCTTCCTGAAAAGCTCAAGAGCTCCTTATTAGAAGGAGCATTCTTGAATGAGGTTACCAACACACCTTTTACAACGCCTGCTGAGCCATGATTTCTTCCTGCCATTGAGACTTAGGCATGGGTAAGAGAAGTCAGCTTTAGTTACCAAGGAGTCAGATGATTTCACCTATAGTAGGAAAAAAAAAGGTAAGACCAAGAAATTGGATAAATATTGCTGTGATTGACTCGTCCTTCACAGATCTTTTTTTTTTCAACCTGTCAAACGCCTCTCATTGTCATTTCACACTTGGTTTCAACGTAGCTACAAAGGTGGAGATGGCAATTCAGCTGCTGTATTGATCCTGACACTACAAGTCCTTGTCTCACACAGAGAAAAATGTTATCCTCCCAAGGACTGCTGTCAGAAGAGATGC
This sequence comes from Mycteria americana, assembly GCF_035582795.1. Taxonomy (NCBI): domain Eukaryota; kingdom Metazoa; phylum Chordata; class Aves; order Ciconiiformes; family Ciconiidae; genus Mycteria; species Mycteria americana. The sequence goes on along the minus strand of NC_134369.1, from coordinate 69,081,523 downwards.
AGGTAGTGACTTTTGTATCTTCCTCTGGTAAAATAAACTTGATTTATGGCACAGGGTCACTACTGTGGGAATGGCAGAGAGGCTGGAGTGCTGTACAACACTACCCCCTTGTGATTTCTCTTGTTACAACACTTTCTAAACTGCAGGTTTTCCAGACTGACCGTTTTACATCGCAGATTCCCCCTCTGAGCACGAATCCTACCATTAAACAGCCAGTTTCCTCAGTGGGAACTGAACAACACTATTTGATACATACACATACATTTTGTTTTTATTGAATTCCTCTTTTCTTGTGCCTATAACCTTGTATAATTTTTATATGTATTTGCTGCTTCAGGATCTTGGACAGACCTGGTATTTCCACCTCTTCCAGCCCAATGTTGCATTTCCTCTCTGAATGCAGAGTTCAGTGCAGAAATTTCAGACTTGCATGTATATTTTTGCTATCATCTTGTATTTATTTGAGCTGCAGAGGACCAAAGCCAAGCTGCTTTAGTTGAATGACAGCATCTTTGCCCACACAGTTCATGGCTGGGCTCTGAAGAGATCATAGCTCAGCTAGAGCAGCCGGTGCAGCGCTGGGAGATGCCAGTTCAGCTCCTGCCCCGGTACAGGTGCACAAGTGCAGCACCCAAAGCACTAAAGCTGCAGACAGTAGCCCCGCTTCAGCTGGCTTCATGAATCTGAACAGCCTGCCAGTTGTTCATACCCTCTCTTCATCCTTACAGCATCACAAAGAAGGCAAGGAATCAGCACAGGGATCCCTGCCCTCCATCGCGAGGTGCAGGCGTGCTCTTACACCCGGCTGTCAAGGAACAGCAAAGTTGGATGCTGCTCCAGAAGGGAAGGGGAGCCGGGGACAGAGTGTGACAGCAAGGTGACCTAAGTAGAAAAGGTGAGGACAGGAGGGTGGCCTCGCCGACAAAGGCACAGCCCAATACTACCTGAGCAAAGTAAGCAGAGATGCTTTGGTGACAGTGACCAGGTTCAGCTGAGAGTCCAGGTCACCAGACAAGTACACGGCGATGGGACAAGTGCAAGGTGAAGCCAGCATGGTCGTGCTGGTCAGCCATTGACTGCACTATCTCAAAGCTGTCCCTGAGTCCAAAGGGGGAAACCCCCAGGAAGGGGGATGCCCTCAGGGCCATAACATTGACAAGGCCCACGAAAAACTTTTATGCACCTACCTGAAAAATCAGATTCCAAAATGTCTCGTTTATTTTTGACTTGGACAAGTGGAAAAGAGACATAATTTTATTATTGCTTTGCTGATGAACTCAGAGTTCAAGTAACATGGTCACTGTTACATGCTGGGTAACTTTTTTAAAGAATCATTGTTGATAAGTGAGGAACAATGGAGAACATTTTAGTTGGAAGGAATTCTACTTCATGTCAAACGCTCATGTCAAACTACTTCCCCTTCTTTGAGGAAAAAAAAAAGAATGCTTCTTTGTTAAACGTTGACCTGCTCCTATGGTTTATTGCCTAGATTAAGTACAACTCAATATTCTGCCTCCAACATCCTTATTTCTGGTGCAGCTGGGATGTCACCTTTATTATGACAGAGAACATGGCATGTTTAGATGTCCATTTTTCCACCAAGGTTTTCTTGAGTTCAGATCTAATGTAGAGCAACTGTGAAGCTAAATCAATGTGTAGGTACTTGCCTTAAATACTGAAGAGAAAAAGGAGGAAGGCCATCAATAGCTCCCTTTCTTTCCATAGATAACAGAACTATACAGGGAGAGTTTCCTAATTGTGTGCTGTTTTCTTAACAAATAAATAGAAACCTCCAAGGTCACGGAGTTACTGAATAAAGAACTAGAAACAATGAGGCTTGTGTTCAAGCCCCATCCCTACTTCAGAAGGTGTGGTTCGCAACCACATGAGGGTGCTCAGGGCTGCTGGAGGTTCAAAAAGCAGTGAGAGGAAATCTAAGGAATAAAATGCACCTAAAGCTATTGAAAGAAAGGTGCCACTTCTGGTTCAGAACATCCATTTAAAAAGCAGCTGTTGTCATAATGAAGACAAGAAATAAGACAACTAAGAGGCACAGTAGGCACTCAGACCGAGAACATCTCAACAGCGGCCATAGGACAACTTCAGAGAGTGACAGAGGGGGTACCCGTCTGAGATGAACAGGTTACGCCGAGTTATCTTTATTTAATGGGATGACGGCACCTCCAAAGCACAATTCACCCGACCTGCTTTAGAAATCTACTTTAGGATGAGCTGAATCCCACCACAGGAGTGCCTTTTCCTCTCCATTGACATTAAGGGGAATCAAAGGCACCAGCTCAGAGGTGTCTGTCCTACCCGTGTCTACCTTTGGTCAGACGGATCCTAGCTATGGACAATGAACTGTTAAGATCAACATCAGAACTAGGACCTTCTGAGTTTGGAAGTGGTTCAACAGGTATTGGAAGTGGAACAGAAAATGTTACCAGTGTGGTAGAGAGCACACACAAGAGGCTTTTTTCCATGGTACCTCTAAGTTCATTGCAGGTAACACAGTGGTTTCATGATAAGGTAGATCATCTTCACCCTCTCTCACAACGTTTGCTGGCGCCGGATCGTCTTCTTAACACAGCTATCACCCTAACATGTGGCTCGGATGCTCTCAATCACACTGCCGCAACATGGCAAATGAGAACCAGGTTTGGGCCACCCCTACGCTGACATGACATTTGTTTGCTCTTTCTGTTTAAACTACGTGAGGACAGTGAACTTCACAGGACTGCCGGTGTGCCAGAGCAGTTCCGATCAGGCCCACAAACGTCCTTTGGTGCCTGAAAACACACACAAAAACCCATTAAACCCTTGAACAATATTACGTACGTGTACACCTTTGTAGATAGAAGTGTCTGAAAGCTGATCTGCAGAGCGACTGCAGGACACATAAAGCTGACCTGAATAGAGATAATATGCATTAATCTTTCTGAATGGAGTTTTAGAAAAGAAATCAATCTAAAAGGATAGGGAGACCCATTTCATTCTCAAAAAATGAAGTATTTCTGTCATTAATTACTTTGAATAAAAGCCTTATAATTCACTCACTTTCAAACAGTTATTTTACTCTTTTCCTACTTTACTTCAGAAGTCAGCAATTCCTAAATGGAAGCCTGTAACCCCACAGCCTATTTTCTTCCTAATTAAAGAACCCTGTTCGGACATGTAGAGAAGTTGCTGGATTTTCCTTTTAAGTCCAGACCTGTCACTTCCTTGAAAAATAACTGTAGCAAATGAAAATGGGCAAGTCTTACAGCAGCCCTGCAACGCTTTCATGTGAGAAAGGAAGAACCCACTATTTCTCTGTATTTTGAGGGGCTCTGTGTGTGTTTTAATAGAATCCTCACATCTAAAGGACTTATTTGTTGCTGTGGTATCTAGTAGTGTGCTCTTAAACCAGGGATTATTTAATGTGGAACAGCAGTGGAGAAACTGGATCGCTTCTTTCAGCTTTGCTGAGTTTCCACTGTTATCAGTTGCAGAACGCAGTTCAAGGCCTGCCTTTGCCTATCCAGACGAGGAATGACGTCCCTCATGCTGCTTTGGAAAGGAAGGGTAACAACTCCCGTGCTCTCCCCTGATCCGCAACAGTGTCACCAAAACGCTGCTGGCGCCTGTCCCCGGACTCAACGCTGCTGGCAGCGTCCTTTGGGCAGCGCCGGTGCCCAGCCAGGTTCGGGCTGATCAAACAAAAAGCGCAAACACCAACGTGAGCGACTCCCGGGCTGTGAGCGAGGGCAGGGCGGCCAGCACAGGGAGACGTTTGATGCACATCGCCGGAGGACTCACAAGCACAACCGCACGCCAACTCCGGCGCCCCGGCAGAGCGGCAGCACCGGGGCACCGGCCTAGGCCGAGCGGGCCTCAAGGCCCGAGCCTGACCCCAGTGCCGGCCTCACCCGGGCAGGCCGCGGCCCCCCCAGCAGCCCCGGGAGCGGGTGCCCCGAGCCTCCCGGGCTGGCCCGCGGGGCGGGGCGACAGGACCCTGCGGGGCAAAGACGCCGGGCTCCGGGCAGGGCCGGCGGCGTGAGGGCGGCCGGACCCCACCAGCGTCCCCGTCCCGCCCGGGCCTATTGCGAGGCCGCCCCGCCCCGCCCCGCCCCGCCCGTCGCTGGGCCCCGCCGCCAAGGGAGGAAGTGTCGTAACAGCTGACAGGAAACTTGGCCGCGGGTTACGGCAGCAGCGGCCGCGCTTGGCGGCCGCTGGATGAGCGGAGAGTGGGAGCCGCGGCGCTGAGGAGACGCGGGGGTGAGTGGCCGTGGCGACGGGCGGGGAGGCCGCGGCGGCGGCGGGTGGCCGCCCGGGGCCCGCAAGCGACCGGGGAAGGGCCCCGGCGGCGGTGGCGGGGGGAGCGGGACAGCAGGAAGAGGCGGCGGCGGGGCGGCGAGGCGGGGCCCGGGCACCGTCTCTGCCTTTGTTCGTGCCCCCCCCCCCCCCCCCCCCCCTTCGACCGCGGCCCGTGAGGCCGCCACCTCCCCCCTTCGCCCCCGTCTCGTCTGACGCCCTCCTCCTCGGTGGGTTTGTGTCGGTCTCTCCCGTAGGATATGGCCGAGGTACCGCCGGGGCCTAGCAGCGTCCTCTCCCCGCAGGGGGACACGCTCTCCCCCTTCCCCGGAGGAGGAGGAGGAGGGGGAGCTGCTTCCTCCTCCTCCTCCTCTTCCACCTCCTCTGCTGCCGCCGCCGCCTGCACCGGGGCCCAGGACGAGGAGGCCGAAGAGGAGGAGGAAGAGGAGGGACCCACGGGCGGACGGGAGCAGCAGCGAGGAGGAGGAGGAGGCAGCGACGGCGGCAAGGGGGGGCCGCAGCAGCACCGCCTCCACCACCACCACCACCATCCCCCGCACCACAACCACCAGCTCAACGGCCTCATCAGCCCCGAGCTGCGGCACCTGCGGGCCTCCCTCAAGAGCAAGATCATCAGCTCGGAGGCAGGGGCAGCCCCCGAGGGGCTGGAGAACAAGCGAGCCAGCAAAACAATGGGCTCCGGACAGCAGCAGCAGTCATCGCCCCCGACCACAGCACCGTGCTCATCCCCCCTTACCAACCACCTCCCTCCCCAGGGAAGGACTGCACCCTCTCCTCCTCCTTCTCCCCCAGCAGCAGCAACAGGGGACAGGAGCCAGCCTGCTGCCACAGCTACGACTGCTGCTAAGACTGCAGCCCGCAACGGACTGGCAGGAGGGACTGGCTTGGAGGAGGAAGAGCAGGAGGAGGGGGATGAAGGAGGGGAGGAGGAGGAGTCCCTGCTGCTACTCTCCAGGTCCTTAGCAGCAGCTTGCAGTTTGAAAGGCTCGGGAACGGACTCTCAGCCCGAGGAGGACCTAACGATACGATACGTCCGATACGAGTCAGAGCTGCAGATGCCCGATATCATGAGACTGATCACCAAAGATCTGTCTGAACCCTACTCCATTTACACATATAGGTATTTTATCCACAACTGGCCACAACTTTGCTTTTTGGTAAGTGCCGGAGGGGGCAAGGGAGGGCAGGAACTGGGAGTGGTTTGGGGCTGGGGAGGAGAGGATTAAAGGGTTGACATTTGTGGAAATACTTCTAATAATCTTTTTGTGGATAAGGCCAAGCTTTTTTGGAAGTACCTGTCTTCCTAATGAAGTCCCCTTGTGACCTGTGCATGTATAAGTAAAGAATAAGCCTGAAGTTCATACATTTGTAATGTATGTTTTAAGTGGTGGGGAAAGGGTTTGAGCACAGGGCTAGGATCCAGGAATTCAAGGCTTCTAATCTTGGTTTTGACATTGACTTTTGTGACCTTTGGTAGCTCATTTTATCATTCTGTCTCAGTTCCTAGCTTTGTATTTAAAAAGGAAAGTGCTTAGTCCACGAGCATCTTATGAGTGCTTAGTAATTCTTGCACAATGGTTTTAAAACAGACTTCAGCATGGCTAGCATATAAATGTTAAGTGATACTGGAGAGACAGTGTTAAAGGTTTTGTAGGCTTTTTGATCTACTAGCTTTGAAAAAGACAAGTAGAACTGTATTGCTTCTTACAGATGTGATAGTGTATGCAGCATGCAGAAATTCTTGTGCTGCTTAGATTGTCTTGCTGTACTAATGATGTATTTAGTTTTATATTCTTCCTACTGCACTGCATTGAAAAGATTGATTTAGCTGTCACTCTGTCTTTCTAAATATTTAGCACTTCTTATGGAAGAACTTGTGTCTCAGTTGAAAAGTATGCTTTTAGGATGATAATCTGTCCACAGGTATATGAAACTGAGTATAAGTTGGCCTGAGGGGTATACGTGCATAGTGGGAGCTTAGCTGTGTTTGATTCACTCATAGGAAAACTTACGTGTGCAAAACAGAACATTTGTGGGAGTGTATGGCACTTCCTTGCTAAGGTAAATGATTAATTCTTCTCTCTTGATGTTTTAATCAAGGCTGGACACCTCTCTGGAAGGTATGATTTAGGCACAGCTAAGACACCCTTCAATTCAGGAGTATTTCTGTAAAATTTTAATAGGATATGAGTACAGGAGGTGAGGCTAATGGAATCCATCTGGCTTTAAACTTCCTGAATGTTCTTGGTTTAGGGTCTGGTATAATTTATAGCAGGATTTATATGATTCATAGGAGGATTTTCAGAACTGTGCCTCTTAAAACCCTGAAGAGGGAATACAGTAGGATTATAGGAAGTTGAGCAAAGCATTACTTTCTGGAACAAAATAGAAATACAAAAATATTTGAAAACATCGTTTGATGCAAAGTCATGTTTGCCATTATAAGGATGCTGATCAGAGCAGAATGGTATTTTTCAAGCATTGAGCTATGTGTGTGACTGATTTATCTTGTACTGAAAAGAAATGCTTGTGAACTGCAAATGTCCATACTTTCAGCATCAAGTGTATCGCTGGTAATGCCAAGGCAATGTTGGATACTCTTAGATCACAGTGCATCTGTTTAGACTTTAAATCTTTATTATTTTGCCAGGGAGTAACTTGAGAATGTTGTTATGAAAAGAGCAATGGCAAGTTGTTTGACAGAGCACTAAAACAGATGATTTCTAATATTTATTTTTAACAAGTGCATTCAAAGAATAAGGTATCACTCAAGGAAAAGAAAGTGTCTTCAGCTTATTTTATAGTGACAGCTTCTTTTTTTTTAATAGCCTTGAAGAATCAACAAAACTTTATTTGAACTGTGTGTAATTCTACTCAATTTGCCATTTTTTTGAAGGGTGGAACAATGTAAAGTACATAAAACTGTAGAGTAGAATATGTGGCTATGAATGTCTAAAGCTGTTAGCAAATTGTTATCCACTTAATAATTTGAAGCTCTTGTAGTATGTTGAATCAAATTTGATGGGTGTGTTTTCTGACTGGTTTTAGTATTTTTAAGGCTTGTTTTCTAGAGGTTGTCTTGAAGACTTTCTGTTCTATAAAATTTAATTTGTTCCTGCAGTTAATGGATTCCTGAACTACTTCTATCTAATAAGTGTCTTTAAAATATTTATCTTCAGTCAGGGACTGCATATTCCAATTAGCAAGAACAGTGTCAGAATGGTGAACAGAAGCATAGTGCCTGATCTCAGAGTCGTTTGTCTTTAATGCCTTGTGGCCTCACACCCTTCTGGTTTCAGCTTTTGATTGGTCTTGGGGAGAGGAGTTAGACTGTAATTTGATTGTATTCGAAAAAATACCTGTAGGGGTTCAATCAATTCCTTTACTGAATTTCACCATCACCGTTTTTAAAATCTTCCCATGCATACTCCCCTGTCTTCATTGCACTGTCATGGGCTCCTTTCCCTTTCTTGACGTGTGAGGGGAAAGTACTAATGCCATTTAAATTTGAAGACGGGATGTGTATTTTCCGTAAATGATCAGCAGTTGTCCCTTGCTGATATTTATTCAGTGAGCCATCTCAAACACCATAATTTTGCTATCTAGTATTTTGGATACCTAACAATGCAGAGCTGTGTTCTGGGGGCATTATTAACATTATTCCTGTCGATGCTTATCTCATGGGTTTGAAACTTGCTGAGTTTTGGCTTGGCCTTCCCAAGGTGCACCATTGCTCTAATGGCTAGTGCAACCAAAAGGGCTGCTTGCCTTTCCGTTCTGTTTAACTGCCTCTTCCTGGCTTGTGCCAACCCTTGTGTTTCTCTGATTTGGGAAGCTAAGATAGCCCTCCCACCACCACCATGTATTTATAAGTGTGTGTATATGTTTTAGGGTTAGGTTTCTGTTGGTTTAAGACTCCGACCACATTCATAGTAGGATGTCACAGGCACCAGTGTTGGTGCAAGGGAAGAGGTGAGAATGCACAGCTGGAGGGAAGGCACAGGACCAATCCTAACTAGTCACTAGCATGGTTTTGCTGTATCAAACCACTTCCTAACTGTAAACTCAAAAAAGAAGTTCATATTCCACTTTAAAAGGACCTGGAGATACTAGGAATCTTTAGAACCTCTTCATTTTAATGTCAAATTCATCTGTGTAACTGTCTTCCTGACTTTAGGGGTAACAAGTTGGGAATACTTGATGATCAGTTCTGAAGTGTTACAGTGCAGCATTATCTGCCTGAGCTCTTGCAAGGTAATAACCTTTTCCTCCATAAACTGCAACTGTCTGCTTAAACTCAGGTGTTGCCTGTCTTTGAAAGAGCGGGTTCACACTGTGTGCTGGGTGTGGATGACCTGTAAGTGCCTGGTTTTTATTTATTCCCAGGAGCTCTGTCAGCCCAATTTCTCTTCAAATGACCTGTGATAACCACTCCTCTGTCAAAAAATGACAGGAAAGGAGTATCTTTAGTTTCACGTGAAGCATTCTTAAGCATCGCTACAGCTTTGTCCCCATATAGATTGGAAATGCGTTTTCAAAGTTGTAGCTTCCTTTTAATAAAGTGTTTTTGCAGCTTCTAGTCTTAGCAGTGTTAAAGTTCTAAAACTTCCATTTAGAACTGATATATTAAATATTTCAGAAAATTGTTTTCAAAATACTTTAGTGTGCTTAGGAAACCTTTCTCTCTGCCAAAGTTTGGATAAGACAGGATGTAATAAAAGCAGAGTTCTGGCTGAGTGTTGTAACCTCTCCTGTAATTCACAATACTGCACCATTCAGCTGCCTTCTATGAAAAATCTGGAAAATCTCTGCTTTTATTGGGTTCTTAACTTTGCCACTAGCTATAGCAGCATTTATAATTTAAACTTTCGCAAGTTTGAAAATAACCTATTAATTCCATGTAAGTGGTTTTAGATGTGTTGTAAATTCTAAATGACTACAGTTAAGATCTTGTTTTATACTAATGCTTTGCCTGCCTTTTTTTTTCTTTTTTAATTGGATTTTATTCAAGAGTCTAAGCGTACTTCACGTTGAAATTAAGACTTGTAAGACATCGTCCCTGTCTTTCGGTTGTGGAAAACTTGAGGCATAAAAGAAGAACCAGAAAAGTTAGGAAACTGTCGGGGAAGTCTTCCTAGCCTCATGGCAGATGTAGGAAGAAATTCTATAACATCCATTCCCAATTTGCAAACTCTCTCTGTATTCCAGTTTTCTCTTAGGAATGATCGTGGTTTTAGATACAGGCTTGCTGTGCTACTCTCACTGTCAGCGGCTTTGTGAAAACTTCAGTCATTGCAGCATCTGAGTACGTAACAGCAGCTAGTGTAGTTATTCTGGCAATGCCCTTGCATAGGAGGGGATTGCTCGTGTCCAGTTTCACAGAGTGGAAACAGAGCGACTTAGTGATTTGCCCGGTATCGTAAAGAGCTCTGACTGAACTGCCAGACTTTAGGTTAAAACCATTAGCCTAAATGTATCCTCTAATGGCATTCAGTAACATGATCGCTAAATGTAAGCCAAAGGATTCATACAGAGCTGTTTCTGTGATACTTTGGGATGGATTTTGGTGCATGTATGGAAGGGAAGCTGTATTGCAGTTCTACTGCATTTGAACTGCAAAATATTTCTCTTTCAGGGGCTAGTTGGTTGTTTTAATCTTCTTTAAATGGGAACAAATGTCACAGAATCTGGGTATTAAATGCATACTCAGACTGTGGCCGATAGACTTAATGCCATCTTTGCTAATTAAATTAATGCCAATTGTTCAACTTTGTGAAAAGCAATGTTCTTGCCAATTTACAGACATTTTTGTGCTAACTCTTCTAGTGATACATGGTTGCAATATGAAGACATTAAAATCTAGTTTGTTTTAAACATTTAAACTTAGGAATAAGAACAAAGTTGATGCAAATATTGGATTTGAATTCACGTATGTTAATCCTGCTAATGACTTACGATTGAAGTAAATCTTATAGTACTCTGTGGGGTTTATCATATATAATAGTAACTTGGGCTGAATTCTGTTTGCAGAAACTTGTATGTTTAGAAGTACTCTCATACACCTGAAAAGACAATTTGGCCCATCATTGTCTTTTCATAAATGGTGTTGGTATGGGAACTACTTTTTCTCTTTCCTTCCCACTTACCCTATTTCAGTCTGATTTTTTTTTTATTATTTACACAGTTTAACCTTCACCAGGGAATTAAATTACAAAGTTTTACGTCACATTTTAGGTTCATTTCCAGCTTTAGATAACGTTGGAGAGGAGAAAGGAGAGGAAAGGCGACAAAAAACCTCAAATTGAGGTGGAAATGCAGCACTCCCTCTGTAAGTGGAACAACTGTAGATTAACTGGCAGACTTACCTGTCTAAAGACAGAGAAATAGATTTAAGTGTTTGGGGAACTGGTAACAAAGTCATGCTTTATTCAGCTCTCTGGCAACAGTGGTAAAACCAGTGGGTATTTGCTTCTTTGATCACTGAAACAAAATTCTTTGCTATTCATTTAGCATTTTAAATATATGATTCATGAACATAGCTTTTCTGCAAAGTGCCCTAAACAAGAACACAGATATGCAATGTCTAGAATGTCACTACTCTTGAAGTGTGTAAAAAAAAAAAAAAAAAAAAAAAAAAAAAAATCTTAAAAATTCTCCGCGTGACTGTTACGATCAACAATTTGCACGTGTTCACTTCAGGGCAAAGCATAACTATAACATGCTAGTTTGTGGTGTGCTTTTTTTTTTAGTGAGGTATAAGATTACATCTAGGTACTCTGCATAATTATAGCAATGTTATGAACAGTCTGTCTGATGATACTCTTTATTTAACTCCCTGCTTTTCTCAGGTCTGAGCCGAGATACAAAACTTGCCTTGAGCTGACACTTTGCATACACAGTTTTAGTATAAGTATAGCTTTCCTTTTCTATGGAATAAACTGTGGTGTAGAACAAATGAAAGACTGCTTAGAGGCTGTGTATTTCGGTCCATTTAGATCATGTTACAGTTTTTGTTTTAAAAAACACTTGTTAGATTGTTCAGGGTTGTTCTTGGATACTGCTAAAAAAAAATGTGTTTTCCTGCCAAATAAAAACTTAGCAAGAATTACATTTGCCTGATGAGCTTAAACTATATTAGAAGTGGTGTTAGGATTATGCTGTATCATAGAGCTTTGGAACTGCAGCTTGTATGTTTTGGGCTGCTTCCTTTTGCCGTTGATACAGCTCCTGGTTGACAGCTAACTTGGTTAATAACCCACCTTCCAGGTAGAGATGCTAGAAGGCATTCTTCGTGGGGCGAAAAAACTGTGGGTCTGTGCCTGCAATGTGATCCGCATGAATGAATCTTCTGTCCGTAGAGTCTTAGCCTACAAGCTGTATACAAAAAGGTTCAGGTGGTTGGAGACTATAGAGTATATACCATAGACTTGGGAGAAGTGAGCACAGGGTTTGCAGGTGGGCTGCACTGAGGCCTGGCAATACTGGCTCTGGCAAGTCCTTTTCATTTGACGTGTCTTACTGTTGTAAATTTGGATTATCCAGAAGCGCTGGTGCCAGCACATGCTTGTGCCAGTCATGTGCTGTAGTCCCGGTTTAGTTGCTATGCTTGAGCCGAAGGCTAGTTTCCCCCCTGCAGATACAGGTCTATCAAAGTCTGTGGATCCACTTACACACCCATATGTTCAATTATGAGTTTCTTTTTTATCTCTGTCAGTCTTTCCTGAATGAACAGTAATTCATTCTCCCCTTGGATGCTGTCCTGCTCTGCAGCATTATTCCATTTTACTGCTGCAGGTTATAATGCCGTTAATCTCTCATGCTGCCTAATCCTTCAGTTAACGTATGACTTGGTTTTTCTTACACCCTTTCTCTAATATATTTCATGGTAAAATTTTGGTGAACATAGTGGTTGTGCAAGTGGTCTGATAAGTGTTTGGGCGGAGTTGGTTTTTTTGGGGGATTTTTTTCTTAATATTTCAGAATAACTACATCTCCTTGACCACACTTTTTGTGACAATACCGTTGGGATTAACTGTCAGTGTATAGCTCTTAACAAATGAAATCTCTGAACAGTTAAAATGTGTGAAATTAACTGTGTGCTTTTTTGTTTGTTCTTTGGGTGTCATATGACTGAAAAAGACAGTTTCTAAAGATTAAACGGAGCAACATTTTTCTCTGATCCATTGTGGCCTTGACATTAAAACCAGACAAAAATTAAGCATAATTCAGATCACTGTAAAACAGGAATGGACTTTTTTCCTCTGTGGCAGCCTGTGTGAAAGGGTGATTTATGCCTTAACCTGGTCTTCCCCCCCCCCCCCCCCCCATCACACATGTTCTTGCCTGTAGATTTCATGGAATAATACTGTGGTTCTCTCCAGGCCAATTCATGGGTTGTTAATTGACTGTAATTTATTTGAATGTAATAAAGAAGTAAGAGTCCTTTAATCTTATTTATACTTTTGGAGACGTTTTTAAAATTTATTTAGTTATTTTTTCATAGCTTTATGCAAACAAATTTTGTGTGGCTGTTTCACTTAAAATGAACTGGTTTACTACTTTTGGTAGCACTGTAGATCACCAACTGAGAATGCATACGTGTATGTTTGTCTTTAAGGCCATGGTAGGTGAGGAGTGTGTAGGTGCCATCGTCTGCAAGCTGGATATGCACAAAAAGATGTTCCGCAGAGGTTATATAGCCATGTTAGCAGTGGATTCCAAATACAGAAGAAAAGGAATTGGTAAGAATAGCCTTTTTTGTTATTTCTTACTTAAATCCTGTAGTTGGGATAACTATAGCTGTCGTAAAGATTTAAGCAGAACTGAACTTCTAGATGTGGTGGTTTGTCTGTCATCCCCGCCTTACTCATCGCCTTACACAAGCTCCCCAGTGGTTTTTTTTATTTTGTTAAAATAACCTGAAATGCCCCATGAGACTTACATCTGGGATACAATAAAGCTAAAAAGAAAGGCGGTCAGCAGCCCCTTACCTCTGCCTATTACCACTGTCAAATACCAACAGTGGGAATTGCTTTGCATTTTTATATATGCCCTCATCACTGTATTTTTATGTTATGTTCAGTCTATCTTTTTTCAGTGAACTTACACCCTGGCTTTCCCCTATCAATTATGCATATATTGCCCGTTGGGGAGAATGTATGTAGCTCATTGTTGTATTAATAAGTGAAGAAAAATAGTTGTGTATTGCTACTTGACTGACTGAAACGGAGGTCTGTTTTGTTGGGAAGTTAGATGATAAAAGAAATCACTCTTGGCAGGGAGTTTGCCCTCCCTCATTGATCAGTTTTGCCCTGATGAAGGGATTTTCATTCTAACACCGGTTGTCCTAGTTGGCTTAATTAAAGATCTGTTCTTATGGAAATTAATTTTTTTTGTGTTGGTTATTGTGAAATTACATTTTGTAACATTTTTAACTTAAAATGTAGACATCAGCTTTAAAGGCTAGAAATGTGCTTCACCACTCATTCACACTGAACAGCTCATACTTTTGTGATTAAAGACAGAAAATTACTTGCAATGGAAAAATGCAGTGATACATTGCAGAATGGTACCATTGTGTTTGTTCTCTTAAAAAAAAAAAAAACTCCAAAAAACTTGAAGCACTACATATTAGCATGACTATTCAAGCATGTGCGGATTTTGTCTTTTTTCTTCAGTGTAATTCTGAAGCCATTGTTGGTTTCTGTAGTGGAGCAGAGGGAAGAGGATACTGAGGAATCACTGTCTCCTTTCCTTTTAGCTGAGTCATGAAGGAGCCTGCCATAATTTAATTGCTGGTGCTTGGATTCATAAGTAAATAAGAACTAATGCTGTTATTATGAAGATCCCTGCAAGATTTTTTTCCTCACTTTAGTCAGTTCATTATTTTAGAATTATATAAATAGAATTTATGTTTAAAGCCTTGCTTACTGTAGCATTATGTATGTTGACTTTTTCCTATGCTTGCCACCTTGCTGTTTCTCAAAGTATGCTGTTAATCTGAAGATTTGTTTTAAATGTAGTACAGTTTTGTCATACGTTCAATGAAAATCTTAATTGATTAAAGTTTTGAGAATACTTTAAAACATTCTCTAGATTCCTTGGGGTTTTTTTTCCTTTTCCTTAGCCTTCTTATGGAAGTGAGATTTATGCAATTTCATTGAACAGCAGTTTTTTCCACTAATAACTTTGAAATCAACTTTCAATTTCACCCCAATTCTACAGACAGGTAGGGATATTACATTTGTAGAACTGTTGTGAAATAGATGAAAAATAATGATAAAGAATTAAATTAATGCTTGACTGAGGGGAAGGGATGGGCAAATAGATACTAGCAAATCCAAATGGGAGTGAACCACAAGAAAAATGGTTTCATAAGTTCTGTTACTAATAGAAGTATTTGTTTTAGTAAGAGGAAATTCCCTTGGAAGATGAATGTCCTTCAAGTACATGCCAGCAGATTTTGACTTTAAATGCAACAAAAAGGAATGAATCACATCTTGGAAGGCTATATATAACGCTATGTTAAACATAGAAACCTGTTTCTAATATCCTTGTGTTAGAAGAATCTTGCGCTCAAGCTGAGTCTCTGTATAACTTTACGGATTATTTTAATGTTCAAACTTGAGACTACAACTTGACTGCAACTTCTTGTTTCTCTCTTCCCTGCTTTCCCCAGTTGTTGTCATGTAGGTAGCACACGTTAGTCATATATAAACTAGCATCTTTTGCATTGCAACTCTGACACTTACTGAAATCTATATTTCAGGTACAAACTTGGTTAAGAAAGCTATTTATGCTATGGTTGAAGGAGATTGTGATGAGGTAAGATTTTATAATCAAAACCTTTCATAATGTAAATGGTTTGCATTCTCCTATATGTGGATTCATTTCACAGGTTTTTCTTTTACAGGACTTTTTTTAGTTGGGGAGTGGGTTGGTAAGAAGCTATTCCTTTTATAATAAAAGGAAAAATAACAGAAAAAAGTACGGCACAAATAGGAGAAGGATTTTCTAAATTTGTCATAAGGGCTCAAATTCAGCGCTTCAGGTTTTGTTTTACTTTACGAAGCTGCCTCAGCCTTTGGTCACAGGCACGTTTTCCCCCGAAGACTCTAGTTTAAGGTGTTGCTGACTAGTGTAACTTGCATGTTGTGTGTAATACTTCCATAGTTTCAGAATACACGGAGATACTGGAACAGTACGTGCTGTAGTATTGCAGAATATGTTTTTTTCACAACAAGCCGTCAGGCTATTCTGACAGCGCATAGTTATATTATGTAGCACTAACAGAACTCTCATGATTGAGCATGTCACCGAAAACTTGGAAGGAAAGTAACCGAATCGCTGTGAAACTTTCTCTGGCTTGTATGTTATTAGTCTTCCCTTTTACCAGATTATAATCCCTACTTTTTTAAATCTATGTAAAGCAACTATCTTTATTTGCCATGTTTAACTTGTGAGGAACTCTCCCTACATCCATTCTCCTTAATCTGGTTATCTGTCCCTTTAACTTTCATCTGCTTGGTACACTGCAATTGTTAGCTTGTTCCTGATATGTGAGCACTGTGTCACTTCAGTGTGTCATAGTTAATGATCCTTTGATCTCTCTTTTATCTCATTTCATCTGCTCCCTCAATTGTCCTACTGCGGCACGGTGAAGTTTCTTATGCAAAACTACAGTTTGTGTCGCAGGACTTCTGGCACATACTCTGTTTATTTTTCCTCTTGTTGTGTTACGCCTCTTGCAGCATCCTTGCATATGCTCTGACTTCATTCATTGTTTGAGATATTTATTCTTCCCTTCAGATTCCTTCATGCCTCTGCTTACTGGTGTTTTGTTTTGTTTTTTCCCTATAATTTATGTTGTACTCAGGCAGTGTAGTGCGGTCTGATAGTTCTATAATTCTTTAAGTTCTGTGTTTTGGTTTGTTGCTTCTATCATCATATGTAATATGCGCTTCTCTAATGTGTTTTACGATTTGCTACGTTGAACTAATCAAGAAAAGTTTGTTTGTTTGTTCCATTGCTTTCCACTATGGTTTTGAATTCATTTGCCATTGCTAGGGTATTCAAGATTTAAAAAAATTTAAAAATAACTGAGGAACGGTATCGCACTGTTCACATCACAGTTGGAGAATTGAGATGCAGAGAAGTGGATTGCCTACTGTTAGAGAGTCACTAGTAGAATTAGCTATTTCTGCTCAAGCTACCAGAGTTGCAATAATTACCATATGATTTATGAGTGTATGTACTACTTCTCATGGAGCTTCATTTCTAAATTGGACTGTCTAACAGGTATACGCATAATGGTGTCTCCTGTGTCTTTCTTTTTTTTCTACTGCTGTAATATTAGCCCAAGAGTCCTTCTTCCTGTTTTTTTTTCTTTTGTTTTTGGAAAACAAAAAAAACTTTGTAAATATGAAATAAACATGATAAGGGTTGCAGGCTAGTCTGCGGTGAGACCTCATCAAGTCTTAGTCACAGATTTTCATCTATGGTGCATATAAATGCTTCATACTGAGTGCAGAAGGCATTTTTCAGAGACTATAGCTATCCCAATTTAATCGAACGCGCTACAATTCAAGCTCCTTGAAGTGCGTGCTGGACAGGTACAGGCATGTTTCGGTTCCAGTTTGGAAACTGTGTAACCATGTTTGTGGGATGATGATTCTGAGCTAATTATGCCCTGCTTCTTGGGGGCTTTTGCATCAGCTGAGTCTTGTGCTGGCATAGAATTTTGAAATGGGAGTTTATTATGCCTGGGCAACATGGAGTGCAAGCAGAGTATGTTTCTGACTTTCTACACCAGTCAGCAGAGGCATTCCCACACTGATTTGATATATTTATGTTGTTCCTTTTCACGTACAGGTTATCTACAGCCAAATAGCCAACGTTTTCATGTTTTCTTCTTTGCCACCAAGTGTAGGTTTCTTCCAGATATATGTGGTACAAAATAACAATGTTGGTTACTTGTACCGCATGGTGGATTGCTGAGTTTTCAGTCATGACCAGAATTTGAAAAATCCAGCTCACCACTCATTAAAAGCTCTGTCCAACAGAGCCAAGACATGTACCCTCACCAGTTTTTACAACAGTTGTTGGGAGAATGGTTTCTGACTGTCTGATTGATGCCTAGAGCTGATCAAACGTGAAGCAGTGCATCACGGTAATTTGTCTTCGTGAGGTGTGTAAATAGTTTAATCATCTCTGCTGCTCTTAAGATATTTTTCTACATCCCTTACTAAAATCAGAAGCACGATGAAAATAAAAAGATGCTGCTACTTGATATAAAATGAACAGCAATTAAGAAAAAAATGCTATTTTCTGACACTTGCTTGGAATAGGATTAAAAACATGAATATGCAGCTGTGGGTGTCATGAAAAATTTCCAAAGGCTGCTTGGAAACTCTTCCCTTCAGTCTAATTATGGAATAGATGCAGTAAATCTACTTAATTTTAATAATTTATAGCATATAATCTGATGAATGCTTCGTTCAGTGTGTTGCTTTTCAAAGTACCGTAGATTGGACTTTCGAGATATCAGCATTGAGTCCTGAAAAATACAGGATTTGTACAACACCATAGATGAAAATCTTGAAAGATCACTACTGATGTGCTGGTATTTCAAAGTATGCTGCAATATTTTAGTGATTAAGGACATTTTTTTTTTTTCCCCTGTAAGCTAATTTAGTGGGAATAAACTAAGCCAGGCCTATGCAACAAGTGATGTACAGTGCAAGCTTCTGTGGTCAGTCAGCTGCCTAAGAGGTAGTTTATGCTATAAGCCGTGCTTCAAAGCTGAGAGGCGATAATCCTTCCAACCAGGGATTGTTTCCCGGCTTGGGGAAGCTGTGGGGTGAGTAAGTGAAGTGAATTGGCTGGGGTGGAATCTGTGTGGAGGGGAGGAGATGGCCATGAAGCTGGCCGTGGCCTGTATTAGAATAGAAACGAGGGAAGTGATCTGATGTTGGGGGTGGGTG
Source organism: Mycteria americana (assembly GCF_035582795.1). Classification (NCBI taxonomy): domain Eukaryota; kingdom Metazoa; phylum Chordata; class Aves; order Ciconiiformes; family Ciconiidae; genus Mycteria; species Mycteria americana. The sequence continues at coordinate 69,063,227 of NC_134369.1, read as the reverse complement.
GTTGAACTACAAATAACCTTCAAGCCTGAAGAAAGTACTCAACAGCATGCTTTGAGCTGGAGTGTCTGGATATAACATTACAAAACTTGCGGGGTTTTGTTTGTTTTTTTTTTTAACCTTTCTCGGGCATTTGATGTTAATGAAATTTAGTGTTTGGGGTAGTGAACTGAAGGTTTTCAAGGTTATAATGGGCTAAGTTTCCAAGAGATCACAGAGATTTAGAATAACTTTATGGGCTGGTTGCATAGAAAATGTGAACTATGGAAATAAATCAGGTGAAGGTAAATAGTTTTTCTCCCATCTCCAAAGTTTTGAAGATGATACTTTCCTTTTTACACTGGAAGAATATGTGCCTACTTCAGCAAGTTGGGCATCTCACTGCTTTTTGTACATTTGCTTAGTTTTTACTGACAAGCAATTTTCGAAAATTGTACTGCTTAAGCCCTTCATGTGGAATTGTTACAACCCTTAATCACAATTAGAAAGGCGGAGTTGTTAATTCATATGTAGGTTTTCCATCTGTAACAAATTACTATAAGGAATCTGCATACGATTCATTCACTTTGTAGTACTGAAATAATGTACCATGTAACTGGTAACTAATCAAAATAAGACGCTAGTAAGTGGGACTTCTAAGAGCTTTTTTAAGCAAACTGTAGAATGTGAAAGGGAGTTGCAACTTCTCAAGAGAATTTCCATTGAAACTTTAGGATGATTTAAAGTGGGTTGGGTTTTTTTGACCACACCAGTAGGTGTGTTATTTTAATTCAGTACCACGCTTGTAAAAATTAAATGTATATTTTTATATAATCCTATTTAAAATTATCAAACTATTGACATCTTAGCTTTTTCTTAATCTACAAATTGGCTAAGGTATTAAGTGTTACATTTTGGGTACTACCTTTCTTTAAAAGTTAAGGCGGTTAAACTGAATAAGGACGCTGGACAAGCACCCATAATTTGAGTCGGATGATATGCCAGACTTACAAGTAAGAATAGCAACCTCTTCTTCATTTGCTTATTTGGTTTGGATGCATTTGTTCTATGACTTGGTTTCTAAACTTGGGTTTATTCAGAGTTTGAACTGAAGAAGCAAGAAAGCTTGACCTCTCAATTTTTCTTCAGTTTAGGAATAAATTCTAGGTATGAAAATGTAATAACAAGAAACATTGCACTCCACTCTCACTATAGAAGATTTCTTGCTTCTAAACTGAGTTAAAAGTAGAGAGTTGAAATAAAATGTTAGGTTTATGAAATTTAAGACGTAAGAGAAAGTAACAGCCTTCAGAAAGTTGCAACTTGTGCAGAAAATGCTGTTAAATCAAATCAGACCTTTGCTGGTCTCCAGGGAAGATGTGATTCTGTTATTAGGGGATTTAACAGGCATATGTGTACAACAAAATAGCCCCTATGAGACCAGAAATAAATGTAAATATTGAAGGTTTGGAGCTTGAATGAAAATCTCACACAGGAAGAGATGAATCCTGCACAAAACGAAGCTAATGAAATTTGGATAAAATATGACTGCGTTTCCTTTTTAGATAATAGAAACATGTCTTTAGCCCTTTGAGATCAACTCAGTATGTTGAGATCAGGGAATTCTTTTTCATTGTGCTGAGTCTTCCTCAGAAATACCAGAGCAAATCTCTTGCATTTGCATTCAAGATGAGCATTCACTCAGGTAGTGGGATTCCAACAAACCTGAATTTCAACATTTAACCACTCCCTTAAATTCAGTGATCTGCAGTGTTGGAAGTCTTTTAGCATTGCAAGATGTGCAAGCTTGCAGTTGAACACGAACTTGTTGTATCACTCTGCCAGGTTACTAAACTTTTATGAGAGTGAATGCCATTTGTAGGTAGAGTTCAAATAATAGTCTCCTGCACTGTGGAGTTGCATGGGTCAGATTTCCTCTTTGGCATAATGCTTTGTTTTAATTTGAGTTAAGAAGTTGTACAATGTGCATAATTGTGTAGACAATAGCACTCTTCAGGAAAACTATTGCACTTCCATATTTGTTATAAATTATAGTTATCCATTCTAACGGCTTAAGGATGTTAAGAGTACTCGATCAAGTCACAAGACTCAATAGTAGTATTCTGTGTGGTACCAGCTAGAGAAATTCTATCTCTAATTCTTGCCATAAGACTAAGAATTGCATTAGGTTGTCTTAAGTGTGCAGGTACAACAGACTGTCCTGCTGTAACTTAAGAACTCTGACTATTAATATTTTAACGTGTGACTCTTGGTTCCTTTTTGGAAAACAAACAACTTCTAAGTCTTATGTTGTTCCTTGTGTTCTTAGCCCCAGGTTTATTCTTCTTTCAACATTGTTACACTGAGAAGCACAGGGGGAATTATCCATTGGAATGCAGTTAAGAGTGGCTTGAAACTTGAGTAATGGTCAAATATATACATTAAATGGATTTTTAAATCTTGTTGAAGGTGACTGGTCTAACTGCTGGCTACCTCCCTCTTTCACATTGGCTTAGCCACTCCTCAGACTGCAGAAACCAGACCTGATGGAGAGAAAAAGTAAAGGTTTTCTACCAGGTTGCTTTTTGAAGTAGCTCAGCAGCAAGCCTAGTGAGCTGGCAGAAGAGGTGAGGGAGAATGGAAATGCAAGCCTGAAGGCAGTGGGGCCACAGAGTCCATAAAATAGATTGACTTAGTCTGTATTTGTAGGGCAGTTTAATATTTTGTTCCTGATTTTAAGGGGGTGGGGGGGTGTTAACCAGTTTTCCTGCTTTTTATTGGAGGGGAAGGGAGTCCTGGGTTTGGAGGTGGGGTAGATGACTGGTTTTGGACTAAGGGAGTTTTATGTATATAGTTCTAACTATACAGAGTGGGTATCAAATGCTGGTTTAGAAATAGCCATTAGTGGACTTAACACCAGCAGCGATCACTGGTTTGCTGTAGAAATTGCTTAGGCTGCATTTTCATTATATGGTCTTTCTACAGCGTCCATCAGCTCTTGTTTAATACGTGAATGTACATTGTCATGGGACTGTATGTAGTCTAGTCAGCTTATTAGTTCAGCCTGTGTTCTTGTGCAACCATGATCTGTCCTTAATAGTAGAATCCTTAAATAATTGAGTTGGACAACAGTAAAGAGGCAAAACAATTTTTTATCATTTGGAGTGGGTGCACAGCTTACCAGGTATGCCAGAGCTCTGCTCAGTGCATTTGAGGAAAAGAGGGGAAAACAATTCAGAGGGACATACTTCAGCAGTTTTGTATTTAGCTTCTTGTTAACGCCAATGTAGTTTTTTGCCTGTACTTGAAACTTCTAGGATGATTTTAAGTCTTTGCTTAATTTGGACTACTCTTACACTTGGGTTTGGTCTGAGCTATTTATGACAGGTCTTCCTGCAACTGGGATCTTATCAACACAGGGGGGGGGAAGATGGAAAAAGCTGCTCTTTCCCCCTGGTGTGCACTCTGATTTGAGTTTGGGATACTTGTGTTGAGCACAAATATTCGTTGCAAACATTGGGTCTGACAGCTAGTTGTAGAATAGTGAAGCTTGTATCTAGGTCTAAATCTATTGAATTAGAGGTCAAAGATATTAAATGACTAAACAGAACCTCATGTGCCAAGTTCTTGTGACATGCAAAAGTTCAGTTGCTCATGCAAAATTCAAAGTATGTTTTGGACCCTAACCTGTTTGGTAGGTTGGTTTGGGGGGGGGGAGGATTTTGGGAGGTTGGGGTCGTTTGGTTTTTGTTTGGTTGGTTTTTTTCCCTAGCTATTAAGTAATGAGTTGAAATACTATTTACAGCAAAGAACTAAAATCTTTATATGAAAGTTGTTTACAATTACAATTGTTTATTAACTGTGCCTTTTTTTTTTAAGTGTGGGAATGGAGAGAGGTTGCTTGAATAAGTCAGGACAAGAAAAAATTAATTCCAGTCATTGCTAATAAGCGTACCTTTAAAAAAAACTGAAATTTGTTCAGTAGTCGTGTAATTGCAACTGTTTTCTAATATGATATGCTTTTTTCTTTTTTTTTTTTTTCCCCTTAAAGGTTGTATTGGAAACAGAAATCACAAATAAGTCTGCTTTGAAACTTTATGAAAACCTTGGTTTTGTGCGAGACAAGAGGCTGTTCAGATACTATTTAAATGGAGTTGATGCACTGCGTCTTAAACTATGGCTGCGTTAAAAGAAAGCATCACATCAAGCAACTGACGTCCCAACAGCGCAGAGTTGTCCTTTGCATGCAATGCAATTTGTACAAAATTGCTTTGCAGGTGGACTTAGTAATTTCCATGCAGCTCTTAATCTGTCAGTGTCTCATTGAGTGTCGCACATATTTGTTGCACTTTGGCATGGCGCATTTGTTCAGAATTAAAACCGATTGTTTCAAACTTCGAGTTCTTTTGGTACCAGCAAGATGTGCCAGTTGATAGCCAAGATATGTTCATTCATTTGCAAGTCTACTGACTGTATTACATACACAGTGAACATTTTATCAAAGAACCTGTATGTGGAACGCAACTTTTGGTTCCAGAAAAAAGCCAATGTAGATTGTAAAATTCTATAAGTATACTAACATTTCATACAAAAATTGCCATAGTTTTCTGGAAAAAGGCTTCAATTTTAGGTTTTATTTTTCAATATTGAATTTTCCATTCTTAAATATTGGTACCTCAGTGATTAGTGAATGAAAAAATGTATTGTAGGGTGGGGTGTGTGTTACAATGAGTAACAGTAACAATTAAATTGCGTCTGCCAGTGCCTGTATAGATAAGTATATTTGTCTTCACCTCTAAGTTTGGAGTGCATGCTTTTATTCTTTTACTTTCTTCAATTGTCTTTGCAAGAAAATTTCTGCTTTTATTTAAATTCTGGATTTGATAATAAATTATTTCAGATTTTTATAATTTGGATACTTCTCCCAAACGAGGGTTTGGAAGGCCCTTCTTTTCTTATAGCAAGAAGTGTAAGCTATTTTGAAAACCTTGAGTAGCTGCTAAAAGAGAACCTGATGTCACCAGTAAATCTCTGCTGGTTTTGGATGCACTTTTTTCGTTAAAAGAGTTGAGGGACTTTTAAAGGAAGATATAGAAAATTAATGTAAATTGGTATGATTTTATTTAATCAAAATTATTGCTAGAAGCTCTGAAAAACAGCTATTTTAAGATAGTTGGAACAATTTTTTTTCAGATTCAGATCGCTTTGCTTCAGTGTTCTAAAATGCTTCAACCTTTGGTTCTTGGTCTTGGAAATAAATTTCAAGGTGTATTGTATGCATTTTTAGCTGCTCTCATTTTCTCTGAACTTACATGAGCTAAATTATTGGGGGATTTTTTCCCTGTAAAATCAAAGCAGTGGGGAAGGACTTCTCTTTCTCTCTCTCTCTTTCACGCATTTGCTCTTGCTCTGTTTTTCTCTTTTATTTTTTTTCCCCTTTCTTTAATTGGGCTTACATAGGTTTTACCAATACCCATCAATTTTTTCAGTAATTACAGTGTCTAGGCTTTCTTGTTCAGTGTGATTATACGGCCCAGTTCTATGAATCAGTTGGGTTTATTTCACTTTGACAAAAAAGGTATTAGTTGACTTGTGGAAGCACCTATGTAATCTGTGAAAAGGATGAACTCTCAGTGAATCCGCTCTTCTGTAGTTGAGCGTACTCCTCAGATTTGCCTTACTACACTTTGTTTTTTGTTTTTTGGGTTGTTTTTTTTTTAAGGGTTTGGTTTGAGTCATGGGTTTTTTTTGCTAATTACTGTACACTTAAAAACAAAACCAACAAAACCCCTACCTCCAGTAACATTTGGAAAAGAGCCCTGTGCAGGAAAACTGGATTTAAAGAAAAGCCTTATTTTGCACAGACCAATCGCACATGGTGATGGACATTTCTTACCATGTACAAATTATGAGTTGTATTTGAAAATAAAGATTTTTAATGGAAATTGGCCCTTCTGAGTTTTCTGCTTGTAGACACCATTTGTGGTTTTGAGGGGTTTGTTCCCCTCAGTAAAGAAAACTCATATTTAGAATGGTGCCCAAGACAAAGCGTTATCAACTGGAGCCTGTTATTCACAGAGCACGTTGGAGTTCGGCGTAAAGCCTGTATGTTGCCACTACTGCCTTGTGACATGATAAAACCTTCTGTTCACGTTTTCCCAATCCCTCAGGTTTGCCAGATTTTTCTGGGTGGCTTTTCAGGAGGTTTCGTTCATAGTTAAGACTTAAATGTTGGTAACGTTCAATTAATCGGAACAGACTTCTCTCGGCCGTGTTCCAGTGGTCCAGGACGTAGTGACTGCTCTGGCTTGCTTGAACTAAGGAGACAGATCAGGGAGGTTTCATACCTTGTTAACAGCTGTTGGACTTGCATTGCAAATTGCAAACTAGCCTATCTTGTGTGTCTGCTGATGTTTAAAAACTGAAAAGCCAGACAGGCAAGTTTTCTATTGGTTAATATTTAAGCCGTGGGTGTCTTCAGATTTAAAAGCCGACTTAGAAGTTAGCCGAAATGACTTTTCACGAAGGCACTGCCAAAAGCATCGCTTCTGAGCAAGCTTCAAATACAATTCTGTTTGTTTATTGTAAGAAGTAATTGTCGCCATGCACGTTTTGAAAAGACTGCGCAAAATAGGTGCACGTTTCTTTTAAAAGAGCACATTGCCTGGAAGGTTCTGATATTGCTGCTGTGTAACACGCAGTTCACTATGGAAGATACTGAAGCTGTATGTGTTGGTTCGTATTAAAAGAAACAGATTTGTTCTCTGTGTTGCTTGGGATTTGGATATCAAGTGGGAAGTTCCGAATTTGCAAAGAGCTGAAAATGGGTTTTCAAAAGAAGTCTAGCAATGAAGAGTTGGTTATTTCTCATGTCTGTTGCTAAAACACAGTCCTCTCCCCCTCGCCTTTTGCATTGACAAATCTAACTAAGGAGTTGATCGCTTTTATGTTTAAATTTGCCCGAATGTTGCTATTGGCTGACATGTCGGTATGGATGTTTGCATTATATTGTTTTTTAAGAAATTATCAGGTTCATCACCTTCAAGAAAAGTAGGCATAATCTAATTGGCATTGCGTAGTATGTCACAAACTATTTTTCAGGGCACTGCTAAAACTGAGTGCTATGTTAAAAAAATTTCAGGTCTTGTATAAACATTACAACCTATATTGGAGTTCAGGTATCAGGTGGGCATCTATGGAAATATCAAGTGTATCTCAAAATACTGGACTGCTGTTTTGAGTGGATTATATTCTTCTGTCCCTTTATCCTTTTTGATGAGAACAAAAAAACAGTGGGGTTATGAAATGTACAAGCTGTCTAAATACAATGCAGTCAAATAAATGGTTAAGTTGTTTATCTATTTCCTTTTGAATGGAGATGTTCTAATGATTGTTTTGCTTTGTCTACGAAATATGAATACATGCTTAATCTTGAGAGAGAAATGGTGGAAAAATTTTTATAAGAGAATTGTTTATCGCTACTTGATTTTCATTTCCATGCCTCTGTTAGAAGCATCTTGAATAACGTTTACATGAACGTCAGTGCCATAGCTGAACTAAAGTGGATCCTCCTTTCATGTCTATTAAGTTATGATTAATGTAGTCATTCTGGACATTCTGGGAGATGAGGGTGGGGTTTTTTTATTATTTCGGTTGTAATAAGCAACAGTTGAGAACTGCTTGCAGCCCTTGCAAAGCTGAGAACAATCACTCTTAATAGTGTACAGGGGAGCCTGTGGATTTTGAAAGTCCCTTGTGCTTTATTCCCTCTACAATTACATTTGGGCTCCTAAAACTTTCTAAGAATTTGCCAGCAAGTGTTGTGCATGTTTGGCCGAGTGTTTGTTAAGAGGTGTGCGGATGACTGAGAGTTGTAACCAACTTCTGCTAGAAATTGCTGGTCGCCTAAGAGCAGCTCCAAGTCTTTTGTTCTTCCTGCTTCTTTTCTGATCCCTTACAGCTAGGCCATCTGACTACTGGAGTTCGTTACGAATTAAGGCTTCACAGATGTTTTACCACTTCTTACACTTCTTTCTATTTGTCCTTGGAGTAGGAACTGTTGTAGGTAAATGGAAATTTCTTTCCAACTTCAGGAACTGGATGCTGGCTGTTGCATGTAACTTTTTATCTGGTCATAAACCAGTGACAAACAGCTCTGCTGTTTTGGGTTTTTTTGTTTTTTGTTTTTTTTTTTTTTACTCCTCCAGTTCCTCCAAGTATTGAATTCTGTGCAAGATAAGGGTTAAATTATTTTTCTTTGTCTTGCGCTGCAATGTATTTATAGCCCTAGTATATCTAGTTAGTATTCATGGGCTAAAATAGATTGGAGAGGCCTAGCATTTCTTTTAATGAGAAATCATAAGAGGTCTTCTCGCACATAGTCCTGACTATACCAGACTGGCTAGGTAATATTTTTAGGAATGAGCGTTTTATGTGTTGCCCACCCAGTGCACACTTTAAAAATCTGTGATTTCCTTAAATATGCTGTGCAGAGGGATCCCGAGCTATGACTCGTACAGGGAAAAGAGAGATATCTGTAGGTCTGCAGAAAGGTTTTTGGTAAAGAAGCTGAGGCTTTTCTCCTTCCATTGCTCTCCGGCTCCCTGTGGGGAAGACAGGACTGTGACTACACTTTACTCTTGATCATTGCTCTTCATTGTAAGGCTCAAGGGTAAGGTAAAAAAGAGTGAAATTCAAAAGAGTTTAGAGTAGATGAAGTATTGATCTTCTAAACTTGATGTCCTCCACAGGAGGACAGTCCCCCTTCAATGAAGTCTGTATGAGCCCCCTTCAAAGGAAATCGTGGATACCTGCAGTTTCTGTGGATTCAAGGAGAGACTGAGTAAATACTTGAAAGAGGGATCTGTTGAGAGCTGCTGAGTAGCCAAACCGTATGAGGCTCAGGAAGCTTCCAGAGCAGAAAAGCCTCAACAGCTGGGATACCACTGGGCAAAGCATCACCCGCTATGCATACTTGCCCCATCCTCCCTTTGTCCCAAACCATCTCCTTGTGGCAACTGTTCCTGTATTCCTGTTTTATGGCCAATACTTGAGATTAGAGGCTGGACTGGATGGACTCTTGGTCTGAGCCAGGGTACCAGCGTAGGACAGAGCGATGCTACCACAGGGCCGGCACTGGCCGGCTCACAGGGGCTGCTTTCAGTCTTTGCCGACATTAGAGGCTGAAAAGGCTCTTGATTTGTAGACTTCGGATCTGGGGCTCTGTAGGACAAGTGGTGCTTCTGTTCAGTAGTACTCCTTCGCTCTAATACAGTGCCAGGAAAGCTGCCCTGGGGATAAACAGTTTTCTATGCATTTTCCTACCCGGCCAGGGCTCTCTCCTCCTGCAGAGAGAGATGACTGCAATACCCTGTTACAACTAAGAAGTGCTTTCGGACCTTGGATTTTTCTAAAATGTGCCTCCTTAAATGATGATCAGTTCTTGCACCTTGCTAGGATTGCATTTGGTGTGATCCGCTGCTGAAGTACAATTGTTTTCTTCCTTCCTTCACTGAACATCTGTTATCATTTAGAAAACACAGCTAAATAAAAGAAACATCCCCTCTGTCTCACTGCCAGCAATCCCTATTGATCTTCCTTCAGCTGCATAAGATAGGAAAAAGGTCAAATCCAATGTGTGATTTATGGTCTGCACAGCCCTCTGCCAAAGCTCCAGGGCAGGTCACTGCGTGCTTTTGTTGTATATATTTGTATTACCCACAGGCCTTAGGTTGACGATTCCTTGATTTTAGGTGATTGAGTAGGAAATGAGAGATCTTCTTGGCTTTAAAAGGCCCGAGTAGAAACAAAGTACTGAAAAGTTTTAATAAGACTTTTTCAGAAATTTTAAGGTCCCTGGGATACAGGCGCACACACACGCACGACCCCTCATTCAGACTTTGTTAAATCTCAGTATTTGACTTCCTTTTAAGCAGGGATGGGGAATGATTCCCTGAATTGTTAGCCATTGCCCTGCAGGTGGCTGGGACGCTTAATCTCCAGGTGGGAGACACAGATTTAAATTCCACCTCTGCAACAAACAGAAGTTCCCTCCTGGACTTAAGGAATTCTCCAACAATCAAAACCCTGACCCCAAAGAGCAACAAAAAAAATTGTCCAAAATGGTTTTTGGACTTTTCTGATAGACCTTTTTCCTATTTTTTTGCACCAGCTAATGCCTTGAGGTTGTTTTTTCTTTAAAAAAAAAAATGCAAAAGCAGGAAAAATCATTTCTGCTGAAATGAAATGAATGCTTCTTTCCAGGTTCCGGAGAGTGGGGGAAGCTGGTAAAGAGGAGGTAGCGGCTAAATATGTAAAATGGCAGCTTAATAGTAATTGGTTTCTACTTTCTTGTTTTGGTCTGTAATAAGATACAAACAAGAAAAGGAAGCAGCAGGTGGTAAAATACCAATAAAGATGAAGATTGAAAAAGTAGATGAGTGAGCAGCTTTGCTAAGGTAAGAAAGCTTTATGCAAAGCTAAAGTTATTACTGATGTTATAAAGCAGGGGGCTAAAACTGGTAGCCATGCAACCCCCTTCCAGACAGGACTGTGAAAATACACGCGCTGTCCACGGGAACGCGCTCCTTTCCACGCGTAATTTAGAGCAGACAACTAATTGAATACTCTCGTATTGCCACGGCTCCCTCCCGAGGGATGGTTGCACTGGCAAAGGCTCTTAGTCTAAATCAAAATTAGTCTTTAATATTGGAAAGAACAAACAAATGAGCCCTCCGAGTTTGATGCATTTGATGAAGATGGTTGATGTGTCGCTTCTGAATTGCGCTAAGTGTGCTTCAGCCTCATTGACTCAAAGCATAAGGGCTTGCTGGAGGAGCTAATTATATTAAGAAGAAAATCAGCTGCTCTTCAGCCAAATTAAGGATGTCCTTCTTCCTTGTCTCCCTTCTCCACGAAGCGACATGCTGATCTGAGGGACCTGCAGCTTTCCAGGAAATAAATGGCAGTTTCAGGTGATACAATTCGCCAGAAATTTTTTTTTTTTTTTTTTTTTTTCCCCTCCCCTTCACATTTTTTACACAGATGACTTGATCCAGGAGCCTTTAGGTTTTCTTAGGTCTGAAGTCTCTCTCGTGGCTGGCACGGAGTGCATTTTTGCAGCTCTAAACCAAGCTTGTTGGGGACGAGTGAGTTGGGCTGTCTGAAAATGTAAACAGCCTCAAAAAAGTAAATACATTGGGAAGTGGTTCAAGCTGCAAATGGCAGTCAGAGTCCTTTTCTGCAAATAGCAGAGATTTTTATCTTGCTATCTGAAAGTGACATTCAAAAAATTGCCCTCTTGGGGCTGGAAGAGAAGTTCATCACTACAGAAAACAGGGCTGGATATGATTAAAAAAAGAAAGTGTTCTCCTTGGGGGCTTTTGTTTTATTGAAGTGAAAATGGAAAAGCTGGCAATCTCTGGGCTGTCAATGAACCAACGATCACTCGAACAGTTTCATGTATAAGCTAATAAATGGAATATGTAGAAGGCATCTCCATAGGTGCTACCTTGCATTGAGCACCCTGTTAAGGGACTGCGTTTAGTAGCTGCTATATAGTCTCGGTGTACTCAATCCTATATATCCTACTGAAATATGCCAAAAATACATTTATTGAAACTTAAAACATCAATGTTTTGGCTCTGTCCATGTAGAAATAGCTTTTCTATCTCTTGACAGGAATTCTGTAGTTCTCTGTGAGATTGTTTTGCAGTAAACTGTGCATTCTTGGAAAGTCCTTCGGAAGAAGCGTGCTCTGAAAACTTTTCCAGCGTCAAAATCCCAGGAACATTTTGAAACCTACAGAAAGAACCCTTTTTCTTTGCAGATCCTGGAATTAACTTCTCCCGGTTTTTTTTGCTCCCCAGCTAAAGAGCTTAGTGTAAATACTTCCAAGCATGGAAATAAAAATCAAAGGTTTCAAAACACGTTCTTTCAAATATCCTTTTAAAGATCTTTTGCCAGCTTCAGCCCTCTTCCACTCCTGTTTGAGCTTTGCAAACTTCTGGTTTTCAACCTGTTCTAACATTGAAAGAACATATTACTGTGAGTAAGTTTTCTTTGGTAAATAGTTTCCAGGGAGATTTAAATTTCTTTAAGCTGCAAATTTCTGATCCTTTAAATTCAAAGATAATTTTTTTGAGGTTTCTTTCAATTGTATCCACTATCTTCTGTTAGCGTGCACCAGAAATCCAGCAGTATTGCTGGGGCTGTTTTATACCGAGTTGCTTCTACAGCATTCCCTGTTGTCTTGCGGTGCTTCTGGAAGCTCTCCCCAGTGCTGCGCAGGGACAGCGTTCCTGCAGGTGAGGCGGAGAGCACCCACCCCACCCCACCTCACCCACCCGCAAAGAGCACGGTACAGTTGTGCATTCCCTCGGGTGCAGTCAGCACCGGACAACTGTTTCAGGGCAGGTTAGGAAAGAGCTGCAGTCCACAGCCAGGGAGAAGAGGAGGAAACTGAGGCAGGAGAGTCTGGGCGTGCTGGCATCCTTTGGATACGCAAACTGGAGGTCGGAACTGCTGCCGCTTCGGTGGCGAGTGCTGTCGTCGCGCCTTGGAGTACGTGGATTGTCTGAGCCTCGTACAGACGGGAGGCTTGGGATGCGCCATGGGTGTGTATCCGCGGGAAACCTGCAATTTTCATCCTCCGCGCTTTTCTTCTCTCTGTACGAGAAAGAATGACTTCAGCTAGAATTAGCCTACTTAAAACACTGGCTCATACGTTGGTGGGGGAAACGCATGAAAAAACAGAAAGCGAGACTTTGGTTTGGGAGTTACCCTTTGTCGGTGCTTAGTTATTACAGGAGCCTGAGCTCATGGGCTTGCGCCAAAGCAGTTTTTGCTGGGGACTTTATGCAGCCACGGGGATTAATCCTTAAAGCTGGTTCTGACACAGGATGGGGCCCCTGACTCCTGTGACTCAGATGAGGCTCGAGGGTTAGACCGCCTCACTTCACCAAACAGAAACCAAATTTTTCTTTAAAATTAGGCCTTCAGGGAAAAATGGTGACCCGCAGCAAGTTATAGCTAACAAAAAAGTAATAAAGCAAACCATCCCTTAGTGGTCACCTGAAATAGCAGCTACATCAGAAGCTGTCTCAGCCTGGGCAGCTCTTGGCAACCTTTCTGGAACGGGCAAGAGCTTTAGTTAGCACTTCTGTAAGCCTTGCTGCCCGTCACAGCCATCCTGGCTGTAACCCTGCCTTGGGACGCCGCTCCCCCTTACCCAGGACTGATAGCGGAAGGACCCCCTGGCCATGAATCTACAGCCGCAGTCGTACCCCCGGGTATTTTGGCTATTTTCCCCATTTCTCGCTGTCGTCCAGCAAGAGGTTTCACTGGCGTGTCTGCAGACCCGGGCGGTGAAGGTGTTGAAGCAGGTCCGGGGAATAGGGTTGGTTTCAAAAGGCAGCATGAAAAAGTACATGAAGGTGAGTAAAAAGAGTTTAGTGGGTTATTTTCACCGTATGTGTATCAGGTGTAGATAAATGTGCAGATCCTCTTAATGGGAAGTCAAATCTCCTTTAGAAATCTGCTAGTTTCCCAGTACGTTTGGCAAGCTGAATTTCATCCCCAAAATTTGCGTATCACGGTGCTGCCATACCTCGGCCAGCTTACCCCTGCGCACGCATGGATTTAAGCAGTGAACGAAAGCTAAAACCACCTTTTCTAAACCTCAGGCTATGCATGATTTAAATGGTGCTCACAGCCCACTCTTCCATAGACTGACCCAACTAGCTTAGAAATGAATAGAAAATTATTATTTTTTTAATTTAGAGGCTAAGGGAAAGTTGCCGTTCTCGGACACAGCGCCGTGTGTTCGCTGGTCTCCGACGGCTTGGCTTACTGCAGATGTATGAGTGAATTTTCAAACTGTTCTTTATCGTGGGCTTACACGTTTAATTTGGTTGATTTAGGCTGGCCTGACTCCTCCAACCACAAGCACACTGGCATCAGTTTGGCTGTAAACACCTGTAAACACCTGGATACAGGGCTGGGGGGCTTCAGACTTCTCCACGTCCTTGCTCTGAATTCATGGTGGTCACTCAAAAATCTCAGGATATGGATCCCGTACAAAGGATTTGTCCTTTCAAGAGGAACGTTTCATTCAGAGTAGCCAGTTTTGCTCCATGTTACCATCCGGGCACCTTTTAAAGAGAAAATTTACTGCAGTTCAAGATTTTCCCTTTGTGAAAGGCTCCGGTAAAGCTTCCAACTGCTTTACAGTCTGCTGGCTCCTACAGCTGTGCCCCACACCGCTCTTTATCTAGTTTGACAAGTATTACCAGGCTGCTTTCCGAAGATCTGGAGTATCTACGGTGCGTCTGGATTCTGCTGGGAGTCTGCTCCACCGCTGCCTGCACGATCCAGCTCGTACGTGTTGGGTGAATAATCTGCAGCAGCAGCGGTTTGGGCTTGCTGGTGTGAGTGCTAAGAGCTTTACATAGAAATGAGGCAAAAGAAGGTCGGGATACACAGGTCTAATCCCCCTGCTTGGTTTTTAGTGGGAAATAAGAGGAAAAGCAGGCAGGCAAAGCTGTGCCGATGGATAAAACGGTACCACAGGGCCGAGGATGGAGAGCAAGGACACGTAAGTGCCGTATTTTCATGTGCTTTACACACTAGGGTTAAACCAAACCTGGTTAAACAGGTTCTTCCTTGACAGTAAGTGCTTGGTTACCCACCCCTCAAATTATCCTGCAGGTGGGGAAAAGGGAGAGGGGCTGGGGAGTGATTAGGGGAAGAAGGCGGCAGCGACGGGAAATCAGAACTGTCTCCTGTGTCTCCTGCATGCCAGAGACGGGCACTCTGGCTGGCTTGAGGGGGATCTGGCAGATAATCCGTGAGTGAAAAGCACGAAACCACGGTGTCTGTTGCAGAGGGTTCAGGAGGTTCTGCACTGAAAGGGCAACGCTTAATTCATCTGAAGGGCTGCGTGTGGCCAGAAGGAGGTACCCGAGCAGCTCGAGAGGTGAGGTCAGGAAGACTAACCAAAAAAACCTTGAACTGTGGTGCAGGACGGGCCACAAGACCCTATGGAAAAACAGAAATAGGGTGAAAAAGCAGTCCAGGTGTGTGCCCTCCTCCAAGAAGATCGTATCCTTTGGCAAGGATATACGTCTTGTGATGTATTTCTGCCGGGTTAGTGAGCTGAACCAGCTCCCGGAAAGGTTCAGCTAGCAGAGGAAAGGCTGCGAGTGTAGGAAGGGAGAGGTGGACCTCCATATATCATCTGCGATGAACTGAGAGAGCAGCTCAGCCATCGTGAGTAACTTCCCCTGGAGACAGTTCAGGTCTCAGCTGAATGCTGGCAGCACCAACTGTCCTCTCTGGGTGTGTTCCCATTGAGTACCTTCCAACTCAGTTATAAAATAACCCAGATTTTAAACCCAGATTAAACCTTGTGTACATCTCCTCGAGGAACAAAAATACCTGCCCTTGAGCCCCTGGGTTTCCAGCCCCCTCTGATTAACCTTTCTTCCCCCAATGCGATGCAGCAGCGAGGACTCTCAGGACTCTCCCAGAGGAGCAGGGAGGCAGGGGGACTTCTCAAGAAGTTGCCCCCACGTTCTGTGTCCACCATGTCCCCTTCCCCAACATGCATGTGGCCAGGGAAGGACCACATCCTTCTTGTACAGGCATGCTCTGGGTGCTCCGTCCTTTTGCAGAGCTGAGCCTCCTCTGGGATGGTTTAAGCAGGCAGATAAATTTTTTTCATGTTTAAGAGCAGGGAATTAATCACACCTGCCAAATCCTTCTTGGTAAACAAGATTAAGCTTTGCCAAGGAAATTTGAAATTATAAAACCTACTTTTCCTTTTGAAAACCCACTTGTTTCCTTTTAGTAAAGCTTTTTCTTTCTTAAGAATGCTTTTGGGGTTATTGTCTGGTTCTGGCCAGTCACTGAAATGGGAAAAAAAAATGAAAATTTGTGCAAGAGCCCTTTCTCCTTCAGGTAGGAAGAGCCACACCTTAGAAGGTGTGGGCTGCGTCCCCCTGAGCCAGCTGCGTCCTCTCCGAAGCCTCGCAGCGAGACGGATGCTCAGGGCTCCCTGCTCAGAGCCTTCACAAAGGCCACAGCTTCACTTCACCTGCTTCAGTACCGAAATGTGGTGGTGCTCGCGTCCCTCAAGAGGCCCCTGAAGGGAACTCGGGCCCAAGTCCACGCACTTCTCTGAAAAACCACCATGGGGAGGAATACGTTGGCTATAAATGACGGAGGAGCTACAACTCTTAAACCTTTAGGAAACATATCGCTGCAGCAGAAGGCGTTGCAGGTTGGGAACCTGGGCAGAAGCTGAACAGCCTCAGATAACGTCACCTCAGGGGATGGGGAAAAAGCCCGTGTGGTTCTTTCAAACAAAGCTCTGCTCTCCTGATCTTCCAGCACATTTAACCCAAGATATCTACCTGGGAGAAAAGGCTGGGTTTCATGTTAACAGGCTTTAATTGTGTGGGTAATGCGCTTGCTTCTCCAGGTGTTGGGTTACTGGCTGTCCTCTGAAAGCAAGGACATTTCTCCTCAAGGTTAGGAGCTTCATGTGCATTTATTTCTCTGGTCACCGAAGTAACACCTTTCTTCACATGACAACAGGGAGGTGGTGGTGCTTTCTGTGCTGTGAAAAAAGCATCAGTGGAAAACCTGAGACCATGTTGTTCGCATGTTTGGGGGTGGTTTTTTGTTTTATTTTTCTGTCTGGGATCTTTTTGTTTGTCTTTTTAAAAAAAAAGTCATCTTTCTTGGGCTCTTTGAAATGCACCAAGTGGATGATTAAGTACAGGAAGCATCCAGTCTCTGGGTGTGATTTGTATGCTAATCAATGAAACCAGCACCGCTGAATCGTATTACACTTGGACATCAAAGCAGGCCATTAGGGAATGGCTAGAAGATGATAGCCATGGGCCCGGGGAGCTGGTGGCCGTGGCTGGAGGCATCCCCGCAGGAGTGGAAGTCCCGGCGGCGAGCAGGGTAAGACTCAACTTTATACCTGACTCACCGGTGTTGTCTAATAGAGGAATCTGCATACGGTTGGCAAAATTCACCACTGAAGGGAAGTAACTTCAGGGAAAACGTTGCCCTAAAAGCATTTCATTATTTTTCTTATGACAGAAGCCATCTGAATAGAAGCACTTTGGTACGTTGAGCCAAATTTTATAATGCCCTCCTCCTCGATTTTGTGAAACCTTCTTTGCAAAAACACCACAGTTTCAAAACCAGCCCTTAATGACCATCAGTCCCATGAACCCCAAAGGCAAAGGACTTCATTCTATACAAACAAGCAAAACAAATAGGTAGGGTTGCCATAGGCGGGTGTTATTTTCTCAGTACGAGGCCTGAATCTGAACAAATCTGGGTTAAGAGTAATGATTTTCTTTGGAGGTTTTTGTTAGCACGGATTCACTCCCTGCTCCAAATCTCGGCGCCCCTCTCCAGGTCCTGGTGTGAGCACAAAGGCAGGTCTTATTGTGCTTAACTAGAACATCAGTTACCGAATTCGAGCACTTGAAAGCTGGGAAACGAGGAGGTAAGACCTCATTCATTTTAACTATTTCCGCATCATAACCACTTACATGACTTTTCTTGACTATATACAAAAGCCTTTTCCATCTTTTGCAGCTACCTAATTCCAACTCAGACAGATACCTAGCAGGCTTCTCTGGTTTTTTTTATAATAGATTTTTTTTCACTTTTTAGTGTTTTGTAATTTTTTTTCTCCTCCTTACACAGATGAAGACCAGGCTCCTATAATTTAAACACCTGGATCAGAAAACTCATCAGTGCATTGCATCAAAAGAGCGAAAGCGGTGGCTAACCTTGTGTAACGTGCAGCTGAACCTCTGTTTTCCCACGGGAAGTGAAGATGCATCGCACTGGCTGTGTCCCAGGTCCTTCACGTCCCCTGTCCAGAAGTGACACCTTTCTGCAGAGGCCACAGTCCTACAGAGAGGAGACCAAACGTCTGATCTTACAGCTGCAAAATCATACGCTCTTCCACTTTACTTGAAGGGAAGCCTTCTGCCACCTTCACGGACCACCATACCCCTCAGGACCACCACCAACCCCTACAAGCCAGGTGCTCCCACGAGGCCATAACACTTATTCCTTCTCTTGCACGTCATTAGCAGCCTCCCATCGACAAAAGGTGGTTTGTGCATTAACCCGAGCCTTTGCCGTACCGAGGTCTTTAAGAGGGATGGAAGTTGTGAGAAGGGAACTGATGAAACAGTATCTCAGTATCACTGTCTTGGAGTCAAACCCCAAAGAGGTTGAAGCGTTTCCCCAAGCTCCGCAGAGCCGCTGTCCTTTGCCTTTAAGCCTGACTGTGGATTTGCACTCCCGGCTGTTTTCCTGGCCGTTAGCTGATGCAGGAAAGCCTCAAGTTTGATACGCCAAAAATGGGGGGCTGTCATGGTTTAGCCCCAGCCGGCAACTGATCCCCCCGTGGCCGCTCGCTCACTCCACCCCCATGGGATGGGGGAGAGAATCAGAAGAGTAAAAGTGAGAAAACTCGTGAGTCAAGATAAAGACAGTTTAATAGGGAAAGCAAAAGCCGCACACACAAGCAAAGCAAAACAAGGAATTCCTTCACTCCTTCCCATGGGCAGGCAGGTGTTCAGCCATCTCCAGGAAAGCAGGGCTCCGTCACGCGTAACGGGGACTTGGGAAGACAAACGCCACCATTCCAAACGTCCCCCCCTTCCTTCTTCTTCCCCCAGCTTTATATACTGAGCATGACGCCGTATGGTATGGAATAGCCCTTTGGTCAGCTGGGGTCAGCTGTCCTGGCTGTGTCCCCTCCCAGCTTCTTCTGCACCTGGCAGAGCACGGGAAGCTGAAAAGTCCTTGACCAGTGCCACAACAACTAAAACATCCCTGTGTTATCAACACTGTTTTCAGCACAAATCCAAAACATAGCCCCACACCAGCTATTATAAAGAAAATTAACTCTATCCCAGCCAAAACCAGCACAGGGGCTCAGACAGGGGCTCTTGCCATGCAATGGTAGAAAGGAAGAAAACAGGGCAGAGCTGGGAAGTTAAGTTAGAGCAGTGAGCACCCAGCTTGCAAAGCAAAAGCTGGGGCTGCCTCCAGCCCCGTATATCCTAGTTTTTGAGCCGCAGCCGGCAGGCTGTCCAGGTCTCCAGCACCAGCGGGACCACAGTGTCTTTACCTCCTCATCGCACTTTCCCTGGGAGATGGCTTATCTCGTCTAGGCCTGAAGCCCTCCCTGTGTATGAGATCTCGATGGGAAATCTGGTTGCTTAAGCGTGGATGTCCTGGTTTCAGCTGAGACAGAGTTAATTTTCTTTATAGTGGCTGGTATGGGGCTGTGTTTTGGATTTGTGCTGAAGACAGTGTTGATAACACAGGGATGTTTTAGTTGTTGCTGCACTGGTCAAGGACTTTTCAGCTTCCCATGCTCTGCCAGGTGCAGAAGAAGCTGGGAGGGGACACAGCCAGGACAGCTGATCCAAACTGACCAAAGGGCTATTCCATACCGTATGACATCATGCTCAGTATAGAAACTGGGGAAGAAGAAGGAAGGGGGGGACGTTTGGAGTGGTGGCGTTTGTCTTCCCAAGTCACCATTATGCGTGACGGAGCCCTGCTTTCCTGGAGATGGCTGAACGCCTGCCTGCCCATGGGAAGGAGGGAAGGAATTCCTTGTTTTGCTTTGCTTGCCTGCACGGTTTTGCTTTCCCTATTAAACTGTCTTTATCTCGACCCTCGAGTTTTCTTACTTTTGCTCTTCCGATTCTCTCCCCCATCCCACCGGGGGGGAGTGAGCGAGCGGCTGGGGGGGCTGAGCTGCCGGCTGGGGCTAAACCACGACAGTGGAAATAGTGCTGCACTTGTTACAGTGCAAGAGTCGGTGCCGCGGCGTGCGATGCGGCGAGCGCCCGGGCAGGACCGGTCCCTGCCATGGGGAGGTCGGAACGGGCTCCCGGGGCCAAGAGCAGCGTGTGGGTGTAAAGGGAGGAGCCCCTCATCATTAGGAGCTGTACAAGGCTGGCTGCCTTCACAGCAATTTCCCAACATTAACTGAGCTGCACAAGGTCCCTGGAGGTAGTTAATTAAGTATCATCTTCTTTTGAAAGATGGGAGGGAGGAGAAAAAAAAAAAAATAAATGAGGTCAGAGCAACGTAACATGCCCAAAGGATGAAGGAAGCGGTTATCAAAACCCAGAGCAGCAATGGGCTGTTCCCAGCTCCTCGCCCTCGGCTTCAAAAGGGGGCCAGCAATTTGTTTTTAGCAGGTAATCCTTCAGCAAAAAAGATTTAGGCTCTGCAGGAAGATTTTAATCTTTTTTGCTTTATGGCCACTTCCAGTCCTTCTGCTTGCAACCGTAAAGCGGACCTGGAGAGCCTTGGGAATGAGAAAACTCCAAGTAAAGGTTGAAAGCAAGGGTTACTGCAAAAATTGGGTTTAGAAACAAAGAGACTTCTTGGGTTTTGCCTTTTTTCCCGCTCTAGCTTTAGCACAATACTTTCTTCTGCATTTTTGTGATTATTTTTAGTAACATCTGCTAGATCATTGTTACAAATTAGCTTTACCAAAATAATGACAATAATTTGTTGTGGCTAAAAACTGGGTTTTCAATAAATCAAAACCAGAGAAAAACCCCAAAACAAAACCCTGCTCTTAAGCTTGTTTTGGTTTTTTTAAGAATGGCCCGTTCTCAGGCAAAAGTGCAATTTATTTTAATATTTTTTGCAAAGACCTACAGACGCATTTTGAACAAAATAAATTTTGCTCAAAATTATACCTACTTCTCTAAGGATCAAGTCTGGAAAAACATCCAGAACCATGTCAGCACCATACGCTAATTCTCCATCTGACCTTAAAAAAAGCTTTACGCATGTTATTTATCAATCCCCATCACACTGAAGCAGTGAGGGGCTCACGCTCACCATATAGCACAACATAGGGAAATGAAGTTTCAGTAGCGTTTTTTTCCAGACAGAGGAGCACTGTAAGAAAAATCAGCTCCAGCAAGTCTCACAAGGGAGGCTTTGTGTGGCAAAAAGCTGTATTTTTAGGTCAGCTCGGCTAAACTGAAGGAGGTGATTTGTGTGTTAAATAGAAGGGCCGCCCGGCTTTTAAGCTCAGCCTTTTTTTGCAGTACAGACCTAAGTCGCTGATTGCTTTTGGACGGTGTTTGTAGCCGGGAGCAAGTGGCTACCAGCAAGAGGCAAGTGCTTGGTCCTCAACGTTTAAAGAAAGGTGTGTTTCTGCAAGGGGTGACGGCAAAACTGGCGCTTTCCTGTTCCTCTTTTCTCCCAGAACAGTTGTCATCTAGCATTTTAATTGAGTACCAGGTCAATAAATTAATTTTGGATGTTAAATCATATGCTGCATAAAACCTGGTTTGATTAAACGGGTCGTTTGCAGGCTGCCTGGACCACCAGCTAATACCAGGTATCCGCCGTGTCTCAGGGTGACTTATGAGGAACCGGGAAATTGGAGGCTGGATCAGCAACGCAACAGGGTTTTGCTCTACCCCGTCGCTGAGGATGTGCGTTAGCAAAGCACGGCGCTGATGGGAGTGAGGGAGAAGGAAAGCTGCGAGGACCGAAATGAGAGAGGCTCTGAGAAGACGAAGGATTCCCCAGCTGAGCTTCACCGAAACTCCACGAGGGGACGAGAGCCACGTCAAAACTGCCGCTGCAGAGATGACACCTCGTTCAGCATCTCTGGCAGGAGGCACGCACACGTGAGCTCGGCTCCCTCCTGGAGGCTGAAGTCCACGCTGAGCAATGAGTTAGCACTATTAGCTTTGCGCATTGCTTAAGCCATCAAAACAGGACTTAAATGAAGCTTAAGCAATGCGCGGGGTCCTGCAGAGACCTTCTGTCCTCTGATCAGAAGCCCTCAGCGGAGCTAAGGAAGAAGGAAGGGCCCTTGGGTAAGGGCGAGAGCCAGGTGGAGACTTAGGGGGAGATGAAGGGGAAAAAAATAGATTAACTGGGGGAAAGATAGAGGGGGAAGAAGCCAAGGCTTTGTTTTGCAAGTGAGATGCCTGATTTCTCCTATGCTCCTGCTCTCTGGAATGATGAAACTAGGTGCTCAAGGGGTAGGGCGAGGAGGGAATTATAGCAAGGAGCAACCGATCAAATACGTGCTGCTCTCCTGTCAGTGTGCCAAGTGCCATGTTTACTCTCGCTTTTATTTTTGCAGACCGCTCAGCTGATGCTGGATGCGCTATGAGCCAGAGCCAGCGCACGATTAAGCCTTTCTGCAGGAATTCACAGGATGAGCCGTTCCCACAACATGTCAGTAGGTGGCAAAAAGCTACAACCCTTGTGCTAAGCAAGAAATAAATATTTTTCCTACTCCTGCAAGAATAGGAGGTATCGGTGGGCAGCTCTGTCCCACCGGTGGAGATGGAGCGTGTCCCCCCTGGGCCAGAGGTCCCCGCACCAGCACTGCTGGGAGGGAGGGGACATCCCAGAAGGGGCAACATCCCGTACAGTGAGCAGGTAAAGAGGCTCAGAAGAGAAACAAGAGCTGCCTCCCTCCTCTTTATTCATCAGGGGACGCTTGTGCCATCTCTTGACCTTGCTCAGGAATTATTTAAAGAAAGCTGGAAACCATAAGGGCTTAATTGCTGTTTCCAGCATTGGAAAACCAGAGGTTTCGGGCTGTGCTATCGTGGCACAGTCTGAGGATACCTAGCTGGGCAAACCAAAATGTGCCACGGTTGATATTTTTCAAGCTGATGATAATACTTTAATCTTCATGTACAGCCTGAAACGGAGTTGCTCAAGTCGATGTTCTTGGGCACTTTTCTCTCGCGGCTTTGTGTAAGCAGATTGAAGCAATCCCAGTTGCCTGTCGCACACCTCCCAGTGAGTCGGGGCAGATAAAGGGTTTAATAAGGTTAGTGGATATATCCCAGTGCCTTTGATGGTGGGGTTTTTTCTGCTTTTTGAATGCGTGCGTGTGTTGGGGAAGGGAGTATGTTGCATGATGCTGAAAACTGGCATTCCTGAGGAGGTCAAATACTCTGAGCACCAGGTGGGACAGAGTCCAGGAAGGTTAGAAAATCACATTAATCAAGACAACTCGATGGGATCCAGTTGCAGTGTGGCTTTGTTCAACTTTATTTACCTAACACCTCTCTTTACTAAGTGTAAGTAAATCATTTTTCTGCTCAGGAACAATAACAGATATTACAGCCACCCTAGCTGCAAGATCTCTGAAATACCGTCCTGCTTTTTTAAACACAGGGGTGAGGTTCATCGACATTTCCTCTTATAAGTTCTACGTTTAATTGCTAATGATTTTGCCAGACATTAACCGCTAGTGCTGACTTTCCCCAGCTCGGTTGTCTGCTTCAGGCAGAGCATTATAATTTTGTTTTAACATTTCAGCAAAACCGGTTCAGCTAATCCTGAGCTGGAGGAACTTGGGTTGCTCTGGCCATGTTCATACCACCAACAAAAACATCCTATAATCTTTTCACTGGGAAGATCAAGTGTCCTTGTGCTTTGGGGCAGAGATCTGTCTGACCTACATCTCCTGTTTCTTCAGGGCTGTGCCATTTGCTGATGCCCATAGCCACGTCATTAATTGCCTAAAATCCCCGTTCTTCGTCATTTTGGTGAAAACTGATAAGGTGAATTCTCTGAAGGTGCTGCATCTGGGCTGAGCAGCCTCTGCCTCAGCACAGCTCCGATCGGGAGACACGTTCAACCTGCAGGATGGGTCCAGCCTTGCCTCAAAGCTGGGTGGCTGGTGTGAGATAGCCACAGAAACACCTTTGTAGCCAGCAGGAAAGAGGCTTCCCAGCCCTTAGATAGCCATAACTAGGTCAGACAAATCCCCCTCTACTTCCCTGCTCTGAAACCTTCCCTCTTGGCTCTTCCTCCTCTGCCTACGCATTGCTCCGCACCACCAAAATCAAACCCCGCGCAGGTTTCCTCATCGTTATTCTTTAAAACTCATCCCGCACCCGTGCCTGCCGGCCGGGATGCAGCAGTGCATCGGGGGGACACGCCGGCGTCAAGGCGAGGGCTCTGCTAAACCACAGGCACCGGTTTCTGCGGTGCCTGGCTTGGGTTGAAGCTGTGCATGCCCAGCTACGTCGAGTGGCAAGTTTCATCCTCTCCATAGTTGACTGTAATGAGTCAGCCTTCAAATGATGAGCTAATATCGAGCATTGGGAATCGGGAGCTATTCAGAGAAAAACAGCTCTGTAAAGTCTTCCTTGCTGAGTTGCAGCGCATGCGTTGTGGGGTTTTCTTTTTCCCCGTCATCTGTAATTTGTAGAAAAGTCTAAGTTCCACCTTTAGTAATAGAGAAAACATTTTCATTTCCAGCCTCTGGAAAGGATGTTAGAAAACATGAGAAGAGGATGAGTTGCCGTCTGCCTCTCTACAGGTTATGATGAATTAATCCAATTGAGAGCAGCACAGTCAAACAATTTTGAGCAGCAGAAGTAGAAAGCGGGTTTGCTGGTTTTATTGCCTCCATAAGAGCAAATTTTGCACACTGTAAATTGATAAATTAATGCTCAGAGTCTCTTCTCTGCACAGCCTGTGATATGGATCGACTGGTCCACACGCTATTCTCTGTGGGCAGCACTCTTCCCCAACGCTGGCAACATGATTATTGGAAAACTAATCAGCTCTATCTGAGATAAATTGCATTTCCACCAATTATAGCTTAATTGTTGACAGATGGGAACACAGAAGGGAGATGTGTCACATCATTAAGAGGACAGGTGTATAGACAAGTGCCAGATTAATTGTTCCAGCCCATTAAATCATTGACCTTTTCAGCATACCCTCAACGTCGAATTCAAAGCTCTCACAATATTTCCAGCTCACACACGATGACCGTGTTTATCAGCAAACTTCTCAGGGGCATTTTGAGAACACACACGGACTCCAGACACGGACTCATTAGCCATGAGCAGTTCTCCTTTCTTGTCAAAATCAGTTCTCTTCTTTTTCCTTCTCTATGTTGGGGTTTGTGTTCTTGGCTTTCTGTGAAATCACGCACGGCGTGTGGGCTTTTTCCAGGGAGCAGTTTTCTCCGTGAAGCATGTAGACATGCTGTAATGGGTTATACATTTAGGGATGTCGAAAAGAGAGAGAGAGGTGAAATCGGGACAGTGAAGCTCAGTGCTGGGCAGCTGTGCCGGAGGCTCCAGCTTTGTTTTGGGGCTTTGGCTGTGATTTCCAGCTCCTGCTTTGCCTGGGATTTTCAATAAAGCCTGAGAGAGACAAATAGCTAAACACTGTTGAAACTGAGTCAGCCACGGGTGTCTAATTCCCCTAAATATGTGTAAAAATGTGTCTCCTGCTTTTTTCTGGCTATGTAATCCAGGAAGCTGAGGATGCAGTGCAGACACATCCGAAACAGCTTTGTGGGAGGTAGCGCAGGTTCGAGATAGAGATGCAGGACATGCCTCACCCGCCCTGAGCTACCCAAACCCTGCGCTGTCCTGGATAATTGAGAACTGATTCCAGATCTAGTTATTCTGGACATCCTGCCTTGAAAAATGAGGATAAGATGGTTACTCCCGCAGTCCCTGTCCTGTGCCAACGAGCTGATTTGAAGATGTATTACCCTCTGGTAGGTTTTGGAGAGACCAAGTAGAAAGAGACCAAGAGAGACCAGGGAGACAAGCAGGAGGTACGAGGAAGAGTTAACGCCCTTCATCAGCTCTGCAACTTCAAACGCAGGTAAGACTGGTGCTGGGAGTCAGGCAGGTCTTCTTCCCAGGGCCAGGGCTGGTGGTGGGCTCCCTCCCTCCCTTGTGTAGCACCAGTCCCCCCCATATCCAGTTTGTCACGATAAAATAACTATAAGATGCGTAACTGAAATCCCAGGGAATCATTTTATATATGTGCTTGAATGACTTACTGTGTTCCACAAAGATGAGGCACCTTTACTGCAGCGGCCTTTATGGACCTACAAAGACAACCAGATAGGAGACAGGAGAACTGGGTGAAGTTCTCTCTCAGATACCAAATGATTTTATAAGGAAAAGCAGATAATTTTATGAAAAAATACAGTTTAGGAGAGATGGAAACTGCATGGATCTCTTTGATAGATCTGGTACCCTTCATATAACCATCTTTTTCAATATACTTGGGAATGTCAGGTTGCAACAGGGCAGCTTGTTCAAATTCTCGGTGGATGCAGCAGCCTTGACCAGCCCCACCGGGGTATGTGTCTGCAGGAGGTGCTGGAGAGCCCTCAGCTTCCATCACTCACTGCGCAGTGCTGAACCCTGGACAGAGGAGGCAAGTGAACGAAAGCCAGCTTTTTCAGAAGATTTTCCATAAAACTGGAGGTTAGTACTGAAGAAAGTACATGTATTTCTGTGTCTGGGGCAGGGAAGGAGAGGAAATTCCAAAAAAAAAAAGTCAAAAAGGAATTTTAGAAATGCCAGAATATTTATTTTCAAGATTTCCTAAATGAATCATTTTACCTTACGTTTTGAACTGGGTTTTTGTGGTTTAGAAAAGTATGCAAGACTAAAAACAAGTTAAACAGAAAGGTTGAGTAACCCAAAGGCAAGCAAAACATTTCATTTCAGTTGGAACTTAATATTTGGGGTTAACCCAGAATATTTTCCAGCTTCTGCTTGGGTTTTTTGCCAGCTTCCTCCTCTTCCCTCTACCCCCACTTCATTGTTGCTCGGTCCAAGCCATTTTTTCCCCCAGGTATTTTGATTCAGCCACATAACCCAAGCAGTCATTATTCACATCGGTGATCTCCTCATTTCCAGCTGGCCTTTCCACTGGCCCGTACGCCCAGAAATGCTGCTTACTACCAACATCGTGTCTCCACCCTCAGTCCATCCAGCCAGGGGGCTTTCAGCCCCACCAGAGCTGGGGCTTGTTTCTTCAGCACGTCCCTCTCACCCCAAGCCGTGCCACTAGAAATCCTTATCAAAGAAGTCATCGAAGAGAGAAACTCTCTCTGTCTTGGTTCTCACAAGCGTAGGCTTGCGGTAAATCTTCTTCTCTTCTCTTTCCCACTCCTCAGAGCCCGTGCTGGAGGTGTCCCAGAACAGATCCCTCGTCCGCGACTCCCTGCAGAACCACAGGTCAACCTTCCTGCTCTTGCCTGGAGAAAGTTCAGACCCATCATGCTGCCTGGAGAGTCCTCTACCCCATGTGTTTCCTTGGGGAGAAAAAAAAAAAAAAGATAATTTTGCAAGCTGCATGCATGGTCCCTTAGAGTTTAGCTGGAAATGGCTATGGGCAGCTGGAGGCATGTAAAGAAGATCCTGAGATCCCTGTAAGACCAGACCCCATGCTCGGGGCTGGGCAGCGTAAGGTATAATATACTCAGGATTATATCTGGTGAAATTATAGAGCCTGGCAAGAGGCAGTATGGTTTTAACCCCAAGAAGAAGAGAGCTGAGGCGAAGAAACACGAGGAAACAGGAGCAGCCAAGTCTGTTCCCTTTTCTCCTGGTGAAAGTTCACCGGCAGACAAGTTTTTCACTGATTTAAGCATTTTTACCCTCAGTGATACGTTTCCAGCCTGTACCAGAAGCTGTCACGTGCAAGCAAAGCAGAACAGGGCTCGTGCCTTGGGGATGTCAGTACGAAGCGGCGGCTAAGATTCGCTTCGATTTCCCCTTCGCTGGGGACAGTAAGGTCACCTTGTGCGCCCTGGCATCTCCAACCCCCCCAGCTGCTCCTCCAGCCTGTGTCAACCACTGCCCCAAAGCTTAGATCAGACTCACGGCCAAATCCAAAGCACCGCAGGTCAGCCCTCCAGATTTTTGCTACGTCCATTCCTGCTGCTCGCCCATCCCCGAGGCGTGTGGGGGAACGACAAGCCCCTGCTCAGCGGTTGCTGGCATCGCTGTCATGCAGACCGTGCCGAGCTCCCTCCTGCGCTACGGCGTGGGCCGCAGCAGGGAGACGTGCCCAAGAGAGGCTGAGATCTGTCACCGTTAAATTAATTTCACCTGATGCGTTCTCACGTCAGATGTTGAAAGTAATACGGAACCACGGCTGGAAATCGTCTAACCGGGAACATCTCACTTTAATTACACATCACCCAGAGGGATGCAAATCTGTGATGGAAATTGCCTGGCTCTGGGCAGTGGGAAGCGGTTTCCATATAAAACTAAACCTAAAAAGTGAGTAACCTCAGTGACTGTAACATTTACCCCATGGTCATTTAAGGATGGCAGGAGTCCAGAGGCTACACCATGCATAGAAATGCAACATATTGGTGGACCATGCAATGATGAAGCCAGGAACAAATCTCTGGCAGCTGTTGCTCAAGCAGCTCATTCTCCGTTTCTTTCTCCTGCTGAGCCCCATTCCAGCTTCCCAAAGTGCCCAAGGGTGTTCTGCCAGAGAAGACTTACTGCAAGGTTCAACACCCCAAAATGTATGTAGGTGCCCTCCTTCAGTCCTTCATGCACGTGAAGGGGGGGAGACAAGGCTGACTGTTCTCCCAAAAAACAGTCTCACAAGGTCCCTGAAAATAACCAGAGATCTCAAATCATCCAGGTTTCCCTTTTGCTGCGAGGGAACGTCACACTTGCTTTCTCCAGAGCAGAAAAATTTGAGATGTAACCAACCTGGTGCAGTAGAAGAGCTCTTCTGAAGCCCACCCTGCTTGACCCCAGCTGAAGATTTGAGCTGGTCGTTTGCACCATGTGCCCTGGGGTATTTTGCCAGGGAACCAGGCAGTTGTGTACCCACCAGCGACTGCAGCTACCAGCGGTTCAGCCCTCTGCTCCCTCCAGGAAGGGACCAGCTCCGTGCCTGCACGGGGCAATCGCTGGGTCAGCGTGGGGCTGGGGCTTGGCTTCGGCTCCCCCGCTGAGGATGGATGCCTGTTGTGGCGGAGACGCTGACAGAGTAATTCGCGTCTTGTGCTTGAAGGAAAGCTGGCAGGGCACGCTTTAATTGGCAACTGCCAACTCTGTCAGAGTGACCACTGTGATATTGTCACAGCCTACGTCCACCTGAGCACACCCCAGGCTCGGGCAGGAGGTGTCCAGTGCTGGGGCAGAGGGCGGGGGACAAAACCTGGTGTAAGGGTTGATCTTCAGGCAGTCATTTTCCATTTTTTTTCTCCTTCACCCCTGTGGCCGTCATGTTGGTGGAGCTTCAGAGGTTTCCCCCAGCCCATGTATGCTCACCGATGCAGTGGTCTGTGTGCTCACCTCCTGGGACACTTTTGCCCAATGGAAGCCCTGCCTCTCCAAGGACATGGGACCGCAGGGACACCCTCTCCTCGTACTCAGTTTGCCGTGCAGGGCGCATGTGGGCCAAGCTGCGACTCTTCTGCCGGTGGAAACCGGCTCCTGCAGGACCTGGCCCTGGGGACTTTGCTTTTATGCCCCTGTGGCTATTCCATGGCTCTTATTTCACATCTACTCAGGTCTATTTGGATGCTATCAGAGAAGCAGCCCAGAAACCTGCGTCCTGCTCTGAGGCACCCCAACGCTTTGCCTTACGACCCCACCTCACTGCTTTCCCCCTCCGCCTCCGGTCTTTTGAACTTGCACTGTGTCACGGCAGGAGATGGAGCAGTGGAAGCAGCTTCCATAGGGAAACTTCTCTGATGACATTTAAGAGGCTGGCAAGTTTTACATCTCCTTGGAAATTTATTCTACTTACCATGGTCGTCTCCATGAAAACGCTGATTGTGCTCAGCAGGGACGAGGTCTCGGCTTTCGGCACTGTTGCCTCTCTGTAGAGTGTCAAGGACTTTCTTCGGGCTGAGTTCCTTGATTTTTTGTTTATTGATTTTTGCCTCCCTGTGGAGATTTCGCTTCAGCTCTGCCTGGGTTTGCAAACGAGGCATCAACACAAGCAGCAGAGGAGTGAACACGTTTTAACAGCTCAACACGGCTTATCATTAGGGGGTTGGTGCTGAAAATAATCACGCAGTCAAGTAGTTTAACCAGGGCAAATGGTATTTGCCAAACTGGGTATGTGACAGAACATGAACCAGACAGAGATTTTTTTGGTTTCTTCACGGACCACGGCCAAATGAGGGCAAAGCATTGCAAAAATCAGAAGTAATTACTGATCATGGGGACCCCGGGGATGCTCCCCACCTCGCCTCTGCCTAAACCACCAGGAAAGCTTCATCTGCTCTTCCCAGAAATAGGCTTTAAGCCTCTTCGTCCATGGGAGAGACATAGGGGATGAGCAGACCGCTGTCTGAGAGGGGAAGCCCTGGCCTCTCCCCAAATCTATCTCGGCGTTACCTCTCGGCGCCTGCGGGTCAAGTCCAACATCTGCAGCTTGTGCAAGTGCTGCCGCCTGCCAGGGAGGTGTCTCAGGCTTTGCCCCCTCTTCTCCGGAGCCTACGAGGTGTTTAAAAACATAACTAAACACACCTGCATTTTCTGAAAGAGAAAGGAACAGCCACCAGCTCACAAATCCACACCCGGCCCCTCAGGCACTCCCCGGGTGAAGGCAGCGAGTGTCTCCCTGCATAGCCAACTTGCAGAAATTTATCACAGATTCCCACTGCGCTTGCAGTTTATCTCACAGCTCTGGGGCATGATGGAAAAAAAATCTTCATTAAAACAATGTATACGTGCTTCTGCCCCCCGAGGTGTTACCGCTTCGGGTAAGCTGTCCAAGATAATCTCATGATCCGAAAGGAAGAACCACTTTTGCATGTTTGGGGTTGCAGGGGGTGTTTACGGCACACAGCACTTGCAGCCCTCTCCTGCCAACTGCAAGCGATGGGCGTTCAAGTTGCTCAGCCGTTTAAAAACGTGGTCCTCAAACCTTTAGCCAGGGATGGGAGCGCAGCCGGTGTAAAACACCAACTTCTGCTCTCCAGCTCTTTGAGGTGCCCGAACCACGAGGGAAGGGAGCCTGCAGCCAGCAACGACTCGTGCACAGGGCTCGACCCATGCACTTACCTTTGTTTCTGGGCTTGCAGCCACTTCTTGCTGACTCCAGGGCTTTGCAGGAGCAATTGCTTGCAGAGGACCAGCGGGTTCAAGCCTCTACAAGTCCAATATTTATAATATTCAGCATTGCTTGTTCCACACAATCATAAAACCCTATATGAAACTACCTTGATATTTTTCCAGCTCAAATTCTGGCCTGGCTGCTTGGGATACAGGAAGGAGATTAGCATCTCTAGCAGATGCTCAGGGAGATGAACATCTCCTTAGGTGCTTCGGGAGTGAACAAAACTGGGGGAATCTCCTGCATTAGCAACAAAGCAGCAAAAACCCAGTTTGACATTAATTTCATCCCTGTAGTTATTTCTCTTTAAGCCTTAACAGTGCCCAAGGCTCCAGCCAAGACCAGAGTGAAGATAAATCCCAGCCCAGATTGCTTCATGTTGAAGCTGAAGCATGGAGAGGTATCATAATTTAATATAAAGTCTCCTAGCAGGTCATCCTAGGGCAGAGCCCAGATACCTGAGACCCAGAGGACCATCCCCTCCGTCCAACCAGTCTCTCCTGTGTTGGCCTGAGTACAACCTCTCTCTGCAGGACTGTGCATGGTACCAAGTGTCTTTCCTGGTGGCTAACGGAAGTGGCCAGAGACTTGCCTTACAGATTGCTCTGAGCATGGATTTTTATCTTAAGGACCTAAGTTGTCTCCTTAAATTGTGTCAAGCTAGTGGATGATACTGGGTCATTTCATGGCTTGATATTGCCAGCGTCTCCTTCTAGGATGGGAGCTCAGTCCAGCTTCCATAAAAATTAAGGGGAGCATCATCAAGGACTTCATCGGTAAGACCTGACTGACACTTTATATGGGACATCATTAACCTCTTGCATATGAACTAGAGTGTCCTCTAAATGGGGATATGCCTCTGGCTGTCTGCACTGAACTGCTGCCAGAGCCTGAGCTGTAGTTTTGAAGCATCCTGTAAAATCAATGCAATAACGCAGGAGAAAAAAGAAAGTCAGCAGCATCACGTAAAGGAGGCATCCCCCTCAGCCCCAAACGGCAAGTTCACGTGTCTTTCGGCATCAAAAAACTCCACAAAACTGAATATGAAGCTTAAAAAATGGCACTAGATGGCAGCATGTGACACCACAAGCTGTGGCCTGGGCTCTGCATAGCTCCTAGATGCCACCAAGGCAGCCAGCGCGGGGTGGCTGAAGGCAGATGAACTCCGGCATCTATCGACTCGCCCGGTGGGGAAGCCAAGTTTCAGGCTTTCGCCTAAAGTTGTGTCGCTGGCTGGCAAATCGACTCTTTTGTTTCATCTCTGTGAACTTCATGGGATTTTTCTCTGGAAATACTCCCTGACCAAAATCCTCTAAAAGTCCTTGAGAAGGCCATGCCGTCCTGCTCCGCTGCCTGTGAAAATATTCCCACAGGGAAAAGGGCTTTTGCTGGTGCTGTTTACACTCCCTCACAGCAATGGCAGAAGCACGGGGTAGGATTAACAGTGGTGGTGTCCTGCAATGAGTATTATCACTGTTTTAATACATAAATACAGCCGTAACGGAAATAAGATCAATGGCTAAAGATTACATGCTGGTAGGAGATTTTTAAATGAGGCTGCGATTCCACGCGACGGTTCACCGGGCGTAGCTGGACTCGTTCCAGGTGCCGCTGCCTCATCCTCCCACCAAACCCAGGGACACATTATTCAGTAGTTGGTGGCCATCTGTGCTCTCTGAAGCCACCAGTCTTGGCCAGAGCTGCAGCCTGGGTTTCAACTCACCCCGCCTGGTGGCTCCTCTGTTCTTTATTATATTAAAAAGACCCTAATCACAGCAAGGAAGGCTTGAGCAAAGCACCCCTGCTTCAGCGGGTTTGCTGTTGCGGGACACGTGCAGAGGGTTTGTCACCAAATTTTGGGAGAGTGGAGATGCTCTCAGGGAGGAACAGGGGGGTCTCAGAGCAGCACAGGCGAGATGCTCACCCAAGGATTTTAATTGCGAGGGGTTATATAGGTGGCTGGGAAGAAAGGTGACCAGTGGTAGCTGGTCCAAGCTGCACCCAGTGCTGGGACAACCCAGCACCTACAGGAGTGTTACAGAGAAGCACATGGCCAGTTTGGGCAAATACATCTCTTCCATGGGTTAAACAGGCAAGAAGTGCGTTTGCCTCTGTTTGTCCCCAACCACCAGCCGCTGAGGACTCCCTCCA
This sequence comes from Mycteria americana, assembly GCF_035582795.1. Taxonomy (NCBI): domain Eukaryota; kingdom Metazoa; phylum Chordata; class Aves; order Ciconiiformes; family Ciconiidae; genus Mycteria; species Mycteria americana. Next base: position 69,030,164 of record NC_134369.1, on the reverse strand, counting down.
GCTGCCTAATTAGGCTGCTGATGTGCCCTGCGCAGCTGGGCTCTCAGGAAGGTCTCAGCAGCAGGTACAACATTGGCCCTTAATTGCTGATTAAAAGTCCTGTCTAAATGAGAGCACAGGGAGGAGGGGAGGGGGCATTTCCAGCAGCTGAGTGCTTCCTTGAGCAGGACACCCTGCTGCACCCAGGCTTGGGGGGGTCTGCTCAAGTCGTCCCCTTCCCCTGTCTGATTTTATTCCTCTGAGCCCTGTTTGCTCTCAGTTTTGGAGCCCCCAGACCTGGGCCAAGCAGCAGGGAAGAAACAGCTGAAAGCCTCAGGCCAGGGCTCTGAAGGAGAAAGGTCTGAGGAGCAAAGTGGAGGAGCTGCAGCTCTGGGGCATCCAGAGCGGGGCTGAGCCTGGTGTTCCCCAGCGTCCCTCCCTCACCCTCTGTGGGCACGTAGGGAAGGAGGGAGACCTCCATCTCGGCCAAACACTGACAGCTTTGCATCTTAAATAGTGAGCAGGTAAGAGATGGGAAGTTGGAAGGTATTGCTGGCTGGTTTGGGAGGGTGTGGAGAAGCAACAAAAATGCAGGTGGAGCACAGAAAGCAGTGTGCTTCTCTGGGCTTGGGTTTTAAATAACCTGATTCATGGCAAGAATTGTACAGCCCTGGTAATGCAGCTCCAGCTTAGCCCTGTGAGCACGTGATGGCCTCAGCCTCACCCGGGTTTTGTATTGTATAAAAGCATCAGTGCATAAAAATATCAGCACAGAAAATGCATGTGGAGGGCTTCTTGTCACTTTTTTTTTTTTTTTTAAATGAAATAGCAATTCTAACCCTTGTGTGGCATGGTATGCTAGCAGTGTTTCCTTTCCTTCTTTGCAGTAAACTATATGGATATAAATATATTTTCGGAGCTTTAGTTATGTCATGATAAGTCTTGTGTGGGGAAAAAACCCGATTGCCAGGTCAGGCAGAGTCACGGGTTTCAGGGCTTGGAGGGGAAGAGATCTGGGAGTGCAGGAAGGGGAAAGGAAGGTCATGGAGGAGTGAACAAGGATGTTTTATGTTTGTTTGGGGAGGAATTTTTTTATGTCTAGGTATACAGATGTGTGTGCGGGCAACATATATACAGTGCTATTGAGGGGAGAAGGTGAAGGTACGTGTAGGTGCACAGCATGCATAGCAATTCTTGAAGCCTAAAATAATTGCTCTGTACTTTCACTGGCCCCTGTTGCAAAGCGCGTCTGTCTGCTTTACCTGCCTCTCTGCCCCTAAGCTGATGCCAGACCTTGATGGGATATTTGGCCTGAAGAGCCAAAACCAGCCCCACGTGATGCAAGTTGGATCCCTTCTGCAAAGGGCTCTGTGTTGGCCACGTTAGCCCCATGGGAGCACTGAGGTTTGGCTGCAGGTACCCAGGCACCACAAAGGAAAGCAGGTCGCTGCAGGAGACGTGGCCTCGTGGCCAGCGCTGGGACACGTGTCCTTGTTGGATGTCTCCACAGCACAAAAGGGCTGGCCAGCGTGGCATGGACCCATGGAGGCAGGCGGGTGGGCAAAGGCAGGGCCTCGCTGCATTGCCCCCTCTCTGGCTGTTCTTAGAAGATGAAGTCCTCTCCCTTGTGCTAATGAACCAAAAATAACCTCTCTGCAGTCAACGTACCTGCTCTGCCCCAGTATCAAACTTGGGCTGGTGATAAAGCTCATCTAGGGATGATCATCTAGAGGTAGGGCCTCCTATCTGCATTGCTGTAAGATGTTTGTTTCCCCCACCGTGGTGCTGTGGCACGTGCCCACGTCTCCAAGAAAGCCCACGTCAATGGGTCAATCAGAGCAACTCCATAGGGAGCTTTTCAAACTCATCTTACTTGAGGTCTTCGAGGAGGGTGCTGTTTAATGATGCTGGTTTCTCCCTTTTCCGGCACGGTGTTGAAAGAAAGAGGCCCTGAAAGATTAGAGAAGAAATGGATGAAGTTACTGTTGGGTGATCACCAACTCCTAGGCTGTACTCGGCAACAGTTTTCTGTCCTGCTTTTTGGTTGGCATGTCCTACTAATGTCTCTCTTGGTGTACCCCAGTAACACATGATATAAATTATTCTTAGCTGCAGAAATAAAGTGAGGATGTATCTGTGCCTGCGATTTCTAACGAATGTCTGCCGCATACCCCTCCTACTTCCCTCTACAACTTCTCATGGATCCTATATGTGACGATAACCACCCTCTGTGTCTCCTGTGGCCTCCCCGAGCTTTTAAAATGGGGAACGGGCAGCAGTTTGGATCTCTTCTTGCTGCTCAGCCCCTGAGGCTTTATTATTGTTATTTTTTGGTGGAACTGAGAAACATCTCTGATGCTTTTACTGACCACAGCAGAGCTGGGCTCCAGCCAGCCAGAGCGTTCAGAAGTTAGTGGGTGTTACAGACAGACAAGCAGCACCATCACAGACCCTCATCGTCTTTGGAAATCAGCCTGAAATAACACGCTACACACCAGCGATCGCCTGTTAGTTATTAAAGCAGTGCCTTCACTGAGGCCTGAATGTGATCTGGGCTCGGGTCCGTTCTGCGCTGGTGCTCTTGGGTGGACACGACTGCCTTCTTTTTTTTTTTCTTGCACAAATAAATACTTGCATGTGCAGTAAGTATTTATTTTACAAAAGAGTTCCTCTGTCCTACCTATTCTCCCCAAAAACTGTCTTGGTGCATTCAAATGCCATTTTATACGTGAGTTGAGTGAGGTGTTGCTGAACAGCTCTTGCTCCCATGTGGTGGGAGCCCCGAGGTGGCCACAGGGAGGAGAGCTGGGGATAAAGTGCAGGAATTTCATTATAGTTGATGCCCGATTTAATAGTTGTATTAAAAATAATAATTTGGAGGTCACCTTATGGGGGACTTCAGTGGTCCCTTTAAATGAGCCCCATGGAAGATTGCCAAGGCAGGGCTCTTGGAGAAGAGAGAGAGGTGGTGATGGAGGGAGGGTGTTGGGGTATGGGAGGAGATGGTGACTCCATCGGATAAATGATTGCTGGGCTCTGCTGAGCACCGGCAATGATTAACCGCTGAGCAAAGCTGCAGCTGCTCCGCACGTGCAGGAATGGGTGCCTGAAGCAAAAATTTCCAGTGCAGGTGGCTCCTCCGGAGATAGACTTCAGCTGCTGGGGAGCACAGCTTGTAATAGCAGCTTGTAATAGCAAAAGGGGGTGGTTTATTAAGTTCTTGCCTCTCAATCTGCAGGACAAATTAGTGCATAAAGAATTTCTAAGGGGGAAGTAAAATGTAAGGAGGTGGCCCATGGTGCTGGGAACGTGGGACCCGGCACACTTGGGCTTGGAAGAAGCTTGTTCTGGCAAGGTGTATGGCTTTGGGGAAGTTATTTCTCCCTTATGAGATTTTTTTTTTAATATATTTAAATTATTCCCTCTCATCCTATCCATGCATGTGTCCTGTAGGAGGTTTGCCCTTATCATCTACGGATAAGGAACTGGGAGCCAAGTGCTCGCTGTCCCCAAACCTGCTCGGTCCTGGGGCAGGGACGGTCCCTGGCACACCTGCGTGACGCGGCGGGGAGGGACTACTGTCCCACCACACAGCCACCACTGAGGGAGCACGGGGTCCCAGCTGAAGTCATTCTCATGACTTCTATTTTTTACCCTTGCACTTCAGTGGCAGCAGATTCTCCCCACTGGAAGCAGGATTTAACACGAGCCGAGATGAACCCTCATAAACCAAATAAAACCTATTCTCCTGGAGGCTTTGCTTATTTAGACAGCAGCTCAAGCTAATACATTGCTCAAGTACTCTTGAGCATACTCTTTTTATTTCTGAAAATGAAAAGTAATAGAAAATGACATTTATTGAGGGGGTTTTAAAGTTTTTTATAAAAGCACCTGTGTTTTATAGGCATCTGTTAAATACCCAGTGATGATGATTTTCCAGAACAGGAATATTTGGTTGCTCTTGCTGTCATGAAGTAGTTGAAACCCCCTGTTGTACAGCCACACCTGATCTGTATTTACCCCAGGTCCTCTGGCTCTGGGAGCCTCACTGCTATCGTGCCAGAGGTTTATTTGCTTTCACCGTCTCCTGGTGCCTCTCGGTGGATGATCCTGAAGGAAATATCCCGCCCCTGGTGAAGCAGCGGTGCTTAACGCTGCTCGGCGTGTGTCAGAAATTCATTTTTGGAAATGGAAAAGAGGGGAGGAGGGGGCTAGGGCTGCAGATCCTCCTTCCTCGGCGTTGCCCTTTCTCAAACCGTGTTGGCGTTCATGGGGGTTTCTCCCTACGCTCGCCTAATGTGGCTGTGGGAAGCCGTTCGTCGCCATCCAGCTCGTTGTACAGAGCTATGCATCCACTTTCAGATGGGTGCAAACCTCATTCCTCGCCTCTGGGAAGGGTTTGGGTACGGATGGAGTTTAAACCCTGCTGTGAGAGGCTGCAGGATGCCACTTGTAAAAAACCGCACGCGCAGCAGCTATGCTATTTGCCTTCCTCTCTGCCTCTTGGCTTATGAAATTAGCCCTGTGCGAGACATGGCTGTAATTTATTTTAATGCTGAATGTTACCTGCTGAGCACATTACCCAGAATCTAATTCTAATTAAGCTAATGATATCGATATGCCCAGTGGCAGCAGGTAAGCAGAACGGTTGTATAACCGGGAGTCAAGGGGCCGCTGTACGAGGCCTTGCTCGGATGCGGGCGGGTGTCATTGCACGCCAGGTCGGTGCTGGGCAGTGGGGCTGTTCCCAGGGGTGATGGGAGAGAGGAGCCTGGGGTCTGGGGTCTGGTGACTGAGATGCTTTCCAAAACAGGCTGGGCGGGGGGGGGGAAATGAGTTTTCCCAAAGCGAAAATATCCTGGAAATGGCAAAAAGCTACTGATGCAAATGGCACGTGCACAGACCTACACCCACCCTGCACCGCAGCAAGCAAACCCGCAGCCCCGGCTGATGCCCCGTGGGTCTCTGCCCTGCGCTTCGCAATAATTCATTGATGACCCCCCTTACCTGCAGAGGCTCTCCCGTACCAGGTCTCCCGGAGAGGTGGAAGCTGCAGGTGAAACGTGGGTTTTCCCCACTCTGCCAGGGCCGGCGGGTGCAGGCTGGGCTCTCCCGGCACGCCGGGGAGCCGGTACGGGGTGGCGAGAGCGGGCAGGTCCTCCCCGGCGCGCATCGGTGCCACCTTGGTCACCTTGGGGTGTGCTTTGGAAGAGCTCAGGCCCATCTTGCAGAGCAGTGGCTTTGAAAGGAGAAGGAAACCCCCTCGTGCACCGTCCTCCCTGAATGCGGAGGGACCCTTGTGAGCGACCACGGTTCCTGGGGAGCTCCCTGCCAAGGCCAGGGCTGGCTCCCACGGATGTGCCCACACGTCCTTCCCTGCTCGGTTAAACATTGACCTGGCCCTGGCCGTTCCCCCGCGGGGACGAGAGGTGACTGCTGTTGACGGAGAAGGGGAAAGCGGCTCAGGGAGCCAGCACCAAGCCCTGGGGAAGCTTTGTTTTTTTACCTACAAGTGATTTTCAACCAGGGGCACCACCTCAGTTGGCCATCGGCTGACCTGGAGGTATTTCTACAAGCAGCTCTTTTGATAAATCTTCAGTTTTTGAAAGGAAATTCAATCCTCAGAGCACCAGAAGAGTTAAAGCATCTCCCACCCTGCACGGGAGAAGCAGCCTGGGGACAGGGGCTGGCTGACGAGCATCCTCCACCCTTGCTCCTGCAGGCCAGTGGCACTGCTGGAAAAAATGCAGCTTTAGCACAAACCCACCTGAAAACATCAGCCCAAGTGAGCCATGTTCTGGAGCTGCTGCAGGATTTGGGCCAAACGCAGCAGGATCGGTGCATAAGGGAAAGATCCACACGGCTCCATTTGTTTCTTCCTTTCCGTTCCCAAGGCGTTTGAGGGGGTTCAGAGGGCACAGCTTCCTCGGAGCTTAGGGCATCGGTCATTCATTTCCAAGGTGGAGCGGTTGGAGAATACGTAGGGAGGATTATTTATGCAACGTTTACTGTTGCAGGGTGGGTTTTTTGGGAGGAATAGGGTTGCGGGAGGAGGTCAGAGCACCTGTGGGCTCCACTGCGAAACACGTGGAAACCAGCAAACACCAAGTGTGTGAGGGAGAGCCCAAAACGGCGTCAGAGCCAGGGTTCATTTAGCAGAAGCTCATCCCACTGGGATTGCTGGAACAATCCTGTATAGGTTTGGAGCGATCGGGGCCTCTTTCGGCTTTTCTCTTGGGAGAGGAGTGCTGGGAGGAGGGTTGCGCAGGGAAAGGAGGATCATGGCAGAGCCGAGCATCCAGCACTCATGGCCAGTAGATCCACGGATAAACCGCTCTGCTCCCCCTTGATGGAAACGGGGAGGTTTTGAGCTGCAAAATGCCACCAGCCAAGGGTGGCACCTCCCAGAAGAAATTATTCATCCCTGGAGCAACCCAGCCGGTTCATGTTTTCAGCTGCAAAGCACCAACATCACTCGTGACTTTGCTTTACAACAGGTCACCCAGGGCGCGAGGGAGCAGAGTAGCTTAGTCTGTTTGGTTTTTTTTTTTTCTGCTGCTTCTTTTTAAATGAAAATATAAAATCAACACCCTGCTTACCTCCTGAGTTTCTCAATGCTTAATGTCTATTTTTCCATTCCCCCTCCCCCCTTCCCCCCTCCCCTGCTGAGAACAGGTAATTCCTGTTAAGCAGCTTGGGAAAATTGTGAATGAAATGCAATGACGGATGTGTCGGAGCAGTGGAAAATCCACGCTGATCTTAAAGCTAGCGCCCGTCGTGCGGTATCTGGGTGTTTCACTTGGGTGTGATGCTGCGGCCCTGGCCCTGCTGAAGTCCTCGTAGGGTCCCACTGCTCCCCATGCTGCCAAGCCCCCTCTCTTGGCCAGGTTTCTTTCCAAGCCAGATGGGTTTCCCCACCTGCCGTGCAGGATGGCACCAAGGCCTGTCGTACAGTGATTTAGGGAAGGGGATTGCAAAGGGACAGGCATACCTGAGGCTGATATTGCTCCAAGCACTTCATCCGGAGGAGCTCTAGGTGAAGAGACGCTCCTTTTGGCATTTCCAGGTGATGCAGAATCCTTCTGGCTGGTTCATGAGCGCCGGGCCCCACCTCCCCTGCTGCAGCACAGCTCCGGGGTACGCGTGCCCAAGGATGTTAGCCCGACAGCACCGCTCAGCACCTTGATGCTGCATCAGTTAATGACCAATATGTCCCAGCAAATCCCTAAAATCTCAGCATCTGTGTGCTTTGGAGCTGCGCTTTGATGTCCGCATGCCTTTACTTTGTAAAGCAAAGAGGGTCAAGAGCAGCAGCTGTGGGTTTGGGGTGGGGGGGGAAGGCAGGCTGCAAAAAGATGCCTTTCCTGCAGGTTGCTGGGGCAAACCGAGAGCAAGCTTGGGGTTGAACTGGGTCCCAGATGGGCCCAGTGGTACTGGAAGAGGCTTCCAAATATTATCACTTGCAACTGCTGGGCCAAAATTACCCCTTTGTGTCTTTACCTGGGCTCCCTGGACCGCAGCTGTGCGGGGTGTTGGGTGGACTGTGCGTGTGTGGTGGTGGAGGTCGTGGCTATCAGCGTCGTATCGATCTGCTCGGCTCGAGAGTGAGCGGTGACAGCCCCTGCTTCAGCAGAAAGTAATCCTGTGTTAACCCCCTCGCTTAAACCTGCCTTTAACACCAGCCGATGGTGTCTGGTGGGGGGAAGGGTGGGTTGAGGCATGCCTGAGCTTCAGGCTGGCTTCATCACTGCCCTCCTGGTGCTGTGAAGCTTTTCTTTAAGGGAGGGGTTATTTAATGCAGCCTTTAATCTGTATTTAAGGTTCAGTTCGATTCCCAAGCGCCGTGCTGTAGAAACATGGGGCTGGAAAGAGCTTTGGTCCATACGTTGCCGTTAGGGACAGCACGTGGCCCCTCCCAGGAGAGCTGAAAACTCTTTACACCTTTCTCCCATTTCATTTATTGCCTGAAACCCTCCACCAAATTCAGCTGGAACTTATAAGTGATACTGATCTTGCCAGAATTGGATTTTCCAGCAAATTTATTGTAGTCAAAATGAGATCATTGATCCCTGAGCGCTCTGATGCCCTTGTTTTAAGGAAGATACCAGGAAAAGCCCAAGGGTAGGGCACTGCCATGACTTGGGGCAGGACGTTTTTGTTTGTTACTCACCTGTGCGTGGAGCAAAGGCAAACCAAGGGGAGGATTTGGCACAGGGCACCCATCTGATTGCCTCTGCCTTGAAACTTCTCCTTGAAAATGAGTTTTAAATTACTGTCACAGCTGTGTGTGCTGTGCGTGTTGCTTCCCACAGTGCGTACCTTGTGCCAAACCACGGGGAAAGCAGCGCTTGTCAGAACATCGCAGCTTGTTACAGAGATCGGGGTGGGGGGAAGCTTAAGGTCCAAAAGCAAAACACTGGGCAAAAAAAGTCCCCAAATGCCAAGATGTACTGGTGTAAGTAGGACGAGAGGAAATGTCCCCAGGTTGCACCAGGGGAGGTTTAGATTGGATATTAGGAAACATTTCTTCACCGAAAGGGTTGTCAAGCGTTGGAACAGGCTGCCCAGCAGAGTGGTGGAGTCACCATCCCTGGAGGAATTTAAAAGCCGTTTGGATGAGGTGCTTAGGGACGTGGTTTAGTGCTGGGCTTGGCAGTGTTAAGTTTACGGTTGGACTCGGTGATCTTAAAGGTCTTTTCCAACCTAAAAGATTCTACGATTCTATGATTCTAAGTGTGCACGGTCAGGTAAGTGTTTCCTATCCCCTTCGTCTTTTACCTGCTGGGAGGGCAAATGGAAGAGATGGGTTGCAACAAGGCGATGCGTTGCAGAGACCGATGCAGGTTTTGCCCTTGAATCAAGCAGAAGGAACCGTAATGATGCAAATAGGCTTCTTGTCGTTCATTGTGCTTGCAGCGTGTTTAGCTAGCGATAGCGCAAACAAACGGAGCAGCGAAGAGAAGAAAATAATCCAGCACCATTTCACTGCCTGGGATACACACCAGTGCGACTAATAGATCCCGTTATTACACATCTGTAGAGTCAAGAAATACGGCTCGTTCCTCCCTCTGCTGCTTGTCGCTTGTATTAACAGGGGATATTAATCTTATTCCAGCCAAGGCTGAGGATAGCGGTGGTGCTGAGATAACATTGTCCGTGGTGCCTGGTCGCTGAGCCCTCCGGAGAGGGTGCGGGCAGGCGGTGATGCTCGAAGCGGGTTATTCACAGCACGTTTTGTTTTCCTTCCAGAGAGCCGGGCCCTGGAGTGAAGGAGAATCTGATAACGCAGCTGCTGGATCAAAACCGGCGTTTTCCTTGGGGTGCAAATGAGACGGTGCAACTGAAATGAAGCCCTCGCGTTGCTGGAGACGATGGAAGGGCTCATCAGAGACTCCCACGGCGGCAGAAGTAACCACATCTGATCGGTCACTTGACGGGCGTGATTATTGGTTTGCATTCCTCTGATGGATCATCAATGCGGTCGTGCAAAATAGCCTCCATTTATTGTCTGATTTCTTGGGTTTAATGGGTTTTCTCCAGCTGAAAGGCTGAGCTGCGCTCTAGGGAAAACAATTACCTTCCTCGCTTAGTGAGGAAGATAAACTGCGGGTTGGGCAGCGGGGGAACGAGGGGGCCTTAACGAATTGATGAGCAGGACGAGCACTGCTGGAAAGCATCTGGGAACGATGCAACTGAGGGGTTAGGTATCTGCTTGCCTCTGGGGATCTGGGGCACTTGTGGCTACAGCGGTGGCCGTTACCCGGAGCTGATGGTGGGAAGGATGCCGGAGCAAATCCCTCCTGCCTACCCACAGCAGGGGCTGGGGGGACCGAAGCGGTGGCAGAGAGGGGAAAGCCTTCTGCAGCCCCGGTTCAACCCTCGGCGCCGTTTGCTGTGCAGGCAGCGACATGGGGGATGCTCGCTCCTAGCAGAAAGCTTGGGTTGGGTTAGACATTGTCTGTTAAGCCTGAGACGAGGCGGAAGGTGGCTGCTAGCCTTGGGGCTTACATGGCTTTCCTGCCTGCAGAAATGCAAGAGTGATCGCAGGTCCCCGAGGATGGGCCATGCACAGGGTCTGCTCGTAGAGAGTGACAGGCTGGCACACAAACACGCTGTGCCCCTGGCCATGAGACAGCTCAAGTAGGGGAAAACTGACTCAAACACAGGGATTTCACATGATTTTTCTCCACTGAATACTCAATGAGGTTCCTTGAAGGATGCAGTCCTAGGCCTGAAGACACTGCCATGAGGCTGCTTGCCAAAATGTACTCATCAATGCATGCTAAAAGGAAATGTTTGTTTTTCCCGTGTGTTCAGTTTGGCAGGAGCTAAAATTTCAGTAAAACACCTCTCTCAAACTATCTGTTAGTGTAAACGAGTATATCAACGCCAAAAATCGACTTGAGGTGGTGCCCAAGCTGCCATGTGCTGTTTGCTCTCAGCCGTATTGTCCCTTCAGTATGTCCTGTTTGATATAATTCACTTTTTTAGAACATTTTTAATGTCTAGATCCTTTTGAAAGCAGCAGACGAGGAGCTGAGCCCACTACTCAAATGCTAGAAGAGACTTTTAAAAGACCGTGTGCGATTGTGCACCCAACCCTTACACCTCTGGGTTTAGTGCGAAGGGGATGGTGGTTTGGGTTGGTTTCTACAGCCCTAATTGTGCAGTCGTGTGATGAAAGAGCCCAAGTTTGATGGTTGTTTTTTTTTTTTTTAAATACACATGAGTATTTTGTTAGCTCTGCTGGTTGCACGGACCAGTTTAGACATGAACATTAAAAGATAAAAACCATCAAATAGGAGAGAGTCAAATAAAAAGGTGCTTTTTGTTATTATTTGCATGAATTGCCTTGTTCGCAGCAGTATTAAGCCCTAATGGCCATGGGGACACAGCGGCTGCCTGCCACCCTCCAGCCCCATCACTGCCACCTCTGCCCTGGGACCAGCGATGCCCCCGGGCACGTCTCCAAACCCTGGGGCTCCCATGGGACCCCCTCGTGCATCAGTGCGGTACAAGGGGTGCGTTAGGACTCGCCAGCCAGGATGTGCTCGCGGAGAGGTGAGCTTGCAATCAGCCCCCAAATAAATCGTGGCTTTGTGCTGGGTGTGCTCTTGCTGGTATTTTAGTAAGAAACATTGCTATCATACAACTGATATTATTAATAACAAACATTTCCTTTCCCTAGTAATTTTTTTTTTCTGGCAGAAATACCATCAAAAAACCCCTAGTAGCTACTAATCAAACTCACAAACAGCGGGCAGGCCAGTAGAGCTCAGCAATCTGTGTTATTTTCCAGTTGTTTCTATTCTTCTTAAAAAGAAGAAAAAATAACTTCTGTCTGCATATCAAAGTCATCTTGCGTGGTTGATCCTAGGAATGCTGTAACGGAAAACAGCCATCCTAAATTACACAGTGATAGGCTTAGGGAAGGCACTGGGCGGGTTGGTTGGTTGGTTTTGGCTTTTGAAAGATTTTTCATGGTGGAGATTAAGAAAAGTAGTTGTTTGGCCCAAAGGAAAAGCTGTAGAAAATAGGAACTGACATTTCCCAGGGACGCTGGCGATGCGGGGTGTTCAATCTCTCATGAGAAGCTTGTTGTTCAGCTGGGAGTGCAGCTTTTCTGGGAGGAAAAAAGATAAATAAGGCTATTTTGGGCTTTACTATAGGCATCCAAAATTCAGTGCCACCGCTAGAAAGTTGGTGTTGGAAAGAGGCACAGCTCAGCGTGGCTCTGGGAGGGATGTGGAGCTAGCACTGGAGCCTGGTGCCTTTTGGGGGGGCGAAGCTATGGGCGGTTTCAGGTTTATAGGACGTTTGCAACTACGCGGTCACAGGCTGGAGCACACCATGGGTGTCGTGAGTGTGGTCGGTTCTTTAGCAAAGGCTGGGACAAGGTGTGAAGCCCGCAAAGGCTGTAGCAGCAGTCCTGGAGTCGAGGGTATGATCAACGTCAGCTCGGTTCCTCAGTTTGGGTGACTAGGGCAGGTAGAAATTCTACGCATCTACAATCCTAGCAAAAGTAGTTTGAACTGCTTTAATTGGCAACAGCCCACATAAACACGCTGTTCTCCTACGTTCAGCAATGGAATTCTCTCTTCCAACTGGACTGGGAGGCAAGGTGGCTCAGCAGTGCCTACCTGTACCCTTGCCCCCACTGATGTCCTGGGTGTTGCGTGGGTTGGGACAGCCGTACTGAGCCATGGATCTCCACTGGCTGCAGGCACAGTACGCAATGGAGAGGAGACAAGCTTCCAGCGCCGCGCCTCTGGGCTAAGAGCACTGTAGCATGTCCAGGTTATGTGCGAAATAGCTTTCATCGCATATTTCACAATAACGTAACTTAATGAAAAATTAATGTTTTGCACATCATAGAATATTTATTCTGATAATAACTCCTAATATCAATGTGAACATCAGCTTCTTTCAGGAATGAATTCTCAAAAATGCCGGGAGAGGTTTGAAATGGCTTTCCAAAACTACTACCTCAGTTAAAGGTCACTTTATTGAAAGTAAGTTGACATGTTCAATTTTGAGATTTAGCCGGAAATATCCAAGATTTGTATCCTTGAGAATGGCTCTACTTTTGCCAGCAAAAGGAGATAAATGATGTAGACTTGATCCGTATTTTAAACCCACCAGCTCAGTAAGACACAAGCTTAAGTGGGTTTTATTACAAAACATTTTATTGTAGTTACTTACACCCGTTCCTTGATAAGTGTATAAATGTAAACATTTATTATAGATGTATTTCTCTTATCTTACAGTTCATCCCCAGTTCAGAGTAAATGTCATTTTTAAGCATACAAGTAGTGAGGAAATTTAAGCTATATTCACAGAATATACATCTGCGTGCAGTTAAAGTCCACCAGCCCTAAGCTAGTGGTATAGACACTGTCCCATTTGCTCTACTTCTGCTTCTTGTGTGTACGCTGGAGTCTGTGATGTCGTCGGCATGATCCTCACTTTTCTTCTCTTTCAAGCTGTTGATGAACCTCAGGGTTATTTCATCCCATTCCTCAGGGAGCAACATCAGCAGAAACCCAATGCAAATGATGATGGTGGCTCCCAACCTCACTACGCTGAAGATCATTTTGTGCTTCAACAGATCCACAGCTGTGAAGAAGAAACAACAATGTCGTCAAAACTGCAGCAGGATGATCTACAGCATCAGACCAGCCTGGCACATCTTGGTAACCTGCGTGTTGCACTCTGGCCACGTCGCTCTCAATCCTCTAGAGTGACCAGCTCCTTGAGTTCAGAGAACAGCTTGACCTGAGAGTGTGGTACTGGAAGTGCCACACTTAGCCTTGAGGTCTAAGCCTCAAGGTTTCCATTTCTGCTCTGAGAGGGAAGATAATTTATGGTAACTCTTTTATCTCCAGCAGGTTTCATCAGCGTAATGCTTCCTTGGGCTGCATGGACCAGTGATGGGGAGAGAGCAGCATGCAGGTCAGAAAGCTGGAGTTGATGCCTCCAGGCCCAGCCTCCCAACTCCACAACCAGCAACAACAGCACATCTGAGGCCGTCAGCAGCCTCTTACAGGAACTGACCGTTTCACAGCTCTGACCTGCATTCCCCTAAAAATAGATGTTTCTTTGAAAACATGCTCAAATACCTGGAGTGGCAAGGCTAAGAGGGGGGAGGAGGAAACTGGAAGAGCAGAGACAGAGGCTATTCAACAAGATAGGACTCTGGAGTAAACTTCCACATATACACCCTGCCCCGCTGCTGCATGGCAAGTCACCAGCACAGTGCTGAGCCGCAGCAGCAGCACGCTGCCCCTGCCACGTCTCAGCATCAACCAGCATTGGGCTGCTGGCTGGTGATCAGCCTGCCCTCTCATCTGCGTGGTATGGACACATCCCCTCACTCCCAGAGAAAGGAGACAAGAAAAAAAAAAAGGCTTTCACCAACTGAAACACCCACCATCACCAGGAGCATCTGTGGAAGCCGAAGGAGACTGAACTGCTTTTGACATATGTGACAACAGATTTTGACTATTTAGACAATAAACTGCTTCTGCTGTCTATGTGCCTGTGTGCTTATTTTTCCACCAACAACCACGGTACTGGTACCTGCATTTCCAGGGACGCTGAGCACTGTGCCGATAGAGATCAGAATGGGGTATGTAAGCACGACGCCCACGTTAACCAGAATATTGAAAGCTAGGGAAAAACAGAGAAAATAATACATGATTATGGGGAAAAACACTAGAGTGAGACTCTTCTCCTCCACCTTGACCCTACAAGTATGCTATATGCTCAGTATGCACACCACAATGATGTAGTTGTCACAAAGCGATTGATTTTCATTTTTTTATATATGAGTGTGAAATGAGGGGAAGTTCTGCATGGGGGAAGAGGGAGGGCTGTACGTCCTTTCACAAACTGTAATACCAAGGTTATCACACTCATATTTCACAGCTTTGTCCAAGTTTTAATCAGATACCAACGACCTAGTTTTGCTGCCATAAGCCATCATTTCTCCTCCTACCAGAAGGTTGGTGATCCCAGCTTCCCCTCTTGGCTGGGGCTGTGTTGTCCTTGTCTTAGTAGGACGTTTCACTGATGAAAGGCCCCACACCCCTCTAGCTGGACCACATACCAAAGGTGACAGCAGCAGGAACTCATACTCTAAAGGACACTAAATACAATTAGCCGATTAAGTTAACTGCGAACTTAGCAGACTGGAGTGAGACCGTGGTCTTGCTGCCGTGTTGAAGGCAAAATGAAAGTTGTCCGAAGTGCAAATGTTCAACATCTTTAATTTACGGGTTGGGTTTTTTTTACATGACAGCATTCCCAGCCACCTCCAATTTCCTTGAGAGATCAAAAGCAAACCACACAACCTTCCCTTTCATACCATTCCCTAGAGTGCTCTTCCAGCTCTCGCAGCCAGGGCTGGTGCTGTGTGCTGTGGCAGGACCCCAGGTCCCCCCTGATCACCCACCACCCAGTCTTGCTGGTGAGTCCCCTACGTAAAAGGAGCAAGTTTGCCTGCTCCGCAAGGTTGTTCCCTCCTGGCTGGGATTATACGCTAGGGTAGATCTCTGGGTGGTAAGTTATCCCTACTTTTTGTCCCTTAGGTGCTCACAGAACAGCCGCAATTCAGGTTAGAGCAGTTTCAAGGTGCTCACAGGACCTCAGCTGTCAGCCCAACCATGACTCAAGACAGCTGCGTGGATGGGCTATGTACCGGGCAATGACAGCCTCTTTGTTTCCATTTAATATACTTGTACTGGAGACAAAAACCTCTTCATTTATGAAATAATAGAGACTTGACTAAAGGAAAGGATGTTGTTATACCTGGAAATTAAAATGCCCCTGGGCTGAATCCAACAGCTGTTCTGCCTGGCTAGAGGATAGCAATTGTGGCTCTGAAAGAGGGAGTGTTGTGGAAGAGCGGAGGGGAGGTGAAGACCGCAGGAGAATAAACAGCACCAGCCTTTGCAGGCTAACGCAAAGTGGTGCAAGCTCTGCCCAGAGCCCTGCAGCACCCACAGAATGTTCCCTCAGCGCTGTGGGTCCCGGTGTCAGCGCACACACACCTCACAGAGCGTGCCAGGAACTACTGCGTACATGCAGCTCTGAAATTGGATTTATAGCAATCAAGCTGTGCCAGAGACAGGGAAATACCAGTGAAACTACGGTAGGAATGTAAAGATGAAAAGCAGACAATTAGTATGACTCCTTCATGTTTATTCTCTGCTATTAATGTTAGTATTAAGGCTTCTTATGAAAAATATGAATCAATTTTTAAGAAGTACCTGTTTGCACTGGGATCAGATTTAATCTGTGAGAGAGCTCTGCTGCTTAAGGGGGCGGGGGGGGAGGGGGACTGTTTGTGCCTGAGGCTAATTTTGTATTGGGGCGGGATGGGGGGAGGGGGGGGGGGGGGAGAGAAGAGCTAGAAAAATGAGTATATTTTTTTATCACATACCTAACCAGAGGCCAGCTACTCCACACAGGTAACCCCACGGCACAGCAGAGAAAGGGGACCAGTACTCCACTTTTGTAAAATACAGTATGATTGGGGTAACAGAGATGAAAATTAAATTGAAGAAGCCCAGGGTAGAAACAAAATGAGCTGCTTCCCCGAAGTTTGCACTTCCAAGAAACATCTTGAACAAAACCTGCAAAGGAGAGGAGAGACGAGGGTTTTAGATTTCATGCCTGTCATGAGAAGCAAAGTCCTCCTGCACAGAGTCCTCCACTCCCTTGGGGAGAGTGGGGCATGGGGACAGCCCTGACCAGGACAGTGTGCCACAACCCAGCCCTTTCCTACAGAACTTTTGCAAGGGAAACTTTGGTCTGATTTCTGCCCTTTCCTGTGTTTTAGCACAGAGGGGGATACCACGTTATTACAGCGGGGATGGTTGAGTCTGTACAACAAAGCTTAACACAAATGCCGTGAGGAGCAAGTGTAACTAAGAACCCAAGGACAATACCATTCATGCAACGAAAAGTTACAGGATTTGGGCTGTGCTTGGCACTGTTAGGATTTGTGAGGGGGCTTCAGTGACTTCCATAGCATGAACCTGCTGTGAGAGCAGAGTCTAGCCTGGAGGGACTCGCTTCAGATTCACAGGCAGCACAAGCCTCACAGAGGATTTGTCCTACACGAGCCTAAATTCATGCACTTTGAACGGTCACAACAAATTTATCATCAAGACAAAGTCTAAAGCTGGGAGGCAACTTCTCATCCCACTACAACTAACTCCAAACTTCTCCTCTTTACATACCCTTCACCCTCTCGGAGCTGACAATAAATACAGCCACCTTTAGCCCAACCTATTTCTAACTCAGACACATCCCTGCCCTCTTCATCCCTCACCTTCAAGAGCAGCCACTCCTTTCCAGCAGGGGGCAAAGCCCTGCATGTCTCTAATGCATCGCCTGCACCAGGCACACACAGGGGCTCCGAGCCCAGCACGAGCACAGAATACGCAAGAGAGCTGCAGTGCAGACCAGGGATGAGCCGTCCGTCCCCGCTCAGGGAAAGCAGCACTACCCGCATTCAGGCTCTCCTCCCTGCTGCATGTGGCAAGCCCCTTCGAAATAGTGTCGATAAACTGCGGTGGCAGGAAATGATTAAAACATGATCCTAAACTCCTAGCAGCATAGTAATGGAGATTTCATTAAAGGCTCATAAAGGAAAGTCATTCTGAATATTTGGCAGCTAACAACTAATTACCCTCATAATAGATTTCCTGACATCGTGACATTGCCTGGTCACAATACGAATGATGCAGGAGGGATGAATAAAATAAAACATTTATTTTATAGTGATTTGCTTTGTACTCGTGCATTTTTAACACCCAATGTTAAATAATATAAGAATACTAACAAACAGTTATGACCTACCTTATACAATGCAGATGTAGAGGCTGATCCAACAGCATATGCTACCCCGATAATTGAATCACCCTGGAAACCATCTGCATATGCCATCATTACGATTCCTGTGATTGCCATTATTGCTGCAACTATCTGCACAGACAAAGCAAAGCAATGTAAAGCTCAGTGCAACTTCATTACACGGAAAGAGATTATCGCTGCGTGGGGTTTTAATGAGCATCACTAGCTACTTTCTCTGACTTGAAGCCTTCTTGCTTTCCCTTAAATAGGGAAAATTATGTACAGTTGGGAGAGATGTAAAACATAATGAAAGTGTATGCACTGATAGTGATATGGATCTATAGCATTGCAAATTCTCCTGGGACCTACTGACAGAATATCCATCATTAAGTATTTTATAAGCTAAACATCCACTTTGGAGATATGACTCCAAATTTTAAGACACTATGCTCTACTATACAACAAGAAAAACATTTAGCAATGCCACCAATTTGACTTGAAATGCAAACACTTGGATGGGCAACCTTCCTGGACATCAGTCCAGGAGAATGACCCTTGTACTGTGGAATACCAGTGTACCACTGGTTGCTCTTCCAGGCTGCTCCAGTTGTGCACAGTATTTCCTAACAGCCCTGCCAGCTTTCTTGGATCAAATTTCTTTATGAAGCCTTTACCTTTGTGCTTAGGTTTTTGGCCTCATTTGAAAATCCCAGACAGAGCTTCTAAGGAGCTTCAAAGAACAAGAACAGAAATAATTAACTACACCGTATCTGAAATCCTGGGTCTTGACTCCAAGGACCTTAAGGAAGTGGTAGGGATCCTGACATGTTTTATTCTTTGAAAAACTCCCTCTCTCTACCTAATTGCCCTCAACAGGTAAATACAGAGTCTGAATTTCAAAGACACTGAATACCTAGCTTCCATGGACTGCAGAGCAAAATGTGTTTCCTCAGACCTCTGGAAAATCACAGCCCCATTTCTGAAAGATAGGGGGGTTTAATAGAAATTTTTTAAAAAATTAGTATTACATTAAACATTTTATCATTATAAAAAGGCTGTTCATGTACTAGAGCTGGGTGTAGAGCAGAAGATGCACAAATGCAGATACCGAATCAGCAGTAACGTTTAAGGTTCAGACCCTGTTTTCTATTCCCAGATATCCATTAAATCACACAACTCCCCAGTGGATAGGCAAAGCAGGTTCTCCCCATTCATAAAACAAAGAAACTGATGTGGTTCACCTCGACAGCATTAACCTCTGCAAACACTGCCACACCGACTGGCTCCCAAACTCAACTGCTGAGCCAGGCAGGGCTTTTTACCTTCTTGCTCCTGCAGCTCTGGTACAACTCCTGAACCAACACCAATGTGAGATGGACACGTGCTCCCTGGAAAACCTCATTAAACTTCATTTAAGAAATATTTACTACTGGACAAACCCAAGCTTCACACCACAGACTTTAAAGGCATCTTGATCAAATCATGTGCGCTTTTGCAGAGAAGCCTGACTTCTAGATCTCACACAGTTTTACCAAGAGTCCCAGAAAACCCACTGATACTCATACCAAGCAGATGTGAATCAGACTGAGGCAATAAGCACAAAAATCCCACAAAACAATTTCAACAGAGCCAGTCAGTAGAGCAAAACCATGTTTCAAGGGACACACAGGACAGGGACACATGCCTGACTCAGGTAAAGGTGTCCACACATGGGGGACAATGGGGAACCAAGAATCAACTCCCAGGGTGGAGCCAATCTCTGAGACTACAGGGAAAACTGTTAGTGCTCCTAAATCCCATAGGTATCTAGGCCAACATCTTCACTGGGGAACTTATCTCCTGGGTGCAGCTTTAAGTACTTCCCTCCCACTGTTAGCCATATTTTACCACTAACTGAGGCACACAGGTACCCCCCTCGCATTGCAGTCGCAGTGCTGAAGGCAGAGTCACAAACCACAGTGCATGTCTATATACCACCTTACTTCTATTTAAAACATCCAGGCTCCAAGATACAGTTCAACAAAGCTGCCTAGCTGTCACCTAAACTTGAAGATACTGTTGATACCTCCAAATTCACCATGAAATGGCACTTGAAATCCATGTCCCCCAACTTAATGACAAGGGCTGGAGTCACATACGTACTCACAGTCTCTCAGGTGTAATGCAATGGCTCGATGAGATCTGGAAGAGCTTTAGCAGGAGAGGACCAGACAGCTTCCCTCCCCTCCTTCCCAGAATAACACATCCCAGCAGTCGGGCCATCCTGGGAGGAGGGCTTGAGTGCCTTCATCCAGAGGAGGGATATGGATCCAAGACTGCCATCTCTGGACTTAGGGCTCTCACTGGTGAGCTGCTGAGGAGGACAGGGGAGCACGTTCCATTTTCCAGTGCCTAAATGGGAATCTGGCCTTCACTCCTTAAGTGAGCTGGGGTGCTGGGAGACATCACCCTCTGCTGTTCACCCTGCTGAAAAGTCAGGGCACATCTGGCACAGGATGCACATACCATCACCCAAGATGCAGCAATACTTATTTTGATCCCTGAGCTTACATTTACCCAAGGACCTGCGAGCAAAACAAAGTTAAATTCTCTTAGAATGAGTTTCAGTCCCGTTCAGCGGGAACAGTCCCTACAGAGCTTCTCCCTCCTACCCTTGGTTTAGTGAGTAGTTCATTAGTAATATAATTGTGTAATACTGCTGTTCTCCTTACAGCTTATCCTCGGACACAAATACCACAAAAGTCCAGCCTTGAAGCAACACAGAATTACACTCAGGGCCTCTCAGCCATCAGCACGGCCCCTCCTACCAGTTTCCAGAAGCCCCCCCTTGCCCTGCTACACTGCCTGGCTGGTTTCATCTCAGGCTGCACTATACATCTTGCCTTGCACATAAATTCAGATGTAGCATTTCAGCTGTCAGCTGTAATATTTCAGCTGTAATATTTCAAGCAATGTCTCCCACAAGGCAAACCAGAAAAGTCCAATGTAGTTATCCCCTTCTTCAAAGGGAAAGGCTCAAGATTTAACTCTTACTGCACTCACCACCCAGACCCAGCAAGCGAGTCCTTTCCTTGTATTAGTGGAAATGAGTAGATCCATCATCCCCAATAGGAGATTCTTCCTATTGGGAAAAACATCTTCCCGGTTTGGCTACACCAAATTCAGAGAGCCAGTTTCCTAATTTAATCAAATATTTAGAAAGCCAGGCACTTTCTTTCCTGAAACGACTGAAATGATGGACACATATGGAGCACCATCTCAGGAGACATTAGATAAATAAGACCTGACACTGGAAAACAGCGAGAACATTATTTAAGTTCCATGTTCAAAGCTCTTCCTGCAGATTATACATCACTGCATTAGCACAGTTGACCCCTGCCTAGCAATTGTCGTGTGTTTGCTTTAGAAACCTGAAAGCGCATCCTGCAGGCTTCTGTAAGCTGACAAGCAGCAGCAAGGCCACTGTGAAGCAAAGCTGGTTGTTGTACCTGACAGCTCGTTAAACAAGGCTTTTAATTAATGGAAGAGGGTAGTAACTTTCTTTTGCAGCCTCCTAGGTAAGGAATGAAATTAGCCTGCCTCTTTTTTTTTTCATTTTTCCCCTGGAAGAGATCGAGGCCAACCAACATTTTACTCAGGAGGATTTTTTTTCCATGCGGAGCACAGCAGCAAATGACATGCTGTAGTAAAGAAACCTGCCTCCAGACTACAGCCAACCTTCTGGGGGGGGAAAAATGTCCCCAGACCACTCCATACCTACCTAATAAGCATTAATTCAACTTCACAGATGAAACACAACCAAGGGCTCAAACATGCAAACATTTAAGCAAGTGGCTAAATCTAAGCAACACAAGCCAACAGAACTACTCAAATATATGAAGTCAAATATATTTAAATATTTGTGCTTGCTCTGAGCCAAAGCTGTCTGGACTTCCAGGAGTCCAGTGTAACATGGATACATTATTAATTTGTGAGATGTTCAGAAATGTCCAAGCAAAGAATATTACAGTGCAGGCAGGGATTGTGCTATGTTTCCTTGTGCAGGGCAGTAGGTATTCAAAGTACCTAAGGTCTACCTGCACTACTTTTATAGGTAAATAGCTATATAGTCATTGCTGTATATGTCCTTCTCGTAGGAATACTCTTTCTCCAGCTGGTGTTTTTCTCTCTTGGGTTGGGTGCAAGCTCCTTCCCACACTACAGCATCACCGCTGAGGGCACGTGGCTCTCACTGCACAACGCACACTCCGGGTAGCTCAAACACAGCTAGGGCAGCCAGATGTCTGCATGGAGCCCCCAGCAGCACTTCTACAGCTAGTCAATGCTTCCACGGGCAAGATTATGCCGTACCATACGGTGGCCATCAAGACAGGTTTGTCTTTAGACAGTCCATCTGAAAATCCAGCCCCCCAGCCTGGCCGGCAGCTGCTTTCCGGGGTGTGCGGGAGCGGTGTGCCGGCACACAGCTCGGGGATCGGAGAGCCATCAGGCTGCTGGCCGCTTGGAGACAGTTTGGAGACTGCCTGCAGCAACACCAGGCGGGCAGGGAGCTGGTGATGCTGGAAATCTGCTGCAGAGCCACTGAGCCTTGACAGCTGCTGGTTCTCAAGCCCAGGTGGATGAAAGCTGTCTCTGGTACACGGGCACCGGCTGCATCCCCACCTCCGATGCACGGCAGACATGCCCGACGGCTCTGAAGCTAAGAAAGAGCTGCTAGGAGCTGAGCTCCTTTGAAAAACTGGCTGTGCTCCTGGGTGCTGAGTGCTTTTGCAAAAACACTGGCTCAGAGTATATGATTAAGCCCTTATTTCTTTTCATCCCCTTACTGTCCAAATAACCTAATT
The DNA here is from genome assembly GCF_035582795.1 of Mycteria americana. Taxonomy (NCBI): domain Eukaryota; kingdom Metazoa; phylum Chordata; class Aves; order Ciconiiformes; family Ciconiidae; genus Mycteria; species Mycteria americana. The sequence continues at coordinate 69,007,980 of NC_134369.1, read as the reverse complement.
ACACTTGCTGTCTGAGAGGCTGGGGGGGTGACAGCAGAAGAGGCATTCAAAGCACAAAAGGCTGGGTCTGTGCTGTTTTGTCGTGTTTTAGTTCTCAAACACTCTCCTGCGTGGTTATTAACATCATTAAGTGTTATTCTGGCAGGAGGGCTGCTGGAAAATGCTGCTAATTACCTTTCCAGCACTGTGCATCCAGAATCTGCCAGTTAGCAGCAGAACAGTTTCTTTTATGTGCAGGATTTGCTGTTCACTTCTTCTGCCAGGTTTTTCTTGTGCAAACCTGACGGTGTTTACAGCATTAATACTAATGCACATTTATAGCAACTTTTTTTTTAGTCAGTGAAAAATAACTAATAACTGAAAATAGCTTTAGTATTTTTCATCTAGGTTTCTTTAAGAGAGTAGGGTAGGAAAATACAATAGCTGTGCTTACTCCTCTAGAAAGAGGTTGTTTTTAGAAAAAAATTAGCTTTAAGGCATCAAAATTTCCTATTTTTTCAGCTAGACTCAGTATCATCTTACACAAGTGAGTAATAACAGCTGGAAGCTGAGATGATCAAGGGCCAGAGAAGGGAATTACAGCCTCAGAAATTACCAGTCCTATTGATTTCTGTAGAGAAGAACTGAGGATTTCAAACGCTGCTTAGTTAGTCATCAGCAGGCTGAGGGTAGGTTGCATTCACCTGATGCTTCTATGTTTTAAATTATATATGAAATCAATATACAGGTGTCTGGCTTTAGCACTGCAAGATGAAATGTCCGCATCCGTACCTTCAAGGGCACTATGGCTCAGGTCTGTGAAACATGGGTTCACCTCCTCAACTTTGCCTGGTCTGGACAGAACTTCCACTGAGCCAGTCCAACAAAACCCTTCTGGCAGATCCCTACCCAAGAGCTCACTTGTGTGATGGCACACGTCTTGAGGTGCTCAGGCCCCGTGCCATTACTAATTGCCCAGCTAGTCCTGTCTCACTGGGAAATTAGAGGAACTGTTCTACTTCAAGCAATTTCCTCTTCCATTCCCAAATCCCAAGCACAGTGCTCTCTTCAGTGTACTGGTGTCTGCTCCAAGAGCTAGATCAGATGCCTGTGAAACAGGATGCCTTTTCCTTTCATTTCTGAACCCTTCTATCACATTATTAATCAAAAAAAGCTGCTGCCCTCATTTTTTTTTAAAAACGAACCCACTCAGATGAGTGTCCTGATCCATCACGCTTTCCATGGAACTTAGGTCGAATTGCTGGTGGCCCCTTCTGGTCACAGGCACCACACCTGTCCCAACCAGTCCCTAATGAAGCTCAAGGCTCTTGATAGTTCAATCAGGATTGTACCCAACACGACCATTAGGCCTTGAGCCATTTCAATGTGGGAATCTGCATCAGCAGAACTGGCAGAAGGCCTAGCTACTCCTTAGCCAAGGTATAAAGTCAACAGTTTAAATTGCTGCATATTATGAGATTTGTGTGTGTGAAATTACAGGAAACATGCTTGCTTTCCCCCAGATCCAGGAGCACATCGTTTTGCTAGAGTTCTTTTTTTCTTTTTGCAGGGTCCATATTACTGCCAGGGAGTCCTATAACATGTTAGTGCAAAATACACCCTCATGCAAAACAGTTGTTGTCCCTTTTAAACTATATTTGGCATATGCACATGTGTATGCATTTATGTGTAGGTAAAATAGGGTGGCATAAGAAAAACAGATTACCTATTGAAAACAGCTATCTACCCAAACAAGGAATAAAATTGCTTTGGTTAGAATGTAAGCATTCATCACTATGTTCAAAATAAAATTAATTGACTACTTCAGCACTGTAACCCAAGACAGAATAGGTTTATATGAACTGGAAGTCCTCCTATTCTAATTCATCAAATTACACTTAGATGTAATAGCTTCTTGAAATTCCCACATTGTATTACCTCTGGAGTCTGAGATCTCTAAGTGATCTTCAGGCTTAGGCTTGCATCATAAAATTAAATGAGAAATGGCTTCATGGTATATACATACCATAATGCGGCAGTACTATGGCAGCACAATAGCTTATGGATTTAAGGGCAATTACGAAAACAAGAGAGAGTTGAAAATCGGCATGTCATTACCCTTGCTCCCATGAACCTGTCTTTCAGCACAATCCAAGAAAGCAAGAAGACAAAAGCTTTGTTACAACAGAATAGGGCAGAGACGTCTGTGGCTGTCAGCTTCTTTAAAGCCAGTAAATACAGGTAGTTAGTCAAAGTCCACAGAATAGAAAAGGGAGCAGTCCTTTTAAGAAAGAGTTTCAGCGTCAGACCATCTTCACCAAAAATCCGACTGCATTCCCTATGAAAAAAAAAGAGTTTAAAACTCAGCTGGGATTTTCCTTAGCATTCACTCCAGCACAACAAACATTCATTAGACTTTTATCGCATTCAATTAAGTACTTTTCCTAAGTACTCCGCACACCCATAAGAATCTATTGTTTAATTCACATAGAGAAAATAACCTACAATCTTCTTAAAACAGCAATTTCGCAAATAGAAAAGAAGTAACTTACCTGGAATAACCACACTTTACGCAACACTAATCCCAGGGACTCACACACAGAAATGAAGGTTATCTATAATGCACCGACAGTTCCCAGGCTCTGCCTTAGAGGCCATGAACAGAGGGATTATAACCACCATTTTTTCTCTGTAGCTTGACAATTTTTTCTTGCTTTGCTCCAAAACCTGTTTTCATTCTTATTGAAATATATTCTCACGTATGGCCAAGTAAGCTTTAAGAATTGCCTAAAGATACTCAAAAATACTGCCAGGCACATCACCATGGTGGGAAAAAGAGCCACCAGCCAGTGGGACTGAGCCAGTCAAACAAGAGCATAAGAAAAGGAACGAAAGGGGAGGGAAGAGTATTTAACAGCTTTATTTTATTATACAGTGAAAAGTTGTGTTCGCTTAGAGACATTTACTTGTGGATTAAATTGCAAACAAAATCTCAAGCTTCCCAAACACCGTATCACACACACAACTTAAGTGAGCTGTTTACTTCTTAGGATTTCACGAAAGGAAAGGGTCAGCTCTGAAGAGGCTGTTTTTAGGGACAGCACTCCTGTGCAAAGTGGTACCTGCGTGGGCTAAGGGGAGACTGAGTACTCAAGCGTGCAGCTTGATTAAAGGCACATCACTGCACCCCTCCTGAAACATCTCTACCTTTCCCAAATTAGGAAGGTTGTTTTTTAGCAACTCCAGTGTCTGCATTCTTGGTTAAAGGTATTCCTCAAGATATTCCCGGTACGCTTCATTTCTTGACACGGCAGGCTCTCTGACACGTCTATTTAAAACATGAAAGGTCCCTGAAGTGAATGCTTCATACAACCAAAATACCAATGGAGTGAACCAAGGTACCACCAACCTGCAACACATCCTTACGAGGCAACATTAAGGGATTAATCTAAATGCCATGAAGCCTTGGGGCCCCAAAGGATTCACAGCCAAATATGGCTGTGTTTGGAAGATTGCTAAAAAACTAATTATGTAGAACTAATTAGTAACTTCGAAGATCGCACTGCAATGTGAAGTCAAAAACACTTGTTATTTGGGGGGGGAAAGGGGGTGGCGGTGTAATAATTATCCTGATTTGGCTTTGCCTTTAAAGACGGAATTGTTTCCAGGTCTCCTAAACCATTTTTAGTAATTCTGGGGAATTCTGCTGTTAAAAATATTGCAGTTTTTTCCTATTAAGAATGGAAACCATCGCTCTTGTTTTGAGGAAAGTAGAATAATAACATCTATGTAATACATGAAATCAGCTATGTCTTAACCTAAATGATTCTGTGATTCTACTTAATAACCATTCATTCCCTGCTGACACTAAAATGACCTGGGGTACAAAGCAGTCATTTCTGGTAATAATAAATTCCTTTCTCAAACTCTGTGCCAGGGTGTCCAACAAGTTAACACTCAGGCAGGCGTATCAGCTAATTATCTCCTTCACTCTAGTTGACCTCGACGTTCTCAGAATTCAGCCTGTTCTCCAAAGATCAGAACAGAAACATTACACATAGAAAGAGAATAGCTAGCGGTGTGTATGATTTATCTGAGATGCAACACAAATACTCAGTGAAGCAAATAAATTAATGCTTAATTTTGACTGTAGGCTTTTGTATCACTGATTTCAACAGGAGTTGAAGGTGATGAGTTTCCTTGTGTGAGAATGGGCTCACCGGTAGCACAGACTTGAATGTTCATTGACATGCAGATATAGCAGTCTATGTTTAAAAGATGTTTTTCTCCCCTTGAGACGTAGGTGGATGCAGAGGGTGATTCTGAGCTCAGACTACATCTCACTTCAAGACAGGTGGCCTCTGACCTGGATGCACTGTGGCTGTGTCACCATTACATGACACCAGAGCCAGGATGCCCGTCTCCTGGCAAGAACAGATCTGCGTTGTGAACTACAGACCTGCACAGAGCCTGCTCTCTCCAACCCAGTGGGAATTCTGCCATTGGTTTTGATGCACGATTGGATTGTTACACAGCTGTAAATCCAACCTGTCTCAGAAGCTGTCAGGATCTGTCTTAGAGGAAACAAGCTTGTGCTGTGTTAAAACAAGAGAGAAAGGTGCTTGGGCTGCTTACAGTAATGCAGGGCACAGTTAAGTACCCCAGTGCTATGCTGATAGCATACAAAGGCAACAGCAAAACCATCCAAGCACGTCACTCTGGTGGAGTCTGCAAGGCAGCAGGAAAAGCTCTTCTACAAATCTGCCATGGGAAATTACACCCGTCATCCATCGTGGCCCCCACTGCCAGGGAGATGCTGGGAATAAGCCTGATGCTTCTGCTCCTCCATCCATGGGGAGGGTAGGTGGCTTCCAAAGCCAAAAAGGCTGGAGGAGGATGCCAGAATGGGTCAGGTTTTGTTGTCCTGCAGATCTCTGGGATGTCTGCACACAGGCAAACTCAGAGCAGAGTCAGGAGGATGGAGTCTGAAGTGCCCTGACTGTGAATCCTCGGAAGGAGGAAGCCTCAGTGATTATTATATTATTCTGGGTTGGACTCTGTGGGCCGGTCAACCCTTTGGCAGAGGCAGTTGTGGCAACGTTGCAAATGTCACTTATCTCTGAGTTCCCAGAAGCAGTGGGAGGGACCAGCACAGGTTCACAGCTAGGAAAAGAAATCTGGAAACACTTCACAGGCCGCAGGCAATGGACTGTTTAAGCAGATGGAAGAGCCTCCATCACACACAGCAGTGTACAATGACCAGACAAAACAGGGGCCAGTGGTTCCTCACCTCTCAATTAAAAATAAACAGCAAAGACTTGTGACAGTGTTGTGCTGAGGGAGACAGAGACCTGATGAAGTCACCTCCGTGCCTAGGAGAACTCCATGAATAATGCCTAGTGAGTGAGGAGACAGGAAGAATACTTTATTTTCCCAGTCATGGCTACAGTAGATTGCCTCGGGCTTTGTGAGGGCTGGTTGCTCAGTGGTTAACTCAGCCTCTTTGGCATGCAACTAAAATTAAACTTGCAGGAGTCATCACGACATGACAGTGATTAAAACCCTGGGCTCTGGAGAGAGGCTCCATGGACCCCTCCCCATACAGTTAATATATCTGTAGGCTGTTGTCTTAAAGGCAGAGACATATCTAAGGGCAGCTGACCCTGAAACTATGACACAAACTATTTCCAAATGCACAGGAAGTCTATTTAAAACCTGCCCTCTAACATAAATAGCTCTTTTTATTTGCAGGTAGCCCTCAGCCATCAGCTCTGGGCAGTGTGCCATGCTCTCGGGAATTACAGCACCTCAGGCAGTCATGTAGCTTTGCCTCTGGCACCCACTAAATAGCTCGCGTCGCCTCTTAGTTATTCTGATGCCAGCCCCTGCAGAAGAATGGGTTTATTCACCCCTGACACACAGCAGCCTCTGGAGTGTAATGCAGCAGCTGGTTTTAAAACAGTTTACAGAAAAAACAGAGCTAACAGACGCTACCTGGGGTAACATGAATACAGCGAATGTAATTACATCACCCAGATTAAAACTTGGCAAGGCCACCAGTGACATTATGGTGTCAAGAAGCACTGTGGGACCTTTTGTGAGCACAAGTTGTTACTATGTCATTTGGTCCTCTATCTAAACGATGGCATCTGCTGCAACAAAATATCTTCCAGCTCCATTTCAGGAGAGAGACACAGAATGGGAGTAACAATGGTTAAACAACTGGTGAATTGTTTTCCAGGACTGACTGAATCTGAACATTAAGAAAGAGCCTGGCCAGCTGTATTTGTCTGCTCAAGAGCTGGAGCAAAAGAAAAGGGAATTGTGCATGAACCTCTCACATAAGCAGTGTCTGTCTCGGGAATGCTGTCTCTCAACAGAAGCCCTGGTTTTCTGCTGCTGGTCTTCCTCCCTACTGTTAAGACATTCGGGGTTGGAGCAGCTTCAGGCAACAAAGATCCTCATCTCTCCTCTGAAAAGCCCTTTGCCATGAAGATCTAGATTTCCAGTGCTATTCCAAAAGTGGCTGAGGAAGCTGGACTGAGCTACTGCTGCAACATAGATGGAGAGATTTGTAGGTGACAAACTTGCAGATGACAGCAAATATCAGCTACTTACGGCTCTGTTTTTACTGCAAGTGATGCTCACATCTTGTTATCCTTCTTGCTAGAAAACCAACTCTTCCCAAGATGTTCATATTTATTAAACCTGCACCTACCAACACTCTTCCTAGCCAGTGCCTCAAGGCTGCATAGCACCTGTAGGACTAACCTCAGCTATTACATCGTGGATATATTCTGGCAGAAAGCTGCTGAATGTCACAGTGTTTGTCCTTGAGAAGCCAAGACGGTGGATGGGGAGGCAAAATTTATTGACATTGAAAATATCATCCACCTACTCCGAATCATAACTCTATTAGGATCCTACGTCAAGTCTGTGGAGTGTCTTCTGCTGTGGTAAATACTGGCAGGTTAGATTTCCTATTGCTGAGCTTACTGAGCTTCAGATCATTTTATTCACCACTAATGCAAGGAGTTTCAAGATCTTTATGTGGGACATACTTTTTATCTACAATACTGAGGGGATACCAAGAGCTGTGTCTTCTGCCTCAAGAGAACCAAGATACTTTACTGAAATGCAGCAGGGAGGTAATAACCATGAGTTAGTTTCTAAGACCACAAAATTTAATCTCTAAGGTAAAGTGTGAAAGGTCAGAAATACACAATTTACAATCTCAAAGATTATAAACCTTTCAGAAAGCCAATCTAAAGTTGAAGATTGAGACTTCTATCCTTCCAGGTGGGATTTATTAAAGTAACAGTGGCCCTATACAGCTTTGCCAGCCTGGGGCAGCACTCTGCAACTCACTCGCATGATCACTGATCTCTGCCAAGATATCATAGACATTGTTTGTTCTGATCCACCGGGAATATCTGCTGGACAAAATGTCATATGTCTTTAAAGCTCCTAGTGAGTAACTATATCCTCCAGAAACACAAAGACAAATCACCTCTGGACTCTGAGGCAGGCCTGGAATCCCTACAGGACGGGCTTTATTGACAAGAGTTAGCTACTCCACAGAAATAAAACCAGCAAATGAAGCAACAAGAAATCTTACAAAATGTAATAAAAAGTCTTGTAACAGGAACAATATCAAGAACACAAACCAAGCAATTATACAAACAATTGATCTAACTTTGAAAATAACCTTGTTCTGGGTAGGAGGCTGGGTTGAATGACTTCCAAAGATCCTTTCCAAACTAAATCTGTCTATGACTCTCCAAATTTTAAAACTACAAATGATGCTTTTCAATTCTTTAGGTCATCAGAAAATCAAGCGCTCATCCTGAAGAGATGTCCATTCCCATACCCAAACTGAAAGAGTTTGGCTTGTCAAGTTATAACACGGCGCAGACCAAGTAGTTGGTCCCCATCATAAAGTCAGTATTTGCCAGCAGTTACCTCCTCCCTGGGCTGTGAGTTCCCGATCTATCTGGAGTAGGAAATACCCTCGCAAGATGCCTTTCCATGGGCCCATCAGCTCTAACACTAGTCTCCTGTTTCCACATATTCACAAAACTACTTCTCATCTCCGTGTGTGGAGAAATTCCTCTGGGCATGTAAGCATGTGTCCTCACCTTTAAAAGCTGAACTCCTAACAGCTTGGGACATGTATCAATTATTTAAGCATACTTTTATTATGCATTCCCACAAATGTTTTGCCCAAAATTTTGCTCTGATGTATATATAATCAACCAACTAACTGCAGAGAATCTGTCTGCAGGGATATTTATTCTCACCTTCTTCCTTATCTGCTGTGCCTTTGTTAATTCTTTACCCCATAACCAGACGCCAAGCCAACACTGTTAATGTTCTTACAAGTACTCCAGCAAGAATCTGAATGAAGGCATCATTAACGTACAAAGCACCAGGGTTTTCAGAAAACAGTTAATTAAGTGCAACTGTTCAATTTCAGTCACGCTGATTTGACAGAAATGATAATTTAGGGCCAAATTACATCCCAGATCCTGGCAACAGCAGACAAAGGAAGAATTTGGCCCTGCTACACTCCAGCCTGACAGTCACAAATTGAATTCCCCGTGTGCTCAGTGACAGCTGTGCTGAACCCTCTGTCAGTGGGAACAAGGTACGGGCCACACGCTGGTTAATACCTTGCAGAACAGACAATTCTGCTGAAGTCAATAAGATTGTTTTCAAAGCAAGTCTGCACTGGAGTAACAGAATTGGGTCCCAGCTCAAAATTATCCTGTGAATTTCTTCCCTCCATGGGCAGGGTGTGTTATCTCTTGGCAAGCTGAATTTAGCTCTATCCTTTAAGGCAGCTTCTACTTCATCATCAGATTGGTAGAGTAATGGAAGTGGAGGAGGAACTGTGACATGAATTGTCCCAGAACGTGGTGGTACTTCCAAAGCCCTGAGGACAGGTTAGACACAGCTTTCTTAAGAAATGGCTAGGGTGAAGCTAAGCCAGCTTGGTCCTGCTGCAGTGCTGGTAGTTGGACCGGATGATCTCTTTGGGTTCCCCTCCAAACTTGTATTTCTATGATTTCACAGTGGCTACTGAAGAAGGATTTATAAATTTCCACCCCTGCAGACCAATGTTATAGTTAGTACTATGGGCTGCTTTGCACTTGAGGTTGACAGTTCAATTACAACATGCAGCCACGTGGCGTAAGGAAAGGTTGGGGTCAGAGAGACATTTTCCCCTGGCTTTTGCAACACAGAGGAAGAGGTATTTCCATGTGGAGCCTGAAAGAAGATGGGACAAAGCCTTCAAATCATTTCCTCAGGATGACAGCCACTCCCCTATGCTAACTTAACCCTCAGAGCTACAGGGGGAGGAGAGCCAAGAGTCTGCAACCTGCTTTAATTCCTACCACATGTAAAAGAGAGCAGAGAAGGCTACTAGAATGGTCTTCCTCCATGCTATGATCCAGCAGGAGGAGGAGAGGGCAGTTTTCATCCTGCTATTCTTGCTGAGCACAGAGAGCAAGCTATGGTCTTCCTCATGGAAACCATCTCCTCAGGTTTGAGCACCTTCTCAACTATGAGTTGTTTTGGTCGGACTTTATGCTACTGTTCTATCATAAATGGATCAGAAGAGATTAAATAATGGCCAGTGGAAGCCTGATCCAGGCATGAACACAAAATGTAGAGATATTAGATAATATAATAGAAGATTATAAGCAAATTGACCTTTTCATATCAGTAAAAAAACCCTCTAACAATCAATTATCCATTTATTCAAGCATATATCACTCATTTGTTAGCCTTCTGTAAGCTATTTATGAATGAGATTTTCTGCAGCATGACCTTTATTCTGCCTTCTGACACCATGGGTCAAACTGAGAAGAACAGTGATCTCAGTCCACAGAAATCAAGTTGTTTAAAGGGATATTGCCATGATAAAGCCTACCTGAATTTTTTGATTGGAGACTGCTTTTCCTGCGCAGTTGCAAGGTGCCCAGAATAATAAATGGGAAAAACCATAATGTTCCAGTTTGTTGAGAACCAAGTCATGAAAAAAGGACAGTCAAAGGTCTCATATGTGATTTTGACAAACTGCGTGGTCCCAACCCAGGAGGAAGAGACGGACAAAATGATCAGAAATCTCCAGATAAGCTTGAGAAATGTGGATGTGCAAGACTGGCATCGTGTCTGTCCTTCAGCTTCTTGGCTGCTGCTCTCTGTGTGCGTTTGTGTTCCTTCTTCTCCTGGAAAAAAAAAATAGAAAAAGAGAAGGGTTGTACACATAATGAACGCATTCAAAACAATTCTTGCCTTCTCCCTATTATTCCTCTATGCCCCGCAAACACTGAAATCCTGCACAGAAATACTTCAGTAATACTGTGTCTGTCATTTCAAGGGGATAGGAACAAAATACAAACACAATACTGAGGCCTGAGGTAAGAGCATTACGGTTAAGCTGTTGCCACTGTTTGCTTTATCAGCCCTTCTTTCCTTCTGTCAGCCAAACCTCTAGAACAGAGCTACATCCCTTGGAACCAACCACATTATAAAGTCAATTACTGTGCATGTGTGCAAGATAAAAGCTATCTGAGCCTGCACATCTGAAGCCAGGAACAAGTTCTTATTATTCAAGATCTTAACTCAGGAATTACTTTTTTTATTTGCAAGCTGGGAGGAGAAAAAGAAACAGTTTGGTGGTTTTATATAGCCAAGCGGAGAAAGGCTGTTTTCAGTCAAGTTAGTGTATTTACATTTTTGAAGTTAAAAAAGGAAACTGGACAAAACTGAATCTTGGCATGCCTAGAAATAAACCTCTACACATAAACAAGGAGGAATTGGAAAGTTGTCATTCCCCATTTTAGTACAGTACTTTTCAGACCTAATCTGCAGACCACTGCAGATTTCCTATCAGAAGTGTGAAGCACGTAGAGAATTTAATCTTACTGGCTAATGACTTGCTCTCCGGACACATCGTCCAGAGATGCAACCCATGAACCCTATTTTGATTTCACAGATCCTGGCTGAAAACAACAGAAACTGAAACTGCGTTGGATGCTGAGAAGCACTAACACTGTTGCCCCACAAGCTCATGTGGCAGCACTGAGCTCCAACCATGTACCCCATCAGACCATATCACATCAGTCTGATAGAAGAAACAGGAGTTCCTTCTAAAAACCTTGACCTGCAGCTAGTCTTAACTATTACTATCAATTATCAGTCGCATCAACACATGATGTGATATATATAGGGAACAATATAATTGTTGATGTTAAGAGGAGCTATGGATCCGCTGCAGTGAGAGCATACGCTGTCCTACATTCAACTTAAATGTGAAAAAGGTATCCTTTCAGACCCAGCTTTACTTTCCTTTTATATTACTGTTTCTGCTGCAGCCATAAAGAAATGTCAAACTGAGGTTCAAAGTTATTACATTAGACCAACATTACACCTAAAAAACGATTCATTGTAGCAGGGAGTGCATTTGCAATCAAGAATTTTCCTAACCAGGACATGAAGCTTTTTGTAATTGTAATTGTATGCTGTATTTTTTTTCCTAAAAATAATCAGTATTCAGTTGCTCCATTGTTTAGTGGTGAATCAAGAATTTAAATAAAATTACAGGTTTATTAAAAACATGCAGAGGATAATCAGACACAGCTCTGAAAAGGCAAGCATCGTTTTAGCACTCCCTTTGGCTGCTGAGAGAAGACAGATATTTTTATGGTACTAATAATGACTGACATCTTCTATTAAAAGGTAATTTACAGTTTATTCACAAGTTAGAATGGCTTAAAAATAATATATTATGTAACATCCACTTGCAGGTTTTCCTGCTAAGCAAAACTACCATGCAATTAGTCCTTCTTCAGCTAACAGTTAAAATAATCATACAATGACAGAAGACCTTCATCCATACTTTCTTTTATCCATACTTTCTATTTTTCAATTACTAAATGACTATGTAATTGCTGTTACTGTGCATGACACTACCATTAGCATTTAACTTGGATTGTACAGTCCCAGGTTTGAATGTTAGGGAAAGGCACAGAAATATACACTTGTTGCAAGTCCTACCTTGGATTAAAGACCTATGTAAGTTTTAGCCTGATTAAATGTACAGTGGGGAGTTTTCGTAAGTGCTTAATGGGTAGAATTCATCCCATGTAATGTAGTTAGCAAATAACTGCGTATTCAAACTAAACATGTTGTCTAGGGCCCCTTTATATTTAATGACGATGGACAGGAATGATGAGAAGGTAGCTGATTTCATCCTCATATATATCTAAGCCCACTGGAGGTGCTTATCTCTCCCTAGACTAGATATTTACATTTAATTTATGTGAAATTGAGATGGATCCCTGGCCAAAGTGACATAGTAGCTTGACAGTTGCTTTCAAAATCCATGGGATGTGCACACCTAAATCTTGGCCAAAGAATCAAAAGGAGAAGATAAGAAATACCTTTAGAAATAATTACAGGGCTTGAACTCAAAGACATATGGGGAGCAGGCACACAATTCATACTAAATACATTTAAGGATTTCCAAGTCATGAAGCTGAGGCTGGAGTAAGCTAGAAAGTAGCACTTGTGTTCAGATACCGAATGATATGCTCATGAAAAGAAAACACATTGATCAGCCAAAGTGGTTGGTAGATAACATTTTACAATTAGCAAGGTGGTAGAAATCCTTGGTGTCTGCGTTTAGTTTGGTCTGAAACAAACCTTACTTACCCTGTCAAGAGCACAGAAACAATCTGAGAACTCAACAAGGATGAAACAACAGGGAAAGAATGCAGATGACACTGCAAGTGACACATGGAGGTGACACTGGTCAATGGCAAACTGTGTTGAAAGGCAGCTAGCAGAAATACCCTTGCACGGTCCTTTTGTCTATAATATAATTCTTGCTTGTGATGTCTCTGTGACAAGATGGTAACGGAAAAGCCTTTTGCTTTTGTTTTTCAGAAGAGTGAGATGAGGAAAACCAAAACCTACAGCTTTTCTTCTGAACTCTTTTGACTATTTGGCAACTACATCCGAGAAAATAATATTATTTATATTTGTTTACCTACCTGTCAGGTCAGTCCTACTTAGACCTCACTGATGAGGAAGGGAAGATCAGCATAAAAAGGGAAACTAAAAAATGCAAAATAAATGTTTAGAAGAGTATGATGTCAAGGCACTACTCCTTTCTCAAGGGGACTAAAGTCCTTTCTCAGAGAAGATGGATTCTGATTTTGGATGTACCCTAGTGCCAACATGCACAGAGCTATTTCAGCCTGATATCTGCAAAAATGAGAGTAAATTGTTTTTCTGATCTCTTAGGTATGATCTTTACTGCAAAATGCTGTATCATCCACTCCTTCCAGCAATAATCACCTCCAATATTTTTCTGAGGGTTTCCATCAAGAGAGTACTCCTGGAGTACGAGATCCCTCCATTTTTCAAGACAAGAAGAAAATGGCTGACTCTTGCTGCCATCAGTGGTGAAGTGACAAGAGGAAGGTTCATCTCCCACAGTTCCAGTGTGCAAGGGAGATCCAACCTGTTCTTCCTCCCCTTTTTGCTCACAGTATCTACACAGACAGTCTTCCAAAGAACTTGGACAGTTAAATTATTTCAGTCATTTAATGGCTCTCTCCTCCTGAACAGTACAATTCAGCAGACTCAAGTGGTTGTATATTGTAATTGCTCCCATCCCATCCCTGCTGGTGATGGATGCACATCATGGTGAAGAAGTCCGTGTTCACCACACCTACAGGTTCATTTGACCTAAACGTCTGCAGTAAAGTAGGTGACACATTCCTGACGGAAGCCCTGATGTGCAGCTGATCGAAGATCTGAACTGTGATGGTCTTCCCTAGATATCCTTCCACCTGTTGCTCCTTCTCTTCCACTCCATCAGACCATCCATGGTATGAGCCGAGATTGTCATTGTCTTTGAGAAGGAACATGGCTGGCTCTTAAGGGTCCTGGTCTCTGGCCAGGCTGAAACTGAGGAAACATAACCACTTTGTAAAAACTAACTTGCGTGCTAACGTTAATGATCCTTTCAAGATCTTCTGTGCCTACTGACCTTATGATTTCTCAGATACCTAACACATTACATGTTCCTACTGAGGCCCAGGCCTCTTCCTCCCATCCTTGCTTCCTTCCCGCCTAACCCCAGCTTGCACACAGGTACAGGAAGGTACAGGAAGGACTTTCATGTGGCTTTGCTGTTCGCAGCACCGTAAACCAATGTCAACATGCTCGGACTCTGCACCATCTTTCAAAAGACAGACGAAAGAGGCCTTTCGCAGGCATGCTGTGACGCTGGGAATGCGGCTGTTATGCCTACCTGATCTGCTCTGCCTCTCGACTCTGCTGTGCCGACAGATTCCCGAGGGACTTCGATTCTGCAGCTCAAGAATGGGAGCAGCAGAATCTTCAGCAACAGATAGAGGGGAGAGCTGCCTAGTCATGCCTCTGTGTCTGCTGGGGCAGTTGCCTCCTGGCTTGCATTGGATGACAGATGATCGTGAGGCACCTGAGAAGAAAGAGTTTGCATCAGTTTGGCTGTAAACTCCCTGGAGGAAAGCGGGGCTTTCAAACACTCTGTCAGTGAAATGCATACAAACGATTCAGCGGGAGAAAGGAAGCACACTGCAAAAATCAAGGTTTCAGCTCTGGTAAGAATAAAGTAAATAAGTAAGTAAATAAATACTTAACTCTCTCCCCCCTTACAGAAAAAAAGGTGCTGTATGAAAACCAGTCTTTCCCCTGAAGAAATGAGAGCCCCGTGCTGCAGTATATTCTTAGCCCCACAGCTCCATCCATAGGGTCTGAACAGGCAAAGGAATTTGTACTCACGTGGGCCCCTTCCTGAGCACTGACACTGAATCAGGCAAAAGGAGAGGTCACCATTCTCCCTTAGGGTGGAAAGGAGGGCTGAGGAACCACTGCCTTCTAGGGTCAGTGGTGACAGTCCCTCCAGAGGAGAGCTTCCCCTTTCCATCCTCCAGAATGATCCTTGAGACTCTTGTATGGAATAAAGCCACGGCCACTGACATGTCTTTTGGATGAAGACTTCTGCTAAACCATTGAAGATGCCAGTTTTAAGCCTTTACATGCACCAAATCTTCAGAGTAGTTGCTTTTTCTTCTTCTGCTAGGCGCAGACAACACCAAGACGCTGCATTTCACACAGAGGCTGTATAGAGGCACAAGGCAGCAGACAAGACCCAGGTCCCAGAAACACCAGTGGTACCAGATGAAAAGTTTGCCAGTGAGAAGGACACCACATTTTATGAGTAAGAGCTTGAAGGACTGGATTAAGAACCAGCAAACATCAGAAAAGAGTGCAGTGCTGGAATCTGGCAGAGTGAGCCTGGTGATCTTCTATGTACTCCCGAATTTATTGAAGGTGTCTGTGTAAGAGGTCAACACATGAGCAGCACAAGAGTCCTCTTCTCAGAAAGGCAAGATGACAGGCCATTTTGGTAAGTATAAATGTGTGTTCACGGTCAGTTGAGATCACCCACCATTTGTTTTGCAGCTGCTACTTCAACTGGTGACCATCTTACCTAAACTTATGGAAGACGCATATACCCAGAGCAGCCACTGACCTTGCCATGACTTGGAAGAATTTAATTTGACAATCACACCTATTTCGCATTGTAAAGAGTACAAAAATAGACACAAACCCCATGTGTAAGGTGCCAAATGTGCAACAAATATGGCAGACATCTCAGAGGGCAACATTCTTCATTGCAACATGAGCCATTCAAGTACACTGTGCAAATAATTCCATGTCAAAAAATAACATAAAAGTATACTCTAAAGCAAGGACTGTATTCAAGGTTCAAGAGACTGCATGAATCAAGTCAACACTCTTTTGCCAGAGGAAGTTCAGAGGGTTCATATAACCTTCAATGAACTTAGAGCTATGTTTGATTCACCAGGTCTAACTACAAAGATTGCAAAGGAAGACATAGAGAATACGGTATGATACAGAAAAATCCTCTCTCAGCCTATTTAGAGCCTCCAAGGTCAGCTTTTACCCACCAAGTAGACAAGCAACTGAACCAGCAGCTAACCCCCTAGAGATGATCTTTCTCAAAGATGCTCTTCCCTTTCTCCTCTGTCCAGTATGAGGGAACTCTGACAAAAGAGGATGCCCAAGTCCAGGTCCCACCTTGCCACACAGTTCTACAAATTTAATCAATGCAGTATACAAGCCACAGTCCATGACAGTAGACCCACAAAAGTCAACTTTGAAGGATTAAGACATATATTATGTCTAAGCACTGTATCATCTCTCTTCATTTTTTGATGAGCACTACAGAGCTTTTTAGAGCCTACTGGATATTTTCAGACCTTTAAAAAGCCATTCACCTTCATATATTTTCTTTTTAATGGAGAAAATCACAATCTAACAGCCACACAACTCCCCCCATGACTTTGTTCTATTTGTTTCATAACTCCAAGCCTTACTCTTCCCACTTGCAACAAACAAGGATAACATTACCTACTTTGTAAACATCTTGCAAGTCACTCTGAGGTTGAAAAGTACATTAGAAATGGCAGTCCTGGGCCATTCACCCCACCAGAAGCAGCACAACACCTTTATTTGACAGCTGAAAGTTATTTCCAGCCTCCACAAGATTAAGACAATCAGTACGTTTTGGGCTAAATATTCAAAAAGGCACTGACGAACTTCCAGGTCCCCAACTTAAAGAAGTTTTCTTTTCAGAAAGTGTTTGCTGACTGCCTATCCGCAGAGAATCAGCCACCAAGGTGCCTCGACCCAAATCACTACTCACTTTGATATGCATCATTTAAAGAGATTTCATTAAGTTGAAAGACACATGCTACATCCCAATTCAGATATAATTTAGAACAAGATCAAGATTCACATTACACTCAGCAGAATTCTAGCAGATGATCCACAACCAAAATTTCAAGGAAACCTATTTTTCTTCACATGCAAAAAGAGCTCTGAGTTATTTATATCTGGTACAACAAAGCAGCATCAATCTCTTCCTGTACATTGAGAAACTCAGCAGTTGAGACCAAAACTGCAATTCAAGAGATTGCATTTAATCGAAAGTCACTGCTTGATTTACTGAATTCTTCTTCCCTTATGCTTGAAAGCAATCAGATAGCACAGCAATTTATCAATATTTCATTGTTACAGCTAGAAGGCCTGGGCCATCTAATGCTACTGAATTGGAACATATTTTAAGGATATACTTTGACAAGGAAGGTGAATAGATATATGCTGGGCTAACTTACCCGAACCTGGTATCAGCAGCAAGGATAACAAATCACCATTTACACAGTACAGCAGTGAAAGGTCCACGTGTGCAAAGTTACCCCACATGAGAGGAAGGGACGGCAGAAGTCACGTAACTCCGGTTCTTTGTCTCACACAGCAATTATCAGCTATCAAGCAGGGATCCACTAAGACCCAAATTTAGAGGGATCAAGAGCAGCATTTTCCATTGAACTTCCATATACCTTCATAAATCCCACACACTTATGGAGACCTCATGGTCTTAGGCAGTGAAACCATGTCCTCTCAGAGAGGACAACAGCAGGGTGCTGCCACAACTTGCCACGTGCAAATGGAGAAGCAACTATGTACTAAAAAGCTACCATAACACACCTCCTCCAGAGCAAAAGAGGAGTGACACTGCTTGGGTTGGATTCATTTGACTTATTTTAGATGTCAACCTTAGGATGAGAAAAATAGTCCCCCGGGACTATCCGCATCTCCCCATGGCTATACAGGGAATAATAGAATCATGGAATAGTTTGGCTTGGAAGGGACCATTACAGGTCAGTTAGTCCAACTCCCCTGCAATGAGCACGGACATCTTCAACTAGATCAGGTTGCTCAGAGCCCCATTCAACTTGACCTTGGACAACCATTCTGAGCAGAGATGTTTACACTGGGTGGGATTTTTTACCTGACTACTTTACCTGACCTTCTTTTAACCTGACTACTCGATGTAAGAGGTTGCACAGATACCTGTAACTCACTGCGTACAGAGGCCTCATCCAGTTTCTGTAGACTGACACAGTCAATGTTGAGCATGAAGACAGTTCGTGGCTTTAGCAGAGATGAATCACAGGCTGAGAACAAATCTACATTTTGGGCATCATTTGATATTTTAAGGGGCTACTGGAAGAGATTGGGAAAAAAACCTAACAAACAGGAAAAACCTTGCCAGACTGCCAGATCTTGCTGCTGGAAGTGTTCCTTCATTACTTGGAGCTTATAATCAAGTGTCAAAGCAACACTCAGCCCACGGGATTGACAAAGGAGGAAAGGGAGAACTGGAAAGGACCACACATGATTGTATCAAGCACGTCTTAATGAGTTAAATCCATCTGGATGACTTTTCATTATTGGATAAAAACAAACCCTTGCTCCTTCCCATTTTTTAAGGTTAGTTTATTATTCTGCTTCAGCAAATCTTTTTCCTTGCCCTGCAAATGTGGATGCTTTATAGCATAAGAAGTAAGGCCATTTCTCTGCACACGGAGACCAAAGGGACACCAGCAAGGGGAACCCGTGGCTTTCCACATGCTTCTGACAAAGTCTGTCCTTGTCTTGTATTAATTATTATATACTTATCCCAGTGTACTTCGATTTAGCAAGGTAATTATGCTTGTGGCTAACCTAGACCACATGATTAACATCACTGAAGTCCACGCCTTTTCACGTTCTTGACCCGCCTGTGGGAGGAGGTGACCACCAAGCGCTGCTGCTGCCATGTCCATTCAAACCAGGAACCAGCGCCGTGTGCCTTGTCATGACAACCATTTTCACCATCCATCTGTAAACTATGCGCAGCTCCCTTGCCCCTTGACCCTCTGAAAGATGCGATACATGACTTGTGGCTTTTTGTTCATATACAGATTTCCATATGCAGCTCACACACTGAGAAAATATGTCCTCACCTTGGCTAGAAAAATCACTTTGTTATTTTACAGGGGGCTTGGAGAGAAGGGATTATGCTTTGAGGTTCAAAAACAATTCTTTTCAGATTATATTAATGTATATGACATATTTAGCATGTGACAGCAGTGCTTGGAATACAAAAAAACCCCATGCCACTTCATTTGGGACAACTTTTCTGGTCTCAAAGTTGTTACTAAAAACAGATCGAATGGACTGCCAGTAGAATAATCAATGCAACATAAAAATGCAGCCCTGGAAGTAATTTTTATGGCCAGGTCATCACAGAATTGATTTTTTCTTTTTCTTTTCTTTTTTAACCAACTGCCCTGATGGAAATTTAGAACCTCTCAAACAGGTAATTAAATTCCCTTCTGAAAGCCATCCGTGCATTCATGACACTGGATTACTGACACAAAGTGTTGGCTTATTTAGAGACAGCAACATCTGGCTTGCTGGTATGCGCCAAAATACATACTCTTTTTTTGATTACACAACTAAATCGATGGTTAAGCAGGTGATGTAAATGAGCTGGACAGTTTCTTTGTATTATGTTCCCAAAGCTCTGCAGAGCAGTGGTCAGCTATGGCTACCACTGTAGTCAGGGAGAGAGCCTGGCTTTTCCAAAAAGTCAGTCAAGGCATCTACAATCTACCTTCTACTCATTCAGTATTAAAATATACTTATTTTACCATGTCCTCAAAATCTCAGCTCCTAATATGTCATTGTTTTTGCATTGACAAAATGATGTCTTCATACCACTGCCACAGAAACAATTGCTGGGTTTTGACAGATGGATGGAGGTAGAAGCCAGTCTGGTGTTATGTGGAAAGTACGTCAATTGAATGTTCCTGCTAAATTGGGCACCAGTGAAAGAATTGACAACATTTCCTTTACACTGCAATGTTACCTGTTAGAGTGAGCATCCGCAGCGATGACGGACTCGCTCACACATCACAAGCCTATTGTTTCCAGCAGCCTGTACATACGCTCACGTTGATAACACTCAGTTCATCATCATGAAGGCTGGAGACTTTTGCAAGGAAATTCTGGTCTTAATGCCGTGCAGTGAGGAGAAGATGATGTGAATTTTGTGGCCAGGGAAATATCAGATGCACATGGACCTACAGGAAAGGGGACTGAGTTGCACTGCTGTTGGTAGAGGTGAAGAGAGCTTATTCTGTCCATTTTACAACAATAAAACCTCATTAGGTTGGATTAGCCATGGCTTTAATTGGATTGTTTGCTACTGTTAGCACACAACTGGGGCAGGGATATACAACACCATCAATCCAACGGTGAGTTAGATCCATAGCTTATCTTATTTCAGCCAAAGGGACAGCCTGTGAAATCAAATCCTGCCCTTCATTACACTGGTGTAAACCCACAGCAACTCAGTACAATCAGCCAAGCTGTCTGGGCATACATACACTGACATACCTGAAGATGACAGCTGACCTGGGAGGTTAAAATTGAAGGGCAAACTCTCCCCAGCTTTTAATGAGTTCAGAACCAGCAGTTTGACTCAGGACATGAAGCCGTAATTACATTTACTAAAACCAAGCAAACAAACAATAGGGAGGGTGTCTTTGCAGACAGTGTGCTACACAGGTTTGACGAATAAGCATCTCTTGATCAGTGAAGAAAAATCATTTCACCATGTCTCAGATGTTTGGAGACTCCATTTAAACACATCCTTCAGAGACAATGTAATGGTCTCTGTGTATTAGAGTTATGCACATATGCCCGTTCAAAGTAGTGCCTTGTTCATTTACTATTTGCTTGTTCTGAAAGTTTTTATGTTTGAAGGGGACAAGAAGGTTACAACAATTTTTTTTTGTCCTAGGGGAAAAAAGGCATTTCACATTTTAATGAAAAGCAAATGACTCAGTGATGCTGTACAGCATTTCTCTTGTACTATGATTAACTATTGTCAAGAGCAGAAAGCAAAAAAGCAGATATTTTTGTTGTAGTTTAACAGTGACATCCATCAGCAATTTCTGCCAATTATCCCTTCAGTGTCTGTACACAGCCGTTCACTTCAAATCAGCAGACAGCAACTTCACTTACAATTAGAAATCTCAACAGCTTCCACGTGCCCTCCTATCCTTGCAATAAAGCGAACAAAGAGGCAGCAGAGGGAGTAAATAACTTAAATTTCACATCCTATAACTAACTTAGTGCCTGATCAAGGGATGTGTCACTCTACACCCTTGCACCTAATTACCCTTCCAGATGAGCAGTTCCAGCCTAATTGTCAGGGGAGGAAATCCAAGTTAGGCAGTCAAAAAAATCCCCCCCATACACACCAGTCACATCTTGTGCTTAGGTACCAAATCTCACCCATGTGGCTTCCCACCTCCCTGCGCTCCAGATCGGAACAGACACTGCGATGGCAGTGCCACGGCTTTTCCCTGTCACACCATCCAACATTCAGGAAAAGACCGCTCTCACGTCCCACATCCCATATCCCACATGGGGAGAAGGAAAGCTCTGACCACAGTGACCATTAAGTGCCTAAAAAATGGTGTCACAGCAGAGACAAATAACAGAGATACCTGTCAGGGATGGTCAAGGTGTATCTGACTCCACCTTAGAGGAGGGATGACACAGATAACTTCCTGAAGTCACCTTCCAGCCCTGCATCTCCTTGGCTTTATGATGGTAACAGTGTTGGGACGTAGTCCCAAGGTGCTAACTTCTCCTGATTTAAGATCCAGACTACTGAACAATATGGCCATGGACCTTGATTCCACTTACAACTAAGATCTGGAAAGGAAGCACAACAATCTAAACCAATATACAAACAGCAAGAAAACCTGACAATAACTGGATAGACTGAGGATGCACCATTAAATCAAAGAGAAAAGATGTGCCCGAGACTGCCAACTGCAATACCGTAAGTCAGTTCTGAGCAAAAGAAATATAAAGAGCTGATGAGAAGGAGTTGAGTGCATCTGCATCTAACGCTATGAGATCTGGCAACTTAAGGAATTCGGAATTAAATTAAAACAACCAGAATCGGGCAGGACCATCTGTGTGTGGTCCACATCAGTTGTGAAAACAACCTGGGATTCCACTTGTTCCTGGCATCTGCAGCGTGTATTTGCTCCCAGCTTCTTTGGTTGCCACACAGAAGATGATTTTGGACTGCACTGCCAATATGGAAGCTACATCATGCTACTGTCCCAGTGCCTGATATGATCTGCTAGGTGAAATCTGCAGTGAGAGCATCAGTGACATCTGTTCATATAAACTTCAAGGTCTGTGAAAGCCCCCAGCAAGACAAGGTGTAGCATTTGTACACACTGGCTGTGCCTGGACTGGAAAGATGGTGAGATCTGTACACAAACTACATGCAAATGCACCGTGTTACTGTTAGAAGAAGTAGTAGTAGTAATAATACTGAGATTTAACACACATATATTGAAGAGTCAAGGAGCTTCCCTTTATGCTCAATACAGCCAGGTCATATGGGTAGATATATATATATGATTATTCACCTTTTGCAGATAAGGAAAGTGGGAAATAGTTGCTAAATAAGCTGCACAAAGGCATCCACTCATGCAATGGTTGATTCTCATCTCCCCAGATCCCCACAGCTGGCTGCTGATCACTGAGACTGCTGATCCCATATGAATTGCCATATGCTTGATGCCTTGGCTTCTGCATGCAAACCTGATAAACACTTGCAAGTCTGTAAATCCATCTTTCTGCACACTAGCTACATGTTCTTCTTATGAAGAACCTGCTCTGAGATGGATGCTTTCCAGGCAAACCAGGGAATATGATGCGCATGGTCTGCATCCAATGCTGTGTCCTAAAACGTGCGACTGGGGACTGCAGCACAAAGCGAATCCAGGCTGCAACATCCATTATGTTCAACAGCTGCAACCATTAAAAAACAAAACAAAAAAAGACCTTTGCAGGAAGCATGTAAAGGCTTTGCTGGCCGTAAGCAACCTGCAAACTGCCTTTTCGGAAGCCCTGATGCATCAGTGTAATGGCCAGCTATCTCCAGAGGACTTCTCAACTTGTTTCTTACTGAAGTAAATGGCTCCTCTTTGTATTGCTCTGGATCGAGACCCTTCCTCAAAACACATAAAGACAATTATTAAAAAACCTGCATCTCTGTTCAAATCTTTGTTCCACTTGTTCATCCACCTACATTTTACTGAAAGTATAGTTAAAAGCATGGAAATATTTTTTTCCCTGGCTTTTTTTCCTCCTTACTCACTTTAAGCCAAGAAGACTTTTTTCTCCATTCTCATTTCAGCATAACTCAAACAAATTTATCACTGCCTCTATTTAAGCACTGACAATGAAATTCCATTGATGTGATACCAAAAATAATATACCAGCACCAGCGTGGGGGTGTCAGAACAGATCTTGGGAAAAAAGTTTATGTGAGAACATCTGTAGTGGAACTGGCAGCTGGAGTATGTATTTTGAAACACAGTGGCTACATATATTTTAAAGTTACTGGGTGTGACATAACATATTTAGAGTTTGAAGGAATGTAGAAGAAAGTGCTGCAAATGAAGAATGATTTTTGTATGTTGAAATCAAAACTTCTACAACTTCTACACAAAACGATCTACATTGATCTACAAAAAGATTTAAAACATCCATTTGGAGTGGAATGTTTTGGACTGAATTCTGCTGTCAGAAAATGTTGCTGGCATCTCCATTTGCCTTGAAAAACAAACACTGTGTCAAAATCTCATACTTAGCTGTGACAACTCTGGAGTTAGAAAACACTGTCCTCCAGTAAGGGTATGAACATATCCTTCAGCAGAGCTCTTCCCATGCAAAGAGCCTCTGCTTATTGCTCCTTCCTTACCCATCTGGACACTGTATCCAGAACAAAGCCTGGGAAGGGCAGGACCAGGCACACAACTACACTCCCTCCACTCGCAAAGAAGTCGCATGAAAGACTGTTAAGACCCCTCCACACCATGAACATCTCAGAGGGCAACCTTCTGGCTAAGTGCTGCCGGGGAAAGCCAAGCCAAGCTGCCCCGGTGCTGCAGAGGAAGAAGAGGGCAGTGTAGAGGCATCCAGAAGTGTGTCTGCACCTCAGTGTCCAGCCAAGCTAAGCCCATGCCAGCAAACAGCTCCAGATCATGGGGACTGATCCAATCCCCAATGCAGTTCCTGGGAAGACCAATTGATTTTAGTGAGCTTTGGCTCAGCCTCCGAGGACGATGGGGGTACTTCCACAGCAGACTACTCCGTGAGGAGGAGGTAGCCGGACCGTCAGATGTTTTTATTCAGGTGAAGCCAACACATACCTGTTTGAGGGAATAACCCCAGGGAATTACAAGTCTTTGTCCCCTTATTGCAGCTCCGGAGCAAGGACTTTATTCTAAGCTTTTCCTTACATAAGCAGCCCCTATGAGACCACCTCAATAACAACTTCTGAATGAGTCCCTTGAACACACATTTAAAGGGATATCCTTCGCTGCAACAGACTGACATGACTTACTTTTCCCCAGATATGCTTGACCCGACACCAGCTCAAGCCAATTGCAGGATTCATTGGCCTGGGATCAGACCAGCTTTGCACCACTTCAGCACTGACTAAGCAACAGATAAACACGAATCATTTGATTCAAAGCTGCACACCATCCCATTAAAGAAAACCTGTTACAAACTTTGTAATAAATTATACCAGATGCGCCTCCAATAGTTTCACAATTTATACACTTTACTCCAAAATAAAAGGTTATGAATCTCTATAAAAAATACTTTGAAAATTAATCTTGTCATTGCTAAAATTTAGTGAAATTTCTAAAAAGAAATGGACATTCTGAGTTAAACTCTCATTTTTACCTTCACTGCAGTAAATCAAGAGTAGCTTCAATGAAAGCCATGAGGCTGCTTTGACATAAAGTTGTTGTGAAAGGAGTTTAGACCCAGGACACTCCAGGAATCACTCATATGCATCTCATTATTAAATAATTACAATATAGCTTCTACTTTCAAGAAACACCACAATAAATCCAGGCTGGTTCATGGGTCTCCTAAGATCCAAGCGTAAAAGCAGTCAGCACACTGACACACAACTCAGTATCAAATTGCTTGTATTTCTCTCCTACACAAACTATTGCCTCTCCTGTTTGATGGGTGCCTCCAGAGAGTGATTCATTCCAGCTCCCTCAGATACCAATCTTAGGAGATGAATCACCTCTCAGGTGCCCAGCTCTCCTGCTGACTCCAGGAAGCTCAGACAACTTTCTTAGTACTTGCCAAGGCGTATGTTTAGATGCATCTGGACGAGTCCAAATCTGACCGTCCCAGGCTCAGTCCACAGCAGTGCTGTGGCACATGCATTAAGCATGTGCTTCAATTTTCTTGCCTGATTTAGAGCCTAATTAAGCACATTTGCAGAAGGGTGGGTTAAAAGAACATTTTATAGGTAAGCAGGTGCTGCAAAAGTAAGTATTCCTTACTGTATTGCTGCATTTTGTAACCCCAGGAGATACTTCCAACTGTTTTCTCCACTGTCCTTGGGGTAATAGCTCTGACAGGTCCCTGCCCTGCCTTTCCACGATGGCACATTTGGGATAAGTCTCCTCTGCGCAGCGTTCGTACAACCAACCTGGCTCCGGCACTCACGTACATACAGTCCTCTCGCTGTAGCTGATGCCGTGCTGGGGAGTGAGGGCTGGCTAGACTGAGATGAAGACACATTCCCAAAAGTATTTGGTGGCTGTGGTCTCAGCTTGATACACACCTCACATCCTCCAGAACCACTCAGCCCATGCACCAATCCTTCTTGGTAGCTGTCTCTGCTCCCTTTCTTTCCAGGTGAGCAGCATTTTCTGACCAGTGATCTGCAAGCACCTGGGTGCCTCTTCGCTGCTGAAGGAGTCTTCTTGCCTGGATTTCACTCCACTATCCAGGAGTCAGCAGTTTCTGTGGTTCTACCAGAAGATATCTAGGGAGCCACAAACCTCCACTGCTTGAAAACTGCCAACATAGAGTGCACTGCTCCCCTGCTCTCCTCCCAGCACACAGGCCCAGAGCCCAAGTTGCTGCAGCATCTCTTCCACGTGCCCTCCCCATGCCTGGGAAGGAAAGGGGGGACAGGCATAGTGCTCCTGGGAATCTGGCTGCCCTACCCCATTAGGATTCTTTGGGAATCCCTGCTAAAATCTTTGCTGATCTGTAAAACTGGCTGCACACACTCACATTTAATGTATGGGTCCAGTATTAGTTCAGCTTGGCCAGCTTCATCCCTAGCAAGACCCTTTCTGTTTTCAGCCTGTCGGATCTGACAAGTGCTGTCATGTAGTCACTTCCAGGCTATTGCCCTTTCTTCCTACGACGACTGGATTTTCCCTCCCTGAGGAAACAGGCAGTGCAATATTTGACACTGCTGTTGCAGCCCAGCATGGGGAGAAGGTTAAGATTGGACTGAAGAGAGGTGCCTGACAGCAGTTGGACCGGTTAAGTTGGAGGCAACCACAGCTTGTGAGTTGTCTTAGACCCTGTGGGGTAGGGACAGTCTTTAATCCTCCACATTCACTGCCTGGTGTGACACGAGCCCAGTCTATGCTGGGAGGTCTCAGGGAATAAAGAGCAGCAAATCACCCCGTTAACCAGCATAGCAAGCCAGCTCACCTGGCCATAACGCTGCTCTTTTAAAAGTAGGTGAGTGTACAAATTATAATTTCACACACCCTAAAATCTGGTGCTATGCAACAGCAATGGACCGACATAAGCAGTCAGGTCTATCAGCTCCTTCAACTTTCTTTAAGGTATTTTTCCCTCAGGAAAGAAACACCAGGTAACTACTAAGCCTGCAGAATACTCAGTATCACACATATACTCCCAAGAAAAATAACACAAACTATTGTCTGCTCTATCAAAACCCAGCCCCATTTGTAATTTAAGCCAGTCCAACCCAGGCAGATTGAAGAACTGGAAGTAACACTCTGCTGACAAGCACTGGACCGCATCTCTTGCTTTGTTTTTATCCTGGGTGTAGCGCTGAATTTACCTCGCAAAAAGGAATCACGTTTTCATTGCTGGTCAGCATAACAAAGGTCAAACCAGAGCCAACACACACCTTGCAATTTTACGGCTGGAGTGTTCTTAACAATGTACCACACCTGGTGGGAAAAGAGTTCATTCCTGGCAGAACAAGCAACTTTGGAAAGTACTGCTCAGCTCTTTAAAACACCTGACACCAAATATAATAAACTTGCAACAGTGCAGTTAAAGTCTGAGATTTCTACAGGCATTTAAAACAAAAACTTGAACCCGAACATTAGGAATATTTTTAGAAAGCTTGCCTTTCGACCTTTGATTTATACCGCACATATACCCGCTGTATATTTT
This sequence comes from Mycteria americana, assembly GCF_035582795.1. Taxonomy (NCBI): domain Eukaryota; kingdom Metazoa; phylum Chordata; class Aves; order Ciconiiformes; family Ciconiidae; genus Mycteria; species Mycteria americana. The sequence continues at coordinate 68,980,713 of NC_134369.1, read as the reverse complement.
CAGCATGCCGAGTTTTATATCTGCATCACAGCTATCAGCGCAGTCATATCTCATGCTGGACAACATCACCGCATTTCCAGTTGACACTAAAGTGTGATGTGAAGTTGGTATGCACTCTTAAAGGAACGAGACTGTCATGTCCGATCGAGAGCACACAACAGATTTCACAATTTCTGTCTTGTGGTTTTGGTATTAAGAAATTGCTTTAGAGCTGACACTTCTGAAAATAAGGGGGGGGAAAGCAGTTTAAGGGAACAATTGCTATCTCAAGCTGAGGGACAGCAAGCACAAAAAAGTTGGTGCCTCTGTCTTTAAAGCAAAAAAGATAAATCTAGAGCACATTATTAAAATACTACAGAAAATTGGACAACGTTATATGGACCTAATTTCACATCATTTTAAAAGCTGGAATTGAAGTATCACAACTTCATCAGTTGTTCACATTTCAACATTAATTTCTTCATCAGAAGTCATTCACACAGCAGTTGAACACAAGCAATAGAAATTTAACTGTACTTAATCTAGATGATATTAAAGTGCTCAAAATGCTATCCAAGCATTAGTTACTTTAAAAATACACATACACACACACACATTCACGTTACTTTGCATGGAACAGAGCAGGAGGAGCATGCAAAGTAAATTCCTGCCTAGGGTTAGATATACAGGAAAAAAGCATTTACCGTCTGGCACAGGCGAATTTAATTCAGAAACATTGTAAGACGGTAATGGTGCCACTCTTGCCGAATGTTTCTTCATCCTTTGAAATTGCTCTCCTACTCACACGCTCACCTCGTCTTTAGTCTGCATCGCTTTTCGTCCCGAGTACTATAGTAAACACTCGGCTATGGCTGGTGGCTAGATGTTGTTCTGGAGATGCTGCAGTAGGCTATGAGTACTGATTTGCTGTTTCCCTGGGAAACCATTTGCAACACATTCAAACAATGCTTGACCTCTGCTAACACTTTTCTTTCATTCAATTGTTAAGCGCAGCAGATAGAATATAAATATATTAGCTATCGCGCTTCGCAAACTTGAAAGTGTGGCAGCCCCTTTGCATGAAAGCAAGGATTTCACATCAAATATCTGCGCTGTGTTAGCAAAGCAGACAGGAGATTTCTCAGACAACTGCAAGGGAATTATGCAACGCAATTTTCTGGTTCCTTACACTGTGACAATATATGGATGAATACAGTAATTATTTTAAATAAACTTTGAATAATGTAACTCCTACAGAGCCACTAAATCAGGAATGCCTTGGGCAAAAGAGCCAGTAACATCCAGCTCTGTATCAGAGAGCGAAGCAATGGTATTGCAGGAGTCTCTTCTCTTTTAATGCCCTACAAAAATTGCCACAACCAGGAGATATATATAGGCCACGGCTGGTCTACATTTCTTCCTCACTTCCCTTGAGGCAGCTAGGACATTTTTTCCCCTCTCTCCCCAACATCTCTCTCTTCTACTCCCTTTTTATTGTTAATGTTTACATTATTGGAAGTTGTTCACTTGGAGCAATGAGAAAGTTTAATCAAGCAAACCAGTAACAGCCCATACAATTTTTGCAACTCTTAGAAAACCCCATTCACTTGTGCAACCAGCACTGTGCTGGCAGCTTGCTTTGCCAGGAGGAGGTTACCAACACCTCTTAAGGGCCCTGGCTTCAGAGCTCTTCACCAAGAGAACTACTATCAAGTCTTATCCAAGAATTTGTAGGTAGAAAGCTTTACCACTGATATTCAAGGCATTTGCTATAGGAACTATGGGAAACACAAAGGAAAAGGACAGAAAGGTAGCTTAGCTCTACCAGAATCTGCTAGCAAAGCTGTCAAATTTTTAAGGGCCACAAGTATATACCTTTCACCTATAGTCTTTGTGCCTTTGATAGCAACTGAGAGTGGGGATTCCTAGCCTGGGCCTTGGTCCTCCATCCACTACTATATCACCAAACAGGGAGAAGTTACCAGCTGTAAGGAAGGCCATAAAGTGATTTGAAAAGGATCAGGAATCACTGACCTAGAATGTCACGTGCTGGGCTTCCTAAAGCAGCCTGCAGGGATCTCATGTGTTTTACCCAGTAACAAGGACCGTGCTTGGGGTATGCGTGCAAGGACCCTTCTCTTCACTCACCCGTAAAGAGCCAGGACATATGGAGGAGCAGAGGGGAGGAAGCAGAGTCCTGGCTGGATCATCCTCCGGATGCAGCCACAGAAGAGCCTGGCATGTGTGGAGATATCCTAAGGCATCCTAACAGATGAGGCAGCCCAGGATTCCACTGTACCCAGAAGGGGTAGGAAGTGACCCTTAGGTCTTTGGGGCAACCAAGCCAGCACCATAGGACATTATCTTAGATGCACCACCTTGCCCTGCACATCCCTTTAATGCTGCTTTCTTATTCCTCTTTGGGAGACAGAGTGGCCTGCACTCTTTATTATTAGGGTGCTGTGACACAGTAAGGAAGAGACAGTGGTTAACCCTATGGAAGGGCAGGAGAAAGGAGAGAGTACCTCATCACGTCCTCTCCCAAGGCCATCCCGCCCCAGCGTTGAGTACCTGGGACACACTACGGAAGAAGTACAGGGGAAAAAAATGCTTACAGCTGCCTGATTTTCCACTCAGCATGTCCTTGCCTGGAAGGCTTGGAGCTCTCCTTTAGGATCTTCATTATATCCCCTGTGACTGATAAGGCTCTCCACCATGACAGTCTTTTCCAAAGCATCACACTGCATCGCACAAAGCTAACCAGCTTTTATTGCTTATCTGCATGCAGAGGATTTCCAGCACTGTGTAACAACCACTATTCCAAAGAAAATTATCCTCCCAATTTGCAGAAGGAATTTTATTCTCCCTTCCAAAGTGCTGAGAGTCAGCAGACTTTGTGATAGAGTAATCACCAGTCAAGTAATTGCTGGCTCCACAATCACAAGGCTATCTATTAATACATGTCTAGTCCTTGAGCATTTATATAATATAAACAACATAATAATATAACACAGAGATTGTTTTTAGAAAACCACTTCTGCAAATAGGAGCTGATAATGGAATCATTAACGAACCTTAACAATGGTGAGGATGAAACGCATGAGACAATGTCAAGCAATTTGAGACGTTTCTTTCAGACAATTTCAACATTAACGGCAGAACGTGATTGCATCTAAAAGTTGCTGCATTTTTTTTCAAAGGAAAGTCAGCCATCGTTTTAACACTGGAACTCAGAAGCCATATTCAAACCCACAAAGCCCTCTTTCAAATATCTACCCCAGCAGTCTCTGCTTTGTACAACAGTTAGGAGAGAAAAGAAGCAGATACAAAACTGTTTTAAAAATACGTGTGATTGCTACCTATAACTCCCATCAAAGATGGCAGCTTGAAAAGCATCAGCTTCTCTGGCTACACATGCAAGAGCTTTCACCATCTGTTTCTGCTCCTACTATGAATAGCTGATTGCATTTCTGTATGAGATACTATTCACAGAGGTCCTCTGATCCTTCCGCTCTCTATCTCCACTCTAAGTATGCTGAAGAAAAGAATAAAATAATATGGAGTGGGAGTGAGAGAAGCAAGCTCTGTCCCTCTCTCCTGTGGTACATCAGACACAAATCCATCCACAAGTGGAACGTGATGGCATGATAGTTACTCCACAGACTGCAAGTCAACATGAAATCTGCAGTTCTGTGCCATCTTACTTGCCTCATGTTTATGCAAGGCACCACAGTGGGAAAATATGGGGTTCTCTCCCCAAAATTCAAGAGTAAACTAGTTTCCAGGTACCTTTAAAACAGATCTTCATGTGTTGTTGCTTGCCTCAAGTTCTGCGCTTTCAGTCTGCAACACATTAAAATTTTCTTATTTTCAGGGAGTGGAAGATGTGTGATACCTGGAAATCTGGCTGACGATTTCCCTGACCATGAGCCCCAGAACACCATCAGCCACTGCCGAGTGTGCTGGCTCAGCAGTCTAGAATTAACAAAACCCAATACAATCCAATGCTCCACATACTCAATCTACATATCCAATTATTTTCACTCAGGGAGTCCCTATTTGTCAAGGAAACATGCAGTATGAATTAGAGCAGTGTAAATTATACAGCGTGTAACTATACAGTGTAAATGATAACCCAGGCTGCAGGCTCGCAACCTCCCCATCTGTTCCTAGTTAAGGCAAACACTGTTAAGACACTAACCAAAGCTCTCAAGCCAGACAAAGTATCCATTTCCTTGCACTGGTTTTATTGTAAAAGATAGTAATTGAATAAGGTATGTCTCAGGAGAGATTCATCATCCCTGGCCAAGAGTCCCAGCGGTTGGAGGCCTCTGAACCGCATCCAGATTGCTTCCCTCTGCCCTCCTTGTGCAGGCACAGTGCACGCTGCCTGCAGCAGTCTCTGTCCCCTGGCTCAGTAAATATTAATCCAGACAAGAGCACGGGGAAGCTGCGAGTTTGCTGACTCACTAACCAGACAGCAAACCAGCGCTGGATGCGGAGTCAGAATTAGAGAGTGCTGAATCACAACCACTAACAAGTACTCCACGCTCACGGCAGAAAGGGGCTGATGCCATCAAAACATACTCTGTTCTCCTGGCTTACAACATCTCTGTTTGCAGTAGTTAGTCATACATACTTCAGGGACCTACTGCAAAAGTAAAGGCTATTTACTCTTCTTCACTGAAGTTGCAACCTACATCAAAAGCTGTAGTTGAACTCCAGGTAACAAGAAGTTTATCCTAAGTGTCAGCCCCACACACAGATGGATGTTTGCTTGCAACAAACTGCACTCCAGCCACAGATGTACTCAGCTTCTGCTGACAAAACTGGCAAGAGAGAGTAAAATCATTTGGAGGTTTACCTTGTGGTAAGATATAAAGGATAAGGTCTCCATGAAGGACACTACACCATCTCGCGTGGCTAGTTGATTATGGTGTCTATAGTCCTAATCAATGAATAAATTGAGCTATACGGGTTCAGTTTGGGGCGCTTTTTTCCCTACGAGAGACAATTAAGAACCAAAATTACAATATTAATATAATCCTGACGGGGAGTGACAGAATATCTGATCCAGAGAAGATGACAAGTGTGCTACGGCACCAGGGAGACAGAATCATCTCAGCTAAAGGAAAACAGCTGCTCAAGTACGTGAAACACTGAATTTCCACATTGATAATGGGATTCATCTCACTTGCCTTTGGACACCAAAGTCTGATCCAGCTATACCAAAATCTTTTTAAGGTGAATGGTGGGAAACTGATAATTCTAGAAGACAACACGCCTGGTCTCTCTTAGATGTCTGTGGTAAAGTGAGATTAGTAATTCCCTGAAGGCACCCACTTCGTCCCACTGACTGTGATGGCGGTGAGGTGACTTGCTCACACCTGGTCATCTGCTTTTAGACCCCCTAGTTAGGGCAGATGCTCCCAATGGGAAACACTTTATGTGAACACCTGATAAAGACATGAAAGGACTTTCTTTGACTGTACTCGATTTTGGAACAGTGTTCAGATCCAAAACTGTAGTCTTTGTTTGCTTTGAACACCACTAGTTACAAGATCCATATGAAATCCACTTTGCATATGTCTCTGCAGCCAACAGGTCAGTCCATTCCCAATCACTAGGCTATAAGACTCTCATAAACGTGACTTATTGGCTCTTCCAGGCTGAGCATGTGTTTTAAGATGACAAGCTAAAAGGCCATTATCAAGTTCACTTTATCCTGTTGGAATATAAATTAGATGCAAGACACAGAAGAGACAAACAGTCAAACTGAGATCAAAACAGACGTATCCTACAAAAGGGATTTTTATGTATAGTGAAGTCAAGGCTCTAGTTTGAACTTTAACCTTGCTTCTAGCAAAATCAGAAGCATACAGCAAATGTTACTTGAATCAAATAACAAACTCAATCCAAAACAACTTCCAAGGCTTGCAGAAAAAAAGAACCACACATCTCACTGCTGTGCCCAGTCACGCCACAGGGATTTTGAAGAATCAAATCCTGAATTCCTTATTCTGTCTTAACTCTCACTGACTTAAATACTGTTGGATACCCCTGCTCAGCAACCCAGAATGTCAGCTCTGTTCTGCTAAGCATCCCATTAACATCTAGCAGGCAGGTCATGGTTCTTCAGCCCCACCAGCGTGTGCCCACACATCGTGTGGTATGGACAAGACTGCACAATGTGTGCAGACACCTTTTCTCTCTGTGCTGTCTGCAGGGGTGACAACTGTCTCTGCACACATCCAGTGGCTACATGACCAAATACATGACTCCACCACAGAGATATGGCAATTAATCATTCCCCAAGTGTAAATTAACCAGCATCCACAAGCCTGTGCTCAGGTGGTGAATGCCGGATTCATATATCCGCAGGAGAAGCAGGGCTGTGCAGTGCAGGGCAGCCCCAACTCAGAGTATTTAAGTGCTTAGAGGGTCCCACTCACTTGTTTAAAGCAATGGTGTTCTCCATCGCCGTATTGATGGATGGCATAAAAATCACCACATCAGCAATGGCGAGTTCCTGTCTGTCTTCTCCAGATTTTCTGTCCAAAGAGCCAGAGCCAGGCGAGCAATCCTGCAATGGCATTTCAGCCTGGGAGCTGCCGCTCCCAGCCATCACTTGGCTTGTGGTAGAAAGACTGCCTTAACCTCGACTCCCTTAATAAACAGGTATGATTTGTTTGAGAATATTCCTATTGAAGGCATACTAAATTCTCATGCGTTTTGTTCACTGAGGCAGAAACTGAACTTTCTGATCCAGATTTTCTGGTATTCTGCAAATACCAAGAAGCAGAGTACTCACTGCCTGCTAAAATCACACCTAGTAACTGCAAGAAATACCTACTAAATCTGAAGAGGTTTTAATTCCCTTGGGGGCTGGATGTTTATACACTGATCTCTAGTTCATGTTAACACGGGTTGCTATTTTCAGTAAATCAGCCCAGGAATTCACTCTCTAATACCCACCCTGTTTTTCTAACAGAGAAATGCAATGTGATCTACTTCTAGGCTTCCTAAGCAGGCAATTTCCAGAAATAAGATTAACGGCACCAGCTAAACATCCACTCAAAGATGATGATATGAAGATTTGCAGTGGTACTCAGCTGCCATCCAGGACAGGAAATCTCGTCCCTGCTGCCACAAACAAAGGCTTTTTCAGTCCGCCGCGTCCCACCAGACCTCAAGGAGCTGCTGCTACCCAGCTGACAGCTCGACTCTGCAGCTGGCTCCCGCACCACTGGGAAACCAGTTCAAAAACACTCAGATCACTGACAGCCAGTTGTGTCTTGGCTACCAGAGGCCAGATCCTGTATGTACCTGAAAAGCTCCTAATAGTTTTGATGCTACCAAGTGGGTAGGATGTTACACATCACCACAACGACATGTTGCTTACTGACAAACCCAAAGTATCTGATGATTTCCCAACCCCAATATCAGCCTCCCCCCCTGCCCCGAGAAGTATTCAACTAACATGAATATACTAACATCTTCTACTGCAGTGCTTTTGGAAAGCTTTTTATTTGCTATATGATTTTATAGACCTGACAACTAGTGCTTCCCTGGGAAGCACAGGGATTAAAATTTCAATTAAAATAAACCTCAGATTTTCCTTAATCATGCAACTTTTGAAACATAAACCACCCACTCACAATGATCAGGAGATACATGCTAACATCTCCAGAGCTGGCAATCCAGCTTCTTAGTTTTTTTTATTCTGTTGTAACATGAAAATATCATATAGTAAGAAATATTAATCTTCTGATGCAATTAAAGATATAAGGAAAAAATACAAATTGTGAGCATGGAGAGCTGTTCTTCAATTTTAATAGAAGTCATTCAGAGTTTCATGGGAACAGCAAATATAACAACTTAGATGCATCTTCAATATTTTGACATTATAAGAAAGAAGACATGGATGTCAGGTTGACAAAAATATTAGAAGTTACCTCCAACATTAGAAACTCATTCATATTTACAGAAGAACAGAAGAATAAAAAAAAGTTGCTCAACAAAAAACCAAAAAGGATTCAAGAGGAACTTTATTTCAGCTGCACAGTGCACATGGTGTTACTGGCCTCAGAGCCTCTGCCAGGCTGAATGGATCCTGCTGTCCTAAGCCTGAATCAACACGACAAAATGCGTTTAGTACTCCATCATAAATTTCAGCTTAGGAGCTTTACCGACAGCCAGGCATGGTGAAGAGCAAGAACCTCATGGGAAACACACAGAAATCTCATCTGTAGCATGCACAGAACTCGTTTGAGCAACCAGAGCTCACCAGACTCCCTACAATACAGCCTACCTGCTTGAGGTGGAAGGATCTGCTCATTTGAGAAGCAGTGCTGGCAAAATGGTAAGGTTATGACATCATGCCATGAGCTTCTGAAAAACTACCCGAGTAGCTTTCAGCTACCCAGAGTCTGGCCATCCCCCATCAAAAGTCACCTGAATTTCAAACTCTTTCCAAGTTTAAGAGATTAGGAGAAAGGTTGCTACTTCAGACTAGCCACTCTGAAACTCCCTGGCAGTAAAACACAGCACAAGTAGACAACCGACGCATAGTCTCCTCGACAACAAAGAATAAATCGGGTATCAATTTCAAATATCCAATACTGACTTTCCAGACAGAATAATAAAATCAGACGCCCAACACTTATATTGTTTTTTTTTCTGAGGAAAACAGCTTAGATGTAATTGCATGTCAGATAATTATTTCCCTTCCCAATGTTTTATTAACAAAGCTGCCATGAGTGAAATAAGCTGTCTCCATTTTCTGGTTCTGCAATTATGAAGTGCCTCTTCTTTACCACAAGAGAGCATTTGAGTTGAGAAAACTTCCATTTTGTGTTTGTCATCATGACTGTAGAGCACGTCAGTGAGACAGTAAATCACTTCTCATATTTGCTATCTTTTGGGTAGCCAGCAGTTCATTAGATGGCCTAGGGCTTTTTTCAACACTGTAATCAGAATAGCATAGCAGGACAGAAACGGAGGGCTGGCTAGTCCCTAACTGTAGCCAGCAGCATGTTCCTGTCTAGGCAGGTTCTGCAGTAGGGGTAGGAGCTTGAACCATCCAACCCTGCAACCCCTACCACCCCAGATGGCACCACAAAGTTCCTTGGATGAAGAAACATAACCAATTTTTAGGACAAATTACAGCATGAGATAATGTTTGCTGTCATGTTAGTGGTGCTGCGTTGCATTTCACAGCCTCTCTAATTTTAAAGGCTAGGTGCAGAAATCACAGAGCATTTGAAGCAAGATCTGAAGCTTCAGAAAAGATCTGAAAAAGGACTGGAGCAATCAGAGGTCAAAAAAAACCCCCACAGGCTGTGTGTGAAGATGGAAAGAACTGGGGTCAAACTACTTAAAGAAGATAGAGGGGAGACAGCAACGTCAACTTCATGTGTGTAAAAGGTTCCCGCACGAATGGAAGGATTAATTATGCACATCTGTGTTGACAGGGCCAGCAGCAAGAGACTTCAATTGCATTAATGGAAAGTTCAGTGGGACGGCAGGCCAGCTGTTAAACAAGGAGAACAGTGAACCACTAAATGAAATGATGCCAGGTAGAACATTCCCATTGCAGGAGGGTTTTCAGATCAGGCTGTCCGGCATGGATGAAGTAGAGTTGACCGCCTCAGAGCATGAGGACAGAGTAGGTCCACTTTCTATCATAAAACGATTATGATAAATAATTTTGCCTTGCAATGAAGAGCAGATCTCCAGAAGGTGCTAAACATACTCAGAAATACCAATCCTTCAATGTGACTACATTTGGATACTTAAGCCCTCCTGAAAGTCAAGGCCTTGCATTTCATTTAGCTTGTTCCATTCATTCACTCAACCTATATTCATCAAGCAACACTGAGCTAATAATAAAAAGGTGCTAATAATAAAAGCTAGCTATTGTTAGCTGAGCTAATAATAAAAACTAGGGTGAAGGAAACACACTGTGAGCTCAGAATGGGTGTCAGAAGTAGGATGCTCTGCAGAATTCCCAAATAAGCATCCCATCACCGCATCCAAATCATTGCAAGTGGTGTTTTCCAACTGTGACAGATGCACTCGACCTCTTAACCAAACTAGCAGTAGTTTGGTACAGGCTCCAAAGGAGGTAAAGGCCTGAGCTGTGACCAGGCCAAGAACTCCTCTGGTCCCAATTTGTTCTCTGAAAACCCACAAAGGAGAAGAGTGACACAGTGAGCATCGATGCATATGAGCTTGGAACACCGATCATGCAGTTAACGCATGAATAGCAGGTGGCTTTTCCAAGACTCATTTATCCAGGAACAAAGAAAGTTGTGGGTACAAGGAGTCTCATGTATATCTTTCCTATCGCATGTAATTTCACAACAAGCCAACCACTTTATCTATAAATACAACAGCCAAAGAAGTGAGCCTTCTTTGAGCTCTCCCTGCTAGGCAGTGTGGCTGCATGGTGGTGATCTCCCCTTGAGCTGGGACACCTCTCAAGGTTGCTCCTTGAGGAAGAGAGACCTTTTACCAACAGCAGATCTTTGGTAAGCGACCGGTATCACACATAATCTTGTAGTATGGTAGCATTGATTTTGTCTTGGTAACTTTGATTGCATGCTGAATTGATAAATCTTGCATATATAATCCCTTAGACATAAACCATTGTCCAAGTCTGAGACTAAGATTGGACCTAGCCGCACCTAAGCTCCATCAGGAGTTTAGAAAGCAAGGGGGTCTACTCTGAACCTCGTGACTCAATGGGAGGGTCCTCCGTACCCTTTCGTATCCTCGGACTCTCTGTGAATCACCAAAACTCGAGTGTAACCCAATTTTTCTCTGTATGCTTCTTCCATGCAGTAATTAAGAGAGTGAACCTTGCCATCGAACTTTGTTAAGTCGCACTTTTATAAATCACATTAAAACCACTTTTGCTAATACTTTTGATGGTCATTCTTTAAGCGATCTAAATCACTCATTCATGACACCAACCTGCATACCACAGGCAACTCAGGACCACTGTTCAGGACAGGCACGAAATGTTAGAAAGAAAAGCAAGCCTGCTGCCAGCAAGTACCGCTTATTATTTGGGTTTCTGTGTCTTCTTTGGAAGGAATTTAGATCTCTAAAAGTCAAAATAGTTTGACACCCACTAGCATCAGACATTGGGTTTTAGAAGATTCCCGAGGCAGATGTGAAGCCTTGTGGAAGGCTCCTACGGAAGAGCATCAGAGCTTGACAGGGAAGTAACCTGAACAAGCCACTGTGTCCGAGCTTGGCTTCAGGAGCTGACGTTGAACACAGTGTTGTAGCTTTTGAAGGAGAACAAAGTGACCAAGTCCTGATTCAATGGGTGATTCTGGTTTAGGCCCTATGGTAAGATTAATTTCCAGTAGCTCTGAGAGTTAGTCATACAACCTACCACCCCTTGGTTTCTGCTATTTTATTTGAAAGCATTTTTATTTTCCATTTTAAGTGCTGATCTGATGCCAAGGTGGCTTTGCTTCTGCAAAATGACAGCTACATTTATTTACTGATGATAAAATAACAGCCCAAAATCTAAGCTGCAAGACATCAGCCTTACTCCACCGCAGCCAGTCCTTGGAGTCAGCAGTTAAGTAACTGTGGTTGTAAAGACTCAGCACAAAACATCTTCCAGCACCCACAGAGCTCCTCTGAAATCAGTGGTCTCTGCTGAGTGTTGAAGTCCATCTGCACTCATCAGCACGGGTACCACAGAGGATGCTCATGTATACCTGGTCCAGCAGAAGAGGGATACCCCATGAGTTTAATTTCCCCTCTTTTTTCCCCCAAAATTTGGGTCCACATTTAAAAAACAACAACAACAACAAAACAGATTAAAAATTCAGCTAGTACTAGTCTGAAAAATAACCAGCTCTGAAGTTCAAGAGAATTCTTTTGAACAGTAGCAACTTTTTGAATTTTCTAGCAGAAATTATCTACAAATTATTGGAAACAAAAGTAAAATCCTTGCACTATAGAAATTAAAAATTTTGGTACTAAGAAATCTCCAACCTTTTGCGAGTACTTCTTGTCTAATCTTCATATAATCCTCCCTAATACCTTTCAGTGTAAATCTCTGTTACGTGCAACATCTTATTAGCAAGACAATGAAGATAACACAAGAAAAGTCTACTGAGCAGCATTAGGGGATTAAGGAAGGATTTAACAGTCGTGACACAATGAAAATGTCGAAGCTGTGTGTTCACCATAATTAGTCTGGTTTCTAATACTCTCACTGGGTCAGTTACTGAAGTTCCTGGACCGTCCCATGGGACTGTGCCCGGTGTGATAAGTGGTGGCAGGACCCAGCCATCGTCTCACGACTGGGGACAGTTTTCCAACATAAGAAGAGGGACACAGATGCTGTTCTTGGCATATATGAAAAGCTGAGTGCATATGCACCAGAAAACAGTTAGTAAAAGTGCAGCAGGCTCTTTCTAGAGAGAACAGCTTTGCATTTCTTTAGGATGATGATACCCTTTCAGTAACGTGGTTTTATGATTACCTGAAGGGTCTTTTTCCCAGAGAGGAGCTGGCAGCCCCATGCACAACGAACCTCTTTCAGGGATACCTCGACAGCTCACCGTCCTCACACATGTCCCCATCATGGGCTGGGGAAGCAGGCACACCACCACAGCCGCAGGTCCCGGGGCCCAGCCCCATGCAAACCCGCTTTACCTGGTGCAAATGGGAGTTATTTTTATGAGTAGTCTCCTCCGGTCCTCACTCCACTTACAGAATTGACTAGTGGTTCAAAACAAGGTGGCTCAAAGTGAAATTGCTCCGATCAAGGGCACCCCTGAGATCTCTGCTGCCTTCCAGTTCCCAGGGAAGAGACATACCCTGCTTTCACCGGCTCCCCAAGCAAGGCTTTGCAGGAGCCGAGATCTGGACCAGCGGGGAGCAGCAGCCATCCACAGACTTGATCTGCTCTTTACTTGAAAGACCAGGGCGCTCAATCCTCTAAAAATCAGACCTTAATCTGAAATAAATTCTTACTCAATACTTAAAATCAAGCCTATTTACTGCAACCGAGCACGGTATTGATCCGGTGCTGGTTTAACTTGCCAGAGGTAAATCAGAGCCTGCAGCAGGATTCTATTAAGTTATTGGAGAGCCCATCTCCTCATCAGGGAACGCACTGTGCTATCAGCACTCAGTCCCCAAAACAATTAATCTGGCACCCAAGCGTTCCCTTACATAGCCTGCTGGTTAGTGGCATCTTCAAGCCCAAGATAACCCTCTGCTTACAGTAACTGTGTGTCAGCATAGCTCATTAATGGGTAGGAACTGGTGGGTCTGGTCAGAGCAGGTCAGGCGCACAGTCCTTGAGAGACTCGGCAGAGAGGAGCCCAGCTTTCCACAGCCTGTGGGACACAGTAACCCACTCAGAGGCTTATTTCTAACACCTCAACATTCACGTTAAATATTTGAGGAGAGGGATTGCCCACTGTTCCAAAATCTTTCAGCACCTGGAATTGATGTCAATGAAAAGATGGGAGTTTTTTAGACCTTTTTTTCTCCCTGATGCCTGTCTTGCAAATGTTTTGCCCTAGCCATGCAACAAATCACAGCACAACAGCTGATTTCCAGCATTTCTGAATAGGCACCGCATCCTGCCCACTGCACCAGCATACAAAAGGTCTCCTCCCAGGAAGTGCTATCCAGGAATAGAGGAACCACGATTAATCCTGGTTCTTAAACTTACACCATAAGGTTCCTGGTGCCATGTGGACCACCTACGGCAAGCACCAGCCACCCTCTCGCCTTTATACGCAGCTGGTGCGTTCAGCCTCTCAGAAAGTGAGTGTATTCGCTGGCACTCACGGGTGCTGTGGGCTCACCTCCCTGGCACATCCCACCAGATCTCCTGGGCTCAGCCTCCAGCATAGACAGTGGCTTGGATCTCTGTGAACTGGCACTATAAAACAAGGCTGGCCCAGCACGCCTGTGACTAAACTGATAACTTTGGGGGATTAAAAATGTAAGAGTCCAAAACCAGGCAGCAGTGCATCAGTGAGGAAATGTGACCTTGAAAAGAAACCACGCTTCTCGGCAGGAGATCAAAAAGGCCACAAAATTGGGGTACACCATAGGGTGCTTTGCGGCAAGCTTCCCAAGCCTCAGGCTAGGGATGAACAGATCCAGATAAGGGCAAGGAAAGAACAAAAAACCCCACTGCTAGGTGTGGTGCGCTTCCCTCGGGTGTGCTGGGTACTGGGGAAGGAGTCACCCCTGAGATGCAGCCGTACCAGCACTGCTGGCTTCTCCACAGGGACCCTTTTGCAGCTGGATGTTGGGATCTGGCAGAAGAGGTCCTTTGGGAGCAGCGCTCCAGGGATAATAGCGTAATGGTGCAGAGGCTCTGGCAGAGTGCAGACTCTTCTGCTTCTTACAGATACATCTTGGCAGCAAAAAAACTTTGCATTAGTTTTTCATGCACATAAAATGCCTGTAGGCCTCACTCAGCAAGAGCTTAGTACAAATGCAGTTTCCTGGGAGAGCTCAGTTGGACTAAGAACCTTTTTTCTTCTCTCCACCAAAACTTCAAGAGTGGAGAAAAAAAAAAAGGAAAAACAGATTTCCACATGTCATGCCCACCCAAGCCTCTCCAGCTTGCAGGCTCGCACCGCTACGGCTTACCCAGCGATTCAGATCTGCATTTACTGTGCACACAAACTGTTCTAACGATGCAAATCATCCAGTGAACTCACCCTGGCGAACCGCACGTCCCCCTGTATTATATTGCTTGAGCTCTGTTACAAGTGGAGCTAGCCTGACCTCTCTCACACCATGCTCTCATTTGAACAGCAGCTTTTCCCTCAGGGATTGTTCCACAACCAGTATTTTGAACCAGTTTTACTCTGCAATACGCCATCCAGGATGGCTTTCCCTGCTCTGAGGAACCCTATCTCAGGAGAGCTTCTCCAGCTATTATCTCCTGGGGTTTGTAACAGAAGAAAAACTCAGCATTAACCTAGCTAATTACTTCAAAAGAAGGTTGCAGAGGGTTTCATTCCACTTGTTCTTTTATCTCTCCTTTCTCTTTCTGATATATTCCCCTGCCACCTTCTCTTTTCATTGTGGGATTCTAGGTGTTTAATACGATTCTCTCCCGAATGCCAAAAGCAATAAAAAAAGTGTAAAAGAAGAGAGGCACAGGACAGGCCACCCAAGACAGAGATTTTATGCACATTAGCAAGTTGGTCTTTAAAGCGACGTGGAGTAGCACTCTAGCTAAAGAAGTTTTGGCCTAATTTTCTTTGGCCTGTGAGCGTGTCAGTGCCACTGTGTGTCTATACATAGAGGATATGTGTATAGCCACATATATATATACACAAGCACGCGCACGTACATATACACGTAGGCTCTGCACTCTGTCATTGCAGCACCGTGAGACCGGCTGGTATGCAAGGACACCAGCCAGCAGCCCAGGCCAGCCATCCCCTGCCACTGCTGGACCGACACAGCATCTCTCCCACGAGCAGCCAGGGCAGAGGGACGTACTGGCTCACACAACCGCTCTGCCTGTTTGTACAGCAAGGAAAGGGCACAGGGTTCAACCCCAGCCCATTCAGGCAGCAGTGCCAGTCAGCCCTGGGGCTTGGCTTATGCTGTAGACGACACCCAGGTGTTGCTGGCATAAGCCTGGACAGCTGAGATTTCCCTGCCTGGCTCAAGTATCCCCAGAGTGGTGCTGAGCTGGGCTCTGACATGGGCAAAAGGAAAGTTAGTTTTAACCTGGTCCCCAAATGACCTTGTGATGGTTTTGCTGGGGTAGGTGAGGAGCTGAAAAACAAGACAGGAACAAATGGCTAAGCATACATGGGCCAGGGACAAGGCTAGACCAGCCCTTTGGCATCACAGCCTGAGTTTGTAAACTGATCTTGAAACTTAGTCCTCATTCCTTTCAGAGGAGCACAAGCTACTGAGCTCCGGGCTCAGGAGCTCCCCATCCCCACCAGACCAGGTACCACCATGAAGGACCCCAGAAGGATGCAGCAGGAGGGGGCTGGCAATGGAGGAAGCGGTGCTGCATGGAGGCAGTGCTGGGGCAAGGGATGGGAGCAGCTCTGGGAAGGCACTGGGCATGGGGAGGATTGAGAAGACAGCTACAGAGATCAAGGCAAAGGGCAGGATGGAGGGCAGCAGTCCAGGAGAAGCAAGGAGGCAATGAGGAGGGAGGACGGCTGGCTGTGAGCAAGCTTGAAGCCACACTGGTGCTGTGGCTTCACACAGCACTGACAGGAGAGCAGCTCTCCAGATAAAACTTTAAGAAGTCACATAAGTCAAATTCAGCTTTAACCTCCTCTTCCTGTAATCCCTGCTTGTTTAAAATAGCTATTTAAACACTCTTCCCAAAGAGGGAAGAGCTGTGTTGGGAGAGGGCATGGAAAATGTAGACTGAAGCAGCAAAGCTCCAAGCAGTGGAGCAGGATGCCAAGTACTCTTGGCGTACGAGCACACAGGAGGCTTTGGAGGGAGAAGTTGGAGGCTCTCGAGCTAACAAAGAAAACCTCTTTTGGATGCTCTGCATGAAAACATCTTTCTGCTTGATACTCTATCTGTCTTTTAGTTTTGTAGAGCAGAGCCCTGGGTTACATAGCTGCAGAAATGAGAAATCCAGCAATGACATCCTCTGCAGCTTTTATCATCTTCTACCTGTGTCTTCCTAACCAGAGGCTCAATTTAATTACAAAAGCTGTGCTAAGCACAGCTGCCAAAAACACAGCCAAAAGCCCAAAACTAACTTCCTGGTGGCAGGTGAAGCAACTGTCTCTCTTTGCAGTGTCAACAAGCATCCATCAAACTAACCCCTCTTCTGTCATTCCTTCCCTTTGTCGCTCCAGCTGCAGCTCCCTCTTACTCCACTTGCAGGCAATCAACACTCTTGGGTTTTTTTCTAAAGCACAAAGCAAATTAAAAGACAAAAGTGATGTCTGTGCTCCAGTGAGATTTGGCCATTTCGCCCCACTTGTGGAGCCCCTGTTTTCCAGGCCAACTCTCCCAACTTGTCCTGAAGCAAGGAGACCCTGTAAGGAGACTCTTCAGAGCCATGAGGACCAGGCACCCATCCAGCAGGTCCAGCCACAGCACCGGGAGCCTCCAGCAGAACAAAAGCATCATCTTCCTTGACGATGCTCTCTTGCATGAGTGTCGTGGTCTAACCCCAGGCAGCAACTAAGCACCACACAGCCGCTCGCTCCCCCTCCCCCTCCCGGTGGGATGGGGGAGAGAATTGGAAAAGCACAAGTAAGAAAACCCGTGGCCTGAGATAAGAACAGTTTAATAATTGAAATAAAATAACAACAACAACAATAATAATAATAAATTGTAATGAAAAGGAAAATAACAGGGGGGGGGGGGGGGGGGGGCACAAAACCCAGGGAAAAACAACAACAAAAAAATCCCAAGTGATGCAACCGCTCACCACCCACTGACCAATGCCCAGCCCGTCCCCGAGCAGCGATCACTACCCCCAGCCAACTCCCCCCAGTTTCTATACTGAGCACGATGTCATACGGTATGGAATAGCCCTTTGGCCAGTTTGGATCAACTATCTTGGCTGTGCCCCCTCCCAGCTTCTTGTGCACCTGGCAGAGCATGGGAAGCTGAAAAGTCCTTGAGTAGTGTAAGCACTGCTTCGCAACAACTGAACCATCACTGTGCTATCAATGTTATTCTCATACTAAATCCAAAACACAGCACTGTACCAGCTACTAGGAAGAAAATTAACTCTATCCCAGCCAAAAATAGGATGATGAGTTTCCATGGCATGTGTAAAGTAGCCACGGGGTCCACTTCTTTTACGGTCTTCCTACAGAGTTTATAGATCTTCATGAAGTAGAGAAGATTAATTGTTTCTCTGCCCAATTTCCAACGCCTGCCTGGATCAGCAGGCCTTGTAAGCGTGAAGGCTAGGGCAGGCTGCAGAGCTGCTAAGCAATATATCCTTTGGTTCTCAGAGGCATGTGCTGCGTGCATAGCAAAGCTCAAAAGAGAGGCTGAAAAGCAGCGGGCAGGGTCCCCAGCATCAACTCAATCTGTCCTAACTTAAACATGTGGCAGCTGCTCTGGCCGTAGGGGCAGCCCCAGGAGCCAGAGCGCGGCACAGGCACTGCTGGCTCCCTGTGCCCCCAACCAGGGCAACAGCAGCGGTTTAGTCAGTGAATGCCTCCACCCTGGGAAAGGAAGATACATAGCTGCTATTTTCCCCAGCAGTAACAGCTGTATTTTGGTTGTTTTATGGCAGGGTACCAGCTCCTTGATACAGGAAGCAATCCATATGATAATCTGCACCTCAGAAGTATTTTCCTTTGCATTAGTGGAATACTGGCTGGAAACTGTGATCTCAAATAGCTAAATCACTGGGGTAATGTCAGTGTTACACTCTCTTAAACTAAAACACAAACTGCGTTATTCAGCGAGCAGCACCCCAGCAGAGTGCATTTTCACGAGCACAACCTGCCGTCCCCATTCTGATTTTCATCAGTTCTTTGAGTGTCAAAAATCAAAGATCAGGAAATCTATCTGTGGGCATTTCCAGTTGTGCTCATTAGTGTGGTAACTCGGTGCTATACACTCAGCTGGGTAATCTAATTCGATCTGAAGACTAACCCGAGAGCTGCCATGATATACTCACAGTTGTATTTTTCCACGTGCCTAAATTCTACATTTTATTTTCTTATAAAAAAATTCTCACTCATTCTCCTGACTGAATCCCTGTTGTACTCCCATGGACAGCAACACTTCCAGTGACTCTAAGAGAGCTGGCACCACATTAGGATAATTACAAAGGGACAAAGTTCTGCGGTTAACCTCCAGCCATAACTCCAGCAGCATTCCAGCAGCAGATCTGCAGACAAACCCCTTTCAGCAACGTTCAGATCAGAGTAACGGTTCCAGCTTTTGACAAATGCCTACAACCACATTTCACGAAAGCCAAAGTGAAATGACGGATGTGAATTCAAGGACTTACAATGTTTCACTGCGGGGATGTAAGCGAGTCTATGGTCACTCATTGAGAATCTCATATTATCCCTTATATATGGAAGGGGCTTCCCTCCAGGGAGTGACCTGGGGCAAGCTTCCAACCTTTCCATGACTTAGTCTCTCCACCGATAACACAGTGGTGGAGATCAGACTCTTCCATCCATGCTCAGGACCCAAATATAAAAGTGACCTGATTTCCAGGAGTCCTGAGCATCACAAATTCCCATTGAAATCAGGCATAACAACAAGATTCAGCACCTCATAAAACGAGGACATGTACACTCTGAGGTGGCTAGGCACAGATTTAGAAGTGCGTTTGAAAATCTGGCCTGCTAATTTTACTTTCCAACAAACTGCTTCTTATTTATAGCTCAGACTGTGTCAAGTATAGCACATAGTATCCACCCAGGAACTGGGGTGAAAGGCAAGAATGAGGACAAAAATGCAAGAGGTTTTTAGAAAGCTTTAAAGGAGAGAGGGGGAGGGAAAGCAGCAATTTTCTTCAAGCAAAAATACACTGGATATTTGAGAAGAGGCACAGCCCAACACTCAGGGGAGGGAACAGACCAATGGTTGAGGGATGCTGACGGTGCTGAGCTACAGACCAGCTGATAACGTGAGCAATGCCATTATCCAGAAGGTGAGGTTGAGCCAGGGAATGTGAAAATTGGATATCTGCAGTCCTCCCTTGCCCGTCCATAATCAGATACCAAAAAGCCTACAAAGTCCAGCAGAAATAAGCAACTTCTATTTTTTCCAAAATCAGGCCTTAAAAAGGAAGGAGAATTAAATACAGGTAAGTAGATATCTTCATAATGCCCAAAGTCTCGCATCTTGAGCAGTCAGCTTGGAGGAAAACCACTGAGACAATGACTCTTAAGTCTTGGGAAGTGCTCTAACTATTACACTACAATGCACGTAGGCATGCTGCTTCTCTGTCCTGGCATGATTTTGAAGCAGAGCATTGTGCTGTGTGTAAAGCACGTTGCCGTGAGATGAGCAGGCATGTCCCTGCCCGCTCTGAAGATGCTGGCTGGCCTTACATGAGAGGCTGCAGAGTATCAAGTGGTGGTGATAGTCCTGGACTTGCCCAGCAGCTGATCTGAAGCCTCTAGGAAGCTCTGCTGATGAAACTGGTGCTTACAGAACTAGGCAAGGGTTTGGAGGAATCCCTGCCCAGGTCTCACATCCTAAATTCCTCCTAAGTCTCATTTCCAGGTCGTGGCCTGAGCAACATACCTCACACAGCCCACAGCGTAGCCCACACAGGTGAGTAGGGAGACAAACTTCGGGCTCCTGTATCCAAGACTAGCATTTGCCCCCAGGGCCATCCTTTCCTTTGTAAGACAAAGGTAGGAAAAACACTTCACATAAAGCAAATTTTAAAGGGGATTGACCATTTATCACATGGAATTACAACCAGGTGTAATTTAAAATAAACAGGTATGAGTAAGCAATGAAGCTTAACATTTGGAGAGCAACTGTAATTCCCTGCATCTAATTCACATATCCACAATGGTACCACATTCAGGAACAATCATCTCTTATTTTTTATCTGTATTCCCCAAGGAAGAAGTCTTCCCTTCCAACTTCCTCTCCAGATCATTTAGGGTTAACTAGTAGCAAAGTAACCCTAGAAGTACAAGCACAACAGATGCCTGGTCTGTCTTTCCAGAGGCTGCTGTACTCCGAGATTTCTTCTCCTGCCCATTCACATGTGCCTTTTATGCCTGGGTGAACCCTGCTGTATCTCAGGAGAGTCCATAGCTCCCTCTTGTGTCACTGAAGCATTGCTGGTACTTGCACCTATGAACTCTCCAGTCACCTTTTGCATCTGGGCACCTCACCTCCAAGCACAAACTCACCCCGCTTGCACCATAAATTCACTGGAAGCCTGCAGTGCCTCCGGCTCAAGATGCAGTCTCCCATTTTTCACGCCTCCTGCTTGCACACAGCACTTTCCAGGCTGCAAGGTCATAGATCAATATCTCAAGGCAGCGTCAAACACAGCCGGGCGAGCAGATGAAGTCAGCTCCCCACAGCATGCTCTGGGGCAGACACTGTATCTGGATATATTTGCAGGGAGACAAGAAAAGTCTGCAGCAGCATACTGCTGTAATTCTGCACCTGATGAAGTGGTTGGGTTTGAGGTTTCAAAGTACATTTGAAGCCAATCTGGGAGAATAGTGTTTCTTACATTTTATGACCTTAAATTATTCATTATTCCAAAGAAAAGAACAATTAAAAAAAAAGAAAATTAAGAGTTAGGAACAAACTCAGAGAGGAAGAAATCAAATACAGAAACATGCCCCAAAACACCCTTATTTGAAGGGAAATGTGTTAAGCATCCCACTTTTTGCAGGAGAGAGCTGTCAGATTGCCTGACCACAGCTACATTAAGACAGTATATTTTCACTGGCACTCTCCCAATGAGGCTTTTCACACACTGTCCCTTTCTAATATTCCTCTTCAGATCCAGAGGAAGTCAAGGACCAGCTGAATCAGAGCCAAGACGCATTTGTATTCATTTTTGCCCATTTTCTCTCAGTTTATATCACCAATTAAGTGTTACCATTATGTATTAAATGGAATTAGCTTGTTGAAGGGCGGCAACAGAACGAAAAGAGATTTATACGCTGTGCTGTTCTCCGCTAAGCAGCTTGACTTTGATGGATGTTACCAGATATTAGTCACCATCAAATGAACCTAATTGAATCATGTGGCCATGCAGGTAATGAACCCCACAGGAGGAACTACTTTTTAACTTGATCCCATCACAGAACAAGTAGGGATTACCATGCCAAATACATTCGAAAGAATCAGTAGCTGGCAAGCCAACAGTGGGTTTCTGCCTTTGATCTCTGCTGCATCAGGAGCCCGTCACTGCTCGGACGCTGTGCCTTCAAAGCCAGTGAAGGAAGACACAGAGGTGCAGGGCAAGAACACCCATGTTGCCGCTCCCATCAACCCTCTGCAAACGGTTGTCCTCACCACAGGAGGTGTTCTGCAGCATGTCACGGCGGCAGCAACAAGTGGAAGTACGAATAGCCTCCTTGCAGTATGACCAGATCAAGCTGGGATGCCAGGTCGGCAGCAGGGACACCATGCCTCCACGTGGATCAATGCTCTGAGGGAGAGACCCTCTGGTGGGTCCCCACAACACTGCTAACAGAGAGCACGCCTGGGATGACAGAGCAGGGCCTGCCATAGGAGCACAGGTATAGGCAACTTCATTCACCGATCTCCCTTGGGAGCTTACTCCCTCATTGCCCACAGCCTGGCCATGCTCTCCTTTCCGTGTCTGCTTTATTGCTTGTCTCCTGCCATCTATTCCTCAACCCCCTCTCCAACCTGCGAGACACCTCCCAGCATACCCCAGGCGCTGGCTGGCCCACGCTAGCCGCCCATTCAGGCACAAGTTGTGAACGGCAACCTACCAGTTGGCCCCAGACACCTCAGGCCAACTGGGGAGAGAAGCTATCAAACCAAACCCTGTGCAGACCTCCTCCAAGGCAGACCCTACCCGGGGCTCAGCACCCTAGCAGCTATAGGGGAGTCAGTGGACGTGCACACAGGGCACAGGTACCTACCCCATCTAAGCCCCAGTGCTAAGACAGGGAGCTCCTGAGAGGAGGTTTGAGTCCATGGGAAACATAACCCTTGGGTGCATCTCCTGCCTTCACAGACAAGTCTCTCCTTCACTCTTCCCCCTGTGCAAAGACGAGCCAGTCTCTAGTTGAAAAAAATGACTTCACTAATGAGGCTAGACTTTCAACTGATATTAAGTGACTTTATTTTGTTCCATCCCCTAGCAGCTCTTCTCAGACAGGGATTATTCTTGCCAACTCTTTATTACCATAAGCTGTTTGTTATAGTTCTGGAGCATTTGGAAATTTCATCCAATTTCCAGGGGTTTATCACCTTCCAAAACTGCTCCCTTTCAAGCCAATATTTCTCACACTGGCTTTCAGCCTGGAGGTGAATTTCTTTAGAGAGTCTAAGTATAATCTGTTCAGTATTTTCTTTATGATAATCAGCATACATAGCAGTACAGTCTTCTGATGACATATTTAATGCAAAACTGTGCTCCTTGTTTTGCTTTAAAAGGAAATCTACCATAGAAGACAGATAGGGCTTTCAGTGAAAGTAAAATCAAGACCTTGAATTGTACAACATCAAGAGACAGAGATGTAAAGCTGCAGCACCAGCTCTGGCTCTCTCCCTTCAAGTATAAGTATTTCATGCCTATGCAGTAACACAACAGAAGCGAAGTGATGCACGCTCCGAAAAATACTACAGAATGGGAAAAGACAGTCGCTCCTCCAGGAAAGCTAGATATGACTTCTAGCTTTTATACTAAATTTTACCTTTAAACTGCACTTTCCTTGGAACTTTCTGGATACACATGCAGTATTTTGGGTCACTGCCTCTAAAATGTATAATCATGAAAGGAGATGAGTGTAACCAGGGAGACACAGCTACAATTTGCTCTGGGAATCTTAACTGAATTACCCAATTTTGCTGCAATTAAAATCGTAAATTGACTTAGAGGGAGGCCGGGTTTTTTCTCAGTCATTTCAATGGAAGATTCTGACTTTACCACAATCTCAGGAGGTTAGGTAATTATTTACCTTTCCTTTTCCCTTTAGGAAATTTTAAAGGGTGATTTTTATTTTACTTTCTTTGCATAGTGCTTAGCCTTAGCCAGAGAACTGCTGTAAACTGATAGCTAGTGTTAATTATTCACACCCCATGTTAAAATTCCCTTGAGTATTTAGCAGACATTGAAAATTAAAGTATAAGTTTAGTTAACTTCCAGATTTAGGACTTTTTCCTGGTCACTTACGCACTAAAAATACTGCGTGGAAATTACCTGCCTCTGAGGCTGTACGCAGACAGTGTGATGCAGAGCATACAAGCAACACTGGATTCGCAACTAAAGGGTAGAACACCAACACTATAACTCACCTAGACCAGCTTGGCTGAAGGCTGAGAGCCAGCCTTGGGAAATATTTAGTGTGATAGTTTGAGCAAATCTATACGGCAGCTAAATTTGGACCACTGAGTTTGGATGTTTGGCCAAAACTCTGAAGTAAATGAGTAAATCTCCCTAATATGAAATTTTCCAATAGTGATAATATTAGTTTGACAGACATCACAATTCATGCTTCAGAGTCAAACTCACCTCTTACAAATCACCATAAAAGTGATGTAAAATACATTTTACCCCACCTCTGCTTTCTCCCAGCTCTCTAAGACACATCTAGTGGTGGCCACCACTGCTGAGACGGTATGGAGCTAAACAGCTCAGCAGCTGAACCACCCTCGCAATTCTTCTCTCCTATAATCCCACTGCAACCCAGGACCAGACCAAGCCTGTAAGGAGCCTTAAGGGCAACGTCTGTCGTATAAATTTCATGCAACTGCCAAAAAAAAAAAAAAAAGTTATTTTTCTAAGCTACAGCTTTGAATCACATGAAACAGGGCTAACGACACCTCCAGAGGTCACTCGATCCGTTTCTCTAGCACAGTGAAGGATCCACTCAGCCTTGCAGGAAGATGTGTGCCTGACCTGCTATTTAAACCCTCCAGTAAACGACTCCACAATCTGCTCGAGAGATTCACTGCCCTGAACAGATAACCTAACTCTGCCTGACCACAGATGAAGCCTATTACTTCTTGTCCTGTTCCCAGTGGCCACCACAACTAATGCAAGTTGACCACCTCAGTCTGGGAGAGTATGCAAGCTTTTCAACTTTACTGTCTGTTCCACCATCTTTCTATACTCTGAGCTACTGAGTGTGCAGCAGATTAGAACTATGGTAATTCTCCCACACGCGGCCAGGGGCAGGCTATAGCTGTTCCCCTGACAGCAGCAAGGGAGAGATTTTCAGCTGTGCTGCCAGCAGCATTGAAACAGGTGTGTGCAATGGTCACACCGTGGGTTTTGAGGGCAAAATCCAGGAGGGAAACCGCTGCCCTTACATAAGCAAACACGCTATGGAAGTTTGTCAAATGTAGCTCAGCCCATCCTAAAAGGTATTTCCCTGTAAATTAATTGATGAGGGAGGCACACATACCAAATAAGATTTACACAACTTGAAGGCGGATTTTCCTGCACAGAAGAGAGCCCTACAGGTGGTGCTTAGTCTGCTCTGGTTAGAAACAGGCAGAATCATTAGTATTTGAAGGAAGAAGGGTTGCAAGGTTTCCCAGTAATTCTCTTTGCCATCTGGCTATGTCCATCCAAACGTCTCTGGACAGTCCCGCTGAGGCTGCCTGTGGAAAGCGCAGTAAAGCTGTGTCGCTCCCTCCCTCCCAGCACAGGGCAGCTCACACCATCCCGCTGAGGCACTCTCTCTTCCTTGGCCATGGAGGGAGACAGGTTCTTCCAGACGACCCCTTTGGGATCAGGTCTGGAAGGAAATCCTGTCCTTGCTTGTTTTTGTGCATCCGATTAAAAGTGTAAAGGCTCCCCTTTTCATGAACAGACAACAGCCAGCTCCCAGAGACATCGTATTTCCTTGCCAGCACGATGCTCACAAAGCTGTTAAACTATCCTAATACTCACTCCCATCCCCCCTCCCCAACCCCATGCTAATATTTGTGTGTTTAGCAAATGAATCCCACAAGGCAGCGCAACTTCCCATTTGACTTCTTCAAGGAAAACATCAAAGTGCTGTGCTCTGCTTAATACCGGAGGGTGGTGCTTCACTCTGCCTTTCATCATTACGGTTTGAAGGGACCTCACGGTGCTGCTGCACTGACACGGATACCTGATTGCAGAAAGACTCCATCTGATGGCAGTCAACAGCAGAGAGCTCACTGAGCAGCAAGGACTGAGCTGAGCTCAGCTGTTCAAGGCACTGACCGCGTGTCTCTCCATGTAGGAAACCAGATCCCTGGGCAGTAAACAGTTCAAACTACTCGTTATTGTCTTAAGCACAGACACTCCGACAGTCACATTACCTAAATTAGGTATCTGTTGTAAGCAGCCTACGTGAGACCTCAAGTCCATGTGTGTGAATTGGGATGATTCAGCTCACAGATGTGCATATGGTATTTATCTGCTTCATATGGGTGTAGGAAAAATCAGACAACTAATTCCAGAGACCTGCTCTGAGATCCACCGGCAGAGAAAGTCAGAAAAACAGTCCAGCATCATCACAGCTCAGTCCCTAGGGAAGGAACTGAACATCAGGAGGTTTATGGACATTAAGGTACCAATAAAGTTATAAAGCATCATAGATCTGATCTTTGAAAATACTGCTACTGAATTATGTTAACCGCATTAATCAATCAACTAATGTGTGTACAGGCCCACTACTTACCACTACTCTAAACGATCTTAACAAAAGTCAGCATGAACAGTTTCTTGCCGACCCTACTGGCATTTGGGGAGCCAAAGTCTGTACCATTTTCCTTCCAGTTTTCCAAAGTAAGAAGCAGTGGTGCTGGCAAGCCCTCTAAAAGCCATCTCCTCTGGCAGTCCTGACCTCCTCTGCTCCAGGGGCCTGGCTCAAAAGCCTTTCAGCTTCTGGATTCATTTCACTTATCTCTATGCAAAGCGTGCATCAGAAGTGTATGAAACAGTGCCAGGTTAGGAAAGTGTGATGCTTCACCTGCTTTTTGAACAGGTCACAAATAGCAGCTACCAGAGAATGAAGAACGAGACTCTGGTCCAGGATATTTTTAGTCATTTAGATTTTGTTCCTCTAAATGTTTGTTCCTTTTGTTCCACATTAAACTCTGCCCCACTGAAATCGATGGCAGTTCTAGTATTCACCGTGCTGGGTTTAGAACCTGACCCCAAATATCCTTTTTTTCTGCCAACCAAAGTACTGCAGCAGGCAATGTGCTCCCAGACAAAACATAACTCGACTTTAGATTCTATTTTTCAGGAAACTTTGGGAGTAGGAGGGAAGACAGAAGTGCCTCACTACAATTCACACATCAGTCAGAACGACAAACAAGCTATCCTGGGGCTCTCAAACCCACAACATGAGAGAGGACATCACGAGGGCTTTGTGCCCGAGGAGCCTGTTTTGAAGAAACCTCACAGGGTAACATGGTAAGCACAACCCAGCACCTCGAGCCCGACTGAGCAGCGTGACCCTTGGCTTGCATGCCTACAGTACAAGCAGTACCATTAAGACTTGAACCCACTGTTTCTTTCCTGTTTTTCCTAGAAATCACACCGGCCGCCATGCTTTAGGGCGATGTATGTCAAGGCCAAATCTTTGTCGACAGAAAAGAGCCATGAAGCTCTGCTTCACTACTGCTTGTATAACAGGAGCCAACCCTGACTGTAGTTGGCACTGCAAGTATACCAAGAATAGCTGGTTCCTGGCCCGAAGAGGCTGCGTGCAAAGAGATACAAGAGAAATACTTAAGACGGAAGAGAAAGGAGGTATAACTCTTTTCATGCACCCCCAAAGTTATCCATGCACTTTATTCTCATCAGCTGATGTACCAAGTACGGTTGGAGATCAGAGTCCACACATCCTTTTCAAGGGTGAAGACAGGTCAAAACCAGAACTGAACTGAGACCTCAGCTGCTGCCCAGTAACTTCATTGCAAGCCTGTCCTCTTCCTCCTCCTGCTCTAATGGCTCAAACTTAAAAAAAAAAAAAAACAACAAACACAAAAACCCAACAAACCACATCAAAAAAACCTCCATACTAGTCAGTCCCAAAAAGATATTTATAGTTTAAAGGTCAGTGTGAAACCTAAAATTGCCAGAAGAACAAGACAATTACAGCAACAGCCAAGTGAACCCTGTAAAGGCTTGAAGTAAAAGGGTCTAGAGCACAAGTCTGATGAGGAGCGGCTGAGGGAACTGGGGTTGTTTAGCCTGGAGAAAAGGAGGCTGAGGGGAGACCTTATTGCTCTCTACAACTGCCTGAAAGGAGGTTGTAGAGAGGTGGATGTCGATCTCTTTTGCCAGGGATATTAGGAAAAATTTATTCACTGAAAGGCTTATCAAGCATTGGAACAGGCTGCCCAGGGAAGTGGTTGAGTCCCCATCCCTGGAGGTATTTAAAGGACGTTTGGATGAGGTGCTTAGAGACATGGTGTAGTGGTGGACTTGGTAGTGTTAGGTTTACGGTTGGACTTGATGATCTTAAAGGTCTTTTCCAACCTATACGATTCTGTGATTCTGTGAAAACCAACCTGACCCTCAGCACTGCTCCGTGGTGTGCTTCATGGCAGGGAAGAGAGACAAACTGCTTCTCCCTTATCCATATACCCTTTGTTAAAGTAAGAGGGAACGCATGCTCCCTAGAAGACTCCAGAAACTCTAATCACAACATCCAATTCCAAAGAAAATCCAAATACAAACACATTGTATTAGGAAAAATAAAATAAAATCCTTTATACTGGAGGCATCATTTAAATGATGGGATTACACTAATTAGGAGTACATCAGTAGGTAGCTTTGCAAGTAAGAATCTTTTACAAATGTCTCAAGGGACATTTCCCAAGCCAGGCTTTGTTAAAAAACACAGCTGATTTGGGGTCTATGTATTGTGAAAGCTGAAATGGGCCTGATTTTCAGAAGATAATGGGACTTTACTTCTGAAAAAGGAATAGCCTTTAAAGTGCAACACCCCAAAATCACCAGGCACTTTAAAAACTATTGCCCACATCCACATTCTCTGCTCTCTACAAAGCCACAATGAGCATGTTCCACTCCCGTGACCATGGGGAAACAGGACCCATCTGTGGCCCAGCCCCATATCACCAATTGCAGAGAGCTGCTAAGGACGGCCACTCATCCGTCCCCTCCAGAGACCTACAGCCCCGGGCACCACAGCCAGGGCAGGAAGCAGCAGCACAGACCTCTGAGAGCTGTTCCCTTGTTCCACCCCAGGCCCCAGCCTGCAAGATGCCTGCAGCCAGAACTGGATGCATTTTAAAATCATCTTACCCAGTGCTCAACTGAAAACCTCATGTATCAGTGCTTCAGTGAGAAAAAATCACTGCAATTGAGGGGGGTGTATATTCAAACCCCCTCGTTTACTCATTTCAGTGCTTAACTCGGTAACAGCTAATACCTTCTGCATTGATCCAACAGTCTGAGCAGCCTCCCCGCACATCATATATATGTTGTTTTGATTCTTCATGCCAGGGAGCAGGGACTGTGAATGCTAACCAGAAGGGAGGGCTTCGTTTTTTGCTATTTGCAGATACTGCAAGTTGATATGAACAACAACTGACAGGGAAGTGCAAGAGGAATTAAGTTTTCAACTGCTTTGAGGGAGGAGGGGCAGAGAGAGGAGGATCACCCAGTTGGAAGCGTTTGGGAAAGGGATGGAGCTGGACGGCTCAGCTCGGCAGGTCAGGGAGAGGTGATTGGCAGGAGCGGAGCTGGAGGAGTCCCATGATAGCCACATCCAGGCCACGCTCTGCTTTGCAGAGTCAGAACTAATTTCCCAGTCTTCCTCCTCTCTTTTCCCCCTCTCCTTTTGCTTCGTTTGTCAAAGTTTCCTCCCTGGCAGAATTTGATGCCAAAGTTTTCAAAATCTGTGTTGCCTCAAGTTAGACACCTCAAACCATGTTCTGCCAGCAATCCGAGGGCGCCTGCCAGAGCCCTTCGCAGGAGAAAAATACTAACAGATTCTGACTGCTTTGACTTCAGTGCCTATTTACCAGCTCCAGAGACTCAAATAAGGTATCTGAGCTCAACAAACATGGAATATTTCAAGTCCTGTTGATATTTCCTCCTCTCTCCTTTTATACCTGTGGAAGCACAATCAAGCATATCCTAAGCAGGCTGACATGTCACAGTGTCAGCTGCTGCTCCTCTCCCTGCTGTGTGATCTACCATAACATTTACTCTAGCAGGTAAAAGAAGGAAAAAGATTTTAGGGTGATTATCCTGTAAACAAGTCAGTGTGCTCAGTATCTCGTACACAGTGGCGATCCAGCTGCAGAGACATGCGAGTTTGTGTTCCGTGAGGCTCAGACCTGTGTTAGCTCCACTCGGGTGTAACTATGTTGTACATGCATTGGCGTTGTGCATCCAGTGGGAAAAGACGACAGCTTCACTTTGAGAACAGAGATGCCATCTCAAGGAGAACAAGCCTCTCTGGTCCATTGAGAAAGCTGTTGGGGTTTTTTGGATGGGTGGTTTTTTAGGGGTGTTTTTTTGGGGGGGAGGTGAGGTGTCCTTTATGGCCATGAATCCTATTTGGGTATGTACATACCATTACAACTGACCAAAACAACCAGGTCTCTGCTTCAACACCTTTCACGTACAGTACAGTTCAACAGCATCCCAGGACAGCACTTTTGTCCTGCTCTGGATGAACTCCAAACTCCAAAGCAAGGGCAGTTTAGACAGACTGTATGACCGCATATTACATTTATCTGTCTGCCAAGCCAGCACCCCACTGTGGTAGCCATGGTCAAAAAAACCTAACTGAAAACACTTTCTCCTTCTGACTCAAAGCGTTTTGCATCAAGGGAGAAAGAGTATTTCATAGCAAGGTTTCCCCAGGGTCCTGATGAAAAGCAAGAGTTTCAGGTCACTTCTGCATAGAGTGAAAATATTCAGGAAAACTGACTTTAACACAACTGCTTGCTGTGGAAGTCACCCAGCTTAGGGCTTCTGTTCCCACAGGCAGTAAGAACAGGGACACCAAGCAGAGCATCTGGTCAGTCCTGAAAAACAGCCCCATGAGTTTGCCTTTGGATATTAGGTGACGGGTTACAGGACTTGCTGTGGAGGTTCGGAGGCACACCAGGGGATGAGATTTTTAAGCAGAGATCTGAGGAACGAGCAGAAAGGACGTGGCTGCTTAGAGGATGCCTCCCTCATGCAAAGGGCAGCAGAGGTAAAAGTATGAGGGTACTTTGTGAGAAGTTGTCTTAAATGGGAAATGAAGAGCAGCTCTGCAGAGCAAAGACAGCCAGGAGATCGCAGACAGGACACGGATATGTCAGCAGAGCCCTTACAAAGGCAGGCACACAATTTACATCTGAGGCAGTGGAAAAGAAAGGAGGTAAAAAGAACAAAGATACAGGAGCCACACCACTCCAGGGTGATGACCCTTACAGCAACACTTCGATGGGTATAAAGGAGGCAGAGGGAAACAGGCACACACAAGGATCCGTCAAAGCTGCCCCTGGATTTAGCTCACATCCTTTTCATCTGAGCCAGAGAAGACAGGAATGGCACAACAGCAGCTGCTGCAACTGGATTTTCATACAGTTTCCCTATATCTCTCTCCACTTGCAGAGCTATAACCGTGATGGATTTCAGCTCTAGGCACTTCATGACCAAGGTTAACCATGTTCTGTACTGTTATTTTTTTCTTCCCATGTGCTGCTCACATTGGCAGAACATGGCCTTTCTGCACCATAGTTCTATACTCCCTCGTGTGTGTTCCCCAGTTTGCCACAGCTTATTTGCTCATGATGGACAAAATACTAACATATCTGGCATCTGGTCACTAGTTTTCACACATTTTTCTCTGACATATCTGAAGCTGAACCCAGCTAAAGACAAATCACAGGTCTGATGTGGCATGCCTTCTTGTCCATACAGCAGTTAAAGCTTGTTCTGGTCTCCAGCTGCAACTCTGAAGAGATAAATAGCGACAACTCCTAAACTGCAGTGCAGAGCCCCTACACAGACTCTGACCCTGGCTCTGGCTGCTTGGTGCATCTCTGCTGTCACAAAACAGCCACGGAGTGGCAGACGAGGTATCCTGAGAGCACATCAAAACACCCTCAGACAGCTGACGGCCTCACAGCAACTGTCTGCAGCACAAATCTCCCTGCCCTCAGAGCAAGGAGCCTGAGCAAGGAGTCAGCAGTGTCCTGGCCTTGCTGTGCTCCCCAGAGCTAAAAAGGATCATTAGCAGCCCTGGGACAACTCTAGATTTTGCAAAAAGCACCTGCTTGACTGGCCAGCTAGCCTTGTACGATCCCTCTCTACAGATGATAGCATTCAACCATCCCATACTTAACTTTCTAAAGCCTACACAAAACAACTCCACTGTAATTAAACAGCAATGGATTACCCCAGGGAGGCCAGTGTTATGGGCAGCACACCCCAAATTTCCATGTAGCTGAGATCTAGTGACTATGTTCTTCAGAGAGCAAAAGACAAGGCGATCTCCAAACAGGGCTCGCAAGCAGGGGTCAGCAGCTCCCCGAAGGCTCATTGCTCCCCACCACAGTACAGGTCCTGGCTTTGCTGTTGTGGCCCTGGTCAGCAGTATCTTATCTCCCCCTTCATCCCATAGAACCTCCTTCAGCATAGATCCACTGCCAGCTGCACAAAGCCACCCCATTTGTATTGTGCTTAAGCCACACGTGTCTCAAAAGCCACAGGTTGGCCATGCTAATGGCAGGATTCAGCCTTACATAAAACCCAGCCCAGAACTGGGCCCCTTTTCCCTATTACACTGAAGGTGGATCGCACATACAAGCCCATAACCCAAATACCCTGGCTTTCCACCTGGAGTCAGCAGAAAGAGCTGGCTTCAAATAAAAGCCACATTATCTTCTGGGAAATATCTGTGCCATAATATGCATGAGCCAGAAATAGACACTTCAGTAGAAGAGAAACTGCCTCCAGTACCAGCCAGCCATTCCCCTGCTCTGTCTCTACTGCAGTTCTCTGCTTACCCGCTAGCGCTTCCCTCCTCGGCCATCCCACGGTAATAGGAACAGGCTGGAATGTGTTTCTCACCCAACAAACTTGACTACTTTATATGCTTTAAATCACCGAACTATAAATATTAGGAAAGATGCATGAAATCTTACCTAGCTAACATTTCAGCACTTGTCTCTCAATGGGAATTTAATAGATGCCCGAAGTTCTCTTTCCAAGTCACGTAAACAGAATGAGAGAATGCAGGCTGCTCGTTTCAACACAACCAGCGGAAAAACACTAGCAAAGAGCCGGACTGCAAATGTCAAAACAAGTGATTGGTTTTGAAATATGGGGAAAAGTTCATTCTAATGATCCTAGCAGCTCACATACTTATGTAACATAAAACAAGAAAGGAACAAAAGCATTCTCTAACTTCCCTTCATTTGGTGGGGCGATGGCAGACACGATGTGCCTACAAAATGTATCCCCTTCAGTCCAGCCCAATGAGACGGCAGCCCGCTTACAAAAGGTTCCATGGTCTGCAGTGGAAGGGAGCTCGTGAGGATTTTGTTTAATATCTGCTGCTGCTACAGACACGCTCATGACTTTGTCCTAATATATTCACCTCTCTGCAACTTCCTTGTCCACTTGAATTGGGTGCTCTTGGGGCAGGATCTACACTGGGACAGTAAAGAGGGTCCCTGGTTGCATACCACAGCAGAGCCACAAGACAGGAGGAAGGGAGCAGATCACAGATCAAGAACAGGACTTACTTTACTGGGTAAAATTCCAGCACATTCTTCATTGTTTCTTGTGAGCCTAGTAGCTCCTCAAATTAGGAACTGGTCTGGGCTCATATGGCTCTGCAGAAATAATAATTATTTTCCAAAATTATTTAAACTGATAGGAAGAGTTATTTATTCTTCTTTTAACACATTTTTACTTAGTCGCTTTTCACCCAAGCAGTACATTGCTTTTTAAGATAGGACTTCAGAATATATTTATTTCATTGATTAATAACAGAGTAAATTAGTCTTTACTTACTTTTTGCTTAATGACCTAGTAAAGGCCTTGGAATTTGGCTTAATAACAGTGCTGCAAGATACTCCAACTGATGAATTATGGCATAATAATTAACATCCTTGCAGTTGTCAGGCACAATGCCCAGTGATGTACAAAGCCTCTGCATACACAGGCCATAAATGATTCCACTAGCCCACAGTTTGATGTGTTTATTGCTGTGATATCATAGCTGATATTCGACATACCTGTAAAATATCCTGAGACTATTCTTTCTTTCAGTTAAAGAAGCTGTAAACGTACTTAAGCTCCAGAACATCAACAATAGATTTAATACAAACTGTCAGGAAACAAGCCCTCAAATAGACATTTTTGTCTCAAGAACCCATTAAAAATATCAAGTCAAATTTTGTTTCCAGAAGAATCTTCTTAGCATAAATCAGGGAGCTGTTCTCAGCTCTACAATTCTCTAATCGTAGTTTATCTCAGCCTGACCTAAGCCAGAGCAATTTATAGCAGTTAAATGGCTGCTCTAATTTATGTGACCTGGCGTGGCTCTTCAGGGAGTACCCACCAGCTCAATATACATGCCCACTCCCTGCAGGTCCTATCCAAGCAGCACACTGTGCAGTGTTTCATCTCTTCTAGCTTTTAACCCAACAGCTTATAATAGTGTGGAAAACTCAATTTTCAAAAAGAAAGAATAATTCAATCTGGAAAGAGAGAAACGATATAGCACACTTGGACAAAGCCACCTGAAAACACAGCCTGGAATCTAACTCTCTACACATGGCATGAGCAAACCGTGAAAGGAGAAGGCAAGCTACTGACCTCCCTGAGCATTAGTAAATAACAGGGCAGGAGATTCAGGTTAACTCCCAGTACTCCAGCACTCAGATACTGCTTTGCGAGAAGTACGCTTGGGAGCTGCGGGCAGCTGCTGACGATGCCCAGAGCTATAACTGACCTGTCAAAGCAAAGGACTTCCCTGCCCAGCTTCCCCATTGTACCTGTAAGGAGGACTGTAGGAAAGTCCACTGGGACCAGAAGTCCTCAACTGGCACAGCAAGGACTCACCTGGGTGTTTCTATCCTTTCGCTAAACAGCCCAAGTAAAGCCAAAGATGGCCCAAGTTCCACTTATTGATAAAGACCACCAGACCTATTCAGTTAATAAGAAAAACTAGCACAGCAACATCTATGCAGCATAAGTTGTCTGGATACAGCCATAAATATTAGAGCAGGAACTTCTCCAAAGCCCTTCAGTTTGAAACAGGCACCTTTCACTCAGAAGCCAACATGACAATCCGTTTGAAAATCTGCCCTTAAACAATAGAATGTGTCCATCTTCAAAAAAAGAGCAGCTTATAAAAATCATCTCAGCTCATTTAGCTGTAAAACAATCGTGCATGTGCAGTTGACTGGGATGCTTCATCAGAAGTTGTACACCTCTGAAACCTCCAAAACACTGCTCTGAGGAGGAGTCAAGGGCCAAGGGGCTTTTTGCACGGGCTGTGCAAGTTGGTCTGAGGTCTTCTGATCACACTCATCTATCTTCTCTGGGGAAAAGAACCTGTGAAAGTGTCTGTGAGGTGCGGGAATCTAGAGCAAATGCTATACCAAGGAGACATTGAAATCCATCTGTTTTACCAAAAGCAGCAAAAAATGAGGAAGGCAATAACACACTTCCTAGAAACTGGTTCTGTTATAGTGTTAAGGTACCAGTCCAAGCTTCAAGACAAGGCTAAAAGAAGTGAAGGCTTGAGCTGTGACTTTAAAACATATTTTTCTGACCAGGTAGTTTTAGCAGTTTCAATCATCTGGTTGAAGGAGTTGCTCCACTGACATTGGTGTAATTGTCCACCGTGACTCGACAGAGCGGTACCCATCCCCATCAGCAGCGGTGCAGCTAGCGATTGCCTGCACCTGCATCCACCTTTGCCTGAAGAAAGGTTTAAATTCAAGAGTGCAATTTCTGCAAAAACAATTAAAATGAAAGCTTTGCAGGAGCTCAAGCTGCTGGGGAAGTTGTCAGCCCTCATGACACCCAAGTACAAGTGATCTCTCCGACTGCCAGGCTGTCTAGCCAATGTGGAAGCCACGGCAGAATTCTTGCTTCACTTACAAATAGGACTATACTGGCGTCAGCAGGAATCACAAACTTTCAAGGGCAGAGCATAAACTTGCTGCGCAGGCTCCACCACGTACCTGATGCCACTTTGTTTTAGCCACTACTAAATTTATGTGTACTGGATAGCAAGTGACTCTTTCATGAAAAGGATCAAGTTTGGCAAAATTCAGCCAATTTTGAATGCTCAACACTGAGCTTAAATAGGCCCTCTGATTTCTTAAGTCTTAGGAATGAAAAGGATGTTTCAGCAGAGAAGATGATCCAGTTTTGGTAGCACTTGCTTCACTAAGCACACTTAAGCAGAACATTTAATCAATCCATTTAACATAAAGTGACGGTTTGCCTGCACATGCAGAATTGAAAGCACTTTATTTTTAGGCTCGAGTGGTAGAACTTCAACCTGACAATGAAAAACATCACAGTGACTTAATGACCACACCATTTTGGCCAACCCAGCAGTTTGCTGACATTCTGTCTGTAAAAGCAAAGCAGATGCTCCTAGGCTTTCTTGTAATTATTTTTAAAACCAGATGTTTTAAATGTACCACATGGCAGACTTCAGGCCCAGAACTGACTTTAAAGAAAAGACAGCTTTACAAACCCCTCCTCAATAACTGTGGACGTAGTCAGGAAACACTGCAAAAGCTAGCACAAAGGACACATAGTACTTGGTCAGGAAGGAAGGAGATACCGGAGGATACAAGGCGGGAAAAGCAGAGATACCACAAAAATTCACTAAAAGGTAAGTAAGAAACCGTGGAAATTGGCAGGGAAGAAGAATGCAGAATAAAAGAGGGAAACTGGAAAGGAGGAAGAATGCTGAGAAGAATTAGCTTGAAGAGCAAGAGCTCCAGCAGAGAGAGTGCATTTGCACAGAAGCTTTGCCTGTGGAGATCAGAGGCAGAACATCTCAGTGCCAGCAGGGCAAGAGAGTTTTTTGGGACCAGTTACAGTACCTGTATGCTCTTTGAAGCCACCCAGCATAGCAGGGCAAACAGCAATCCTGTCAAGCCTCAAGACACTGATCTGTCACTGTCCTGTGTACGGTATAATGTATCCCTTCCAGGGTGACACTGCAGGCAGTTTTTGTACACCCCAAAGAAGACGGCTGTCAGAGAGGTCCTTCAGGAAGAGGATTTGCTACAACCATACACGGCACCGTACAGATTTCACAATGACCCTGAAGCCACCATTCCTCCAAAGATGTAAAGAAAGCCAAATTTTTAAGCCTTCCTCCTCCACAAGGGCAATACGTTCAGAGTCCTGAGCCCTGCTGCACTCCAGAAGGTGCCAGCAATCTTGTGATTCGGCATCTTTCCGATAAAAACCAAGGAGCTTTTCTTGAGACTGCTCTGTTCTCATCCCTCCTGATCTCAGTCCACAGGGACAAAGCAACATTCAATCACCAGCACTACTCCATGTCACAAAGCATCACACAACTGCCAGAGATCACCACCCTTGCTGAGCACAAAACATTCTAGCACCAGGGCTAGCTGGCACAAAGCTCAACCAGATCTCTCCCTGTCTATGACAGGGCAGCTCGAGAGGTCTCACACCACTCCAGCTACTTGGCTGGAAGATGTAAGGAAGATTGTCTCCTGATGAAAGCCGCATC
The DNA here is from genome assembly GCF_035582795.1 of Mycteria americana. Classification (NCBI taxonomy): domain Eukaryota; kingdom Metazoa; phylum Chordata; class Aves; order Ciconiiformes; family Ciconiidae; genus Mycteria; species Mycteria americana. Next base: position 68,943,358 of record NC_134369.1, on the reverse strand, counting down.
CTGCCCTGGGGGACACACAGCTGAAACAGCTTCAGCTCTCGTGAGAGAAAGCTGTGAAGAGGCATGGACAAAGGAGTTTGTCCTGACAACACCTTGTACTCGGAGGCTACCCTGGTTCAGGTGTCCCCAGCAGGCCTAAGAGAGATCTCTGCAGATCTGCCAGAAGGGAAGGGCAGGACAGAAAGATGAACGACAGCTAGCAGGGACCCTCTTGCTGCCAGGATACAGAGCCAAGCCATAAGTCCATAGACGAAGATCTTTGCATCTTCTAATGAGGTCTCAGAGGAGATTAGCTGTGACTGTCTTTTGGGAAATACATGAGATTACTCTGCAGGTAGCAGACTGGCTGAAATGCCACAGTGTGAAGGCTTTTAAGAGCTCTAAGACATCAAGTGGCTTTGGACTAAGGGGCTCAGCATCTTTGAAGAGAATTATTGTGGCAGGAAGCTTTGTAAGAAAGGACAAATTGAAGACCCAAAGGCATGTCCCAAAGAACTGACTGGTGATCAGAGACCTCAGAACTCTATCAGGTACGCTGCAATAAGTCCATGGGGAATACTCTGACTGGAAAGTTCCCGTAAACCTCCTAGCAACAACTCTGGCTCAGGTGTACCGTTGGGTTCAAAGTGGAAATAATCAGCAAGCTGCAGACACTGATAGTTAAACTCCTCAGAGAGAAAACTGCAAGACAGTTTCACGCTGCAGCAGAACAAATGACAGGACTCCTTTTTCAAGAAGAAAATGCTACTTTGCCGACAGCAGGCTTATCACGTGCAATTAAGAGTAAAAATTAGTGTAAGGTGGGCTGGTAACATCATCGCTCAAATCCTTCCTCGGAGATACGCTGTGGTATAACAGAATTTCTCAAACCCAAGATAGGAAGAGCAGGCAGTCTCCTTTGCATGAAGATTAGCTAAAATGATGGCTTCATCTTTCTTTTGGACTGCTTAAATCCATGCTTCTCTTCAAGAATCCAGAAGGCAAAGTTAAATGCAGATAAGGTCACTGTCAGCATAGGCAGGAACAGTGGAAAAAAAAGCCACAAACCCTTCGAAGTGTCTCTATTAATTATAAATCACTGAAAAATGTTCAGCCAGTTAAGGTGGTGCAGATTATAGCTGGCGCAGAGAAACAGCAGAGAGACCTTTCCTGGCTGCCAGCAGAGTTGTTTGAGTTTATATTGAAAAGTTACAGAAAGGGACAAGCCGGGGCCTCTTGGCCATGACCAGCCAGAGTCACAAAGAGGTTTAGCAGCCCCCCTGATTTCCCACCTTAACGAGCGGGAGTAGATAGTAGCAAGCTCATATAGGAGCTCCAGTCATTGAAGGATGAGACACCATCATCAAACCAAAACTGAGAAAGATCCAAGTCCACCAGTAACAAAAGGAGATAGACTTAGTTAAACTTGGTCATAAACAGAGACTACCAGCCCACAATCACTCCCCATCTAAACAAGTGTGGCACATAAAAAGGAAACACGTTGCCTAAACTTAGAGAAAGCTTAAGAATATTCCCAAGGTCATGTGAGGAGCTTGTGGAACAGCAGAGCACTAAAACTAAACCCCAGACCCATTTCCAGCCTTAACCCTCAAATCATCCTTTGTCTCCTCTGCAAAGGCTCAGCTGAGCAGACCCAAGATCATTCGCAAGCTCTAAATAGAGTATAGAGAATGGAAAATAACTTTCAGCGCTGACAATATTGTCCCTATTTAGCTAACAAGTATTGATTTTTTTCCTCAGCCACTCGAATGCAGATGAAAGCAGCAGAGATTTGGTTCTTTTGTTTAATTCTCTGAATCCAATCAGGGTTACTGATGCTATCACCAGACTCTGAGGACTGATTACCCATGTGCTATTTAAAGTCAGAGAGGTGCTTACATCTCATTTTATTTGGGACCAGTGGGAATTGTAGGTTATGGAGGAAGTTTTAACTTCCCCCCCCCCCTTTTTTTTTTTTTGTTTTTGTTGACAAAGCTCTCCCATGTGAAGGAACAGATCTCTGAAAAAACAAGCTGTTCTCAGAGGAAGAGAACAGATGATACCTTGTTCTCCTACAGATTTATCCCTTTTCTACACAAGTGCAGAAACCCTGCTTCCACTTTTGCCACAGTTCCATATCTCCATGAAATTTTGGAAGAACTATTATCTTCCATGAATCACCTTATAAAGCTCTTTCCCTGTCATTTCAAACTGAAGCAGCTCAAGTGGTCATACACAAGCTACAGCTGAAGTTTTCCACCTATGACTGAGAAAAACAGAAAGCAGTGGGGGAACAATTAGTCTATATATCAATTACTCCTTCTCTGTAGGTAGGTCTTTGAATTCAGATGCAATGAGCACTCCAGCATTTGCCTGCAGTCTTACCAGTTACCCACAGCTGTTATGAAGATGAGCCATCTTGATCAAGATGACAAATAAAGATAGTAAGCAAAAAGCCCCAGAGTCTGCAGGCAGGAGGGTCACAAGGCATCACTCCTAGCCTCACAGATGTATAGCTGAAGGCAGGAGCAAACTTTGGAGATTTTTATGATCTTTACAATTCTTTGCCTTTAAAACCATCCCATTGGAAAATCTGTTCTGCCTGCTCACACAAAGCAGAACCTCATTCACGGCTTTCTGCTTTAGTTCAGCTTCATTTTTGTGTTGCCAAGTTGAAGACTTCTAGTCTTGATGTCAGGATTGCAAGTGATAGAGGACTGCAAACCGGGCAGGTGTGTCTGTATGCCTGCAACATACATATCCACCTGGTATCCCTCATATCCTATACAGGCTCATGTACCAGCCGCATTCACTGTCTGCAAAAATCTTCCCCAAAATCAGGTACAGCAGTATATGTATCTCTTGAAATGACTGCTAGTCCATTCCTCACTTGCAGTCAAGGGTACAATCACAGACAGGGTCATCCTGTAAGTAAATACATTAAGTCCCCAGAGACAGCTATCACTGCTGCTGCAGCAGCACCCCTGCATTTCTACTACATCCTCAAGAAACACGAATATGAACCCAGGCAGCAGCGGAGAGCCATCTAAATTCTATGCCCGTCACCACACTTCTTTACCACAGTTGTAAATCTATTATCAAACATACTCTCAGACACAATCTGGGACACGTGCCTGATGCACATGGTATCAAGCTATAAATAGTCAGATATAGACAGTCATACTAGATATACTGAAGATTATTTGATTAAGCTGGGACTCTGCCCTGCTGAACAACCTGTGGTCAGTAGAGACACCTTGTAGAAGCTGGCTTGGATCAGCACAGCCATCTCCCGGGAGCAGAGAGATGCTGAGAGACTGCGTTTATACCCTGTGCCCATGTAGTCTTATGTTTTTTTAGCCCACATGACCAAGGTATTCCTAGTAAGTAGAAAATTTCTGTAAGCAATAACTGAAGAGTATAGAGCCTACTGAAAAGTCCAGTAAAGCCTATATGAATTTTCAGTGGTGCTTTTTACTGGTCCCTGTTGGTTTTATTTGGGGATTCAGGAGTAAGCAGACACTCACTGCTTCATTCAAAAAGTACTTTGCTGGCAAGCACAGTGGGGACCATCTGACCATTTGCAGCTGGACTTCCTAGAAGGAAGGCAGGCAGCAATAGAAAGTCAAACTACTCTAAACGCACATTATTTTCACCTTATCCAGTAACTCTGTACAACCAATGGACACTGCAAAATGTTTAGCATCAGGCAAGCTGAATTACTCTTTTAGAGCTGCCACATGCTGGGCATGAAATTGGTGCACATTCCCACAGCCGGAAGGCAATGGGTCCTCTATTGCTGAAATGACATGCGAGGCATTTCAGGCCACACGAGTCCCAGCCTTACCAGGGCAGTGGAGAACAGGACAGCAAACACTGAACTACTACTAAATGCAGACAAATCTGAGAACATGCACTGAATCCACTCCTGTATATCACACCCATGTGCTCATCTTCTAAGAAACACTGAAAGACAGCAGGCTGGATTCTCCAGTGCTTTGTATTTGGCATTGTCACCCACCCCCTTACAAACCAGCGTTGCACTTTTCTTCAGATTAGATTCTCTAGAGCACTTTAACCCTACTTTGTTCAGATATGACAAGTTTTGCGAACCACAGGCAACAGTCAGACCCAAAGACTCAAGAAACTAGTTTGAATTCAGGGCAGAAGAGGAGCATTCAGAGCATTTAAAACCTATGTTTGAAGTCCAGAGTGGAACTCCCAGCACGGAGCTGTTCTCTGCTGCAGCTGACAGGGCAGCAAGCTCCCTGCCTGCAAACAAGATAAATTATATATAAACCAAACCACCTGCTGTGAACATCCGAGAGCTGTTGTGACTGGTGCTACCACAGTCATTCTTGGGTTGCTTAGCTCAGCTGAGCTGTTGGCTTGCCGCAGCGGCGACCGCACTGGGACGCAGTCAAGACGAGCCGCGGCAGCTTGTGGATCTGTTTTCCGCATCCAGCCCAGCCAGGCTGCAGAGATCTGACTCACGTTCTAGGGACAGTTTGACAAGGTGCTGGTTTTGGCAGAAAAGCCAGTTTCAAGTGTTTCCATCCCTTCCCTTCCCGTACATTTATTCATGCCACAGTCTCCCTTCTGACCACTGCCTCCCTTCAGCTGCACCACGCTTGTGGGCCTGTTTTGTTAACTGAACTGACCAGGTTTAAAACAGTGCCAAGCCCAAGCAGAGAGCTGTTTCTGAGAGACAAGGTCAGATTGCCCCTCCAAAGGGATGGAGCAGCAAGGCAGCACCACAAAAAGCCCAGGGAGGTTTGAGAGTGCTGTTTCCTCCATTTGAGTTACCCAGGTCACCAAAAAGCCATCTCTGAGGCACTAAGTGATGTTTAAACCACGTGATGTGGATACTGTGGACTATCCAGCCAAGGCAGAAGTACCACTTCTTGCTTCCCAGCTGGGAGGAGACCTATTTTGAGTGCATCTCCTGCCTGAACCCTCAGTCAGCCCAGTGACCCAACATGCACATTTGAACTGCTCTGCGATGCAAAGCTCACAAGCCCCAGCCCTCAGCAATCCAAGGCTGAACTGTTCTCCGCTTCACAAACAGGTCTTTGAAAGCTATTTGCAGCCAGCTGGCCACATGCAATCTTGAAAGTGTAAAACGTAGCTGAAGAGGAAAAAAATTTTTAAAAAATGCTTCATCCACATATGCATCTTATCTGCTTACAAAGGAGGAAAGGAAAGCATTGCTAGCTGATTAAATACCTTGAAGACACACAGTCCTCATGAGGCAAGATTCCTCTGCAGTCACAGGGCCTCCTTATGAATAAAACACTGTAGACAGTGACTGGACGTTACCATAATTCCTGGTAAAGCCAAAGGTACAGGGAAAAATGTAACTATGCTATAGACAGAATGAAGAAATGCCTTCAAAAGGCACTGGCCTTGTGAAATGGGCTGTGCAGGAAGCAGTTTCCCTGCCCATTGGAAGTTTTCCCAGTCTGCACCAGGATGAGCAGAAGACCATTCAACATGAAAAAATAAAACAAAGAAAAGCAAAGAACAGCCAGTCACCGTGAGGTCAGAGTATCTGCTAAGGCCAGTGTCCATCTCCACGTATAAGGAAGTTGCTAGAAACACCAACCGGGTGGAAAGCCAAACATCTGTTCACACAAAATACTTAATTTCCAGGGATAAACCCTTCCCAAAAGAAAAAACTCCTGTCAGGACATGTCCTACAGCATCTCCAAAGTCTAACAGATCTTCAGAGCTCAAATAAAAGGTGAAAAAGATCATATGGCCTGTAAAAGTGATCCTCCTGTATTGGGTTTGCGTAGCAAGGTTTTGGTAGCCAGGGGACTACAGGGGTGGCTTCTGTGAGAAGCTGCTAGAAGCTTCCCCCCTGTCCGATAGAGCCAATGCCAGACGGCTCCAAGATGGACCCTGCTTCTGGCCAAGGCCGAGCTCATCAGCGATGGTGGTAGCACCTCTGGGATAACATATTTCAGAAGGGGGAAAAAAAACCTGCGCAACTGCAGCTGGAGAGAGGAGTGAGAACATGTGAGAGAAACAGCCCTGCAGACAGCAAGGTCAGTGAAGAAGGAGGAGGAGGAGATGCTACAGGCATCAGAGCAGAGATTCCCCTGCAGCCCGTGGTGAAGACCATGGTGAGGCAGGCTGTCCCCCTGCAGCCCATGGAGGTCCACGGTGGAGCGGATATCCACCTGCAGCCCATGGAGGACCCCACGCCGGAGCAGGTGGATGCCCAAAGGAGGCTGTGACCCCGTGGAGAGCCCGTGCTGGAGCAGGCTCCTGGCAGGACCTGTGGACCCACAGAGAGAGGAGCCCATGCTGGAGCAGGTTTGCTGCCAGGTTTGCTGCTTGTGACCCCGTGGGGGACCCACGCTGGAGCAGTCTGTTCCTGAAGGACTGCACCCCATGGAAGGGACCCACACTGGAGCAGTTCATGAAGAACTGTAGCCCCTGGGAAGGACTCATGCTGGAGCAGTTCGTGGAGGACTGTCTCCCGTGGGAGGGACCTCACGCTGGAGCAGGGGAGGAGTGTGAGGAGTCCTCTCACTGAGGAAGAAGCAGCGGCAGAGACAACGTGTGATGAACTGACCGCAACCCCCATTCCCCGTCCCACTGGAGAGGAGGAGGTAGAGAAATTGAGAGTGAAGTTAAGCTCAAGAAGAAGGGAGGGGTGGGGGGAAGGTGTTTTTTTAAGATTTGGGTTTATTTCTCATTACTCTCCCCTGATTTGATTGGTAATAAACTACACTAATTTCCCCAAGTCAAGTCTGTTTTGCCAGTGACGGTAATTGCTGAGTGATCTCCCCATTCTTATCTCAACCAGCAACCTTTTGTTGTAATTTTCTCCCCCTGTCCAGTTGAGGAGGGGAGTGATAAAGTGACTTGGTGGGCACCTGGCCTCCAGCCAGGGTCAACCCACCACATCTCCCAGCACAAAACTACTTCTACCCGTTACCACTTCTGTTTAGCCTCTTGTACGGTATCACTAAGTGCATCTAGCAAAAAATAACATGCACTGAACAAAGTGGCAATTGAAACTTCAAAACATTTAAAACCCTGTTCACAACAGGGATTAACATTGCCTTGGGCGAGTGAAAGTTACTACAAGACCAATCCTGCCATGGCAGACTGAAGGTCCAGGAAACCCATCTCCAGCAAGGGCCAACACTGATGCCCAGCAGAAAGCCTAAGACCAGAGGTAAGCACAGTGGAATATTCTCCCAATTTCATTGTTCTGTGGCTCTGTGGGTTCCTGGTGGATTTCCAGCAATAGCTTTAAATATTAGATTCCAACCTGCATTTGGTCCTTCCCTATTGCTACAACAGAAGCGTAAAACAGAACTAAAGTTGGAGTTGTTACATCCTCCATGAAGAATGCAGAGAGGGCTCTGTGCCACCTTCTCACCAAGGAAGAGGAGTGAAAGGGGGCCTGCAGGCACCACAACATACTGGAATAACTTAAAGCCACCTAAAGACTTCTCTGAAATCTGTGGACACAAAGCAGATCCCAGGTACTGCTGGGGGGGGACGGGGACGGGACGGGACACACCTACCTCTGTTGTGCTGAGCACAGCTTTGGGATGCAGCTCTGTATCACGGATCAGAATTTAAATTATTGTTTGACTTGAACCATTCAAAAGCAGCACCGCATTATTGTGATATGGTTCCCTTGTCTTTTCCAAGCTCTGCTAAATAACTAATTCCTCAGCAGAACACCAGAGATGAAGAAAGCAAATATGAGGCACAAAACAGATAGCCCTAACAGCTTCTCCCAACACAGCATTCAACTTGCTCCTCAGAGAGCAAGCAAACTGAGCTCCCAGTCTTACTTAACCTCACACAAAGCAGCATGAGCTGTGCTACAGCACTGGCTACAAACAGCTCCCTTCCAGGCCTGTGTTCTGAATCCAGGAGTGCCGATGTGCCCAAATGTCCTGCTGAATTTTTAGCAGCCCCATCATCCCCATTAATCACACTTACCAGTGAAATCCCGACTCAGGTAGTGAATCTAAAAGCCAGCAACTGTCCCTTCTTTGCAGCAGGTAATTTTCAGGGCTTTCAGGATACCCGAGAAAGTCCTGAAAACAAGATGCCATCATTCGGAAGGAGGGACACCATACCCAAAGTTGATGCAGTTAGGTTAATCCCAGCTAAATATTAAAGCAAATGACCTTACAAAAGAAAATGACAGATTCCTCCTCTGGCTGCGATTTCACTCAACATCAGTCATTACCTGCTCCCACCTTCACCTCTGCTTGAGAGAAGTGGTCACAGCCAAAGCAATGAGAAGTCCATGACAACCTGATGAGTCACTGTCATTAAGGATCATGCCACAGCCATCACCCTCATGCACCAACCATCTGATGATGAAAGCACCTCTCCCCTCAAGCTGATACGGCTCTGCTGACCATGTGTGCGTATACAGGCAGGGTTCAAGTCAGACAATATCCCTAATCAAATCCAGGTCAGCTTTGTGGTGAAGAAAAGTTGTTCATCTGTAAAATTATTTTAAAGCACCACTCACACTGCTCTGGACTGCTACAGCGGCGCTCAGAACAAGACCTGATATGAACAAGGAGAGCACCAGCCCTGGGAAACCCAGCCCTTCTCCCCAGGCTTACACAGACACTCCTGCACACAAGACCTGTTCCTGCATCCACAGGGATGGTATCAATCTTTGTGCTATAATCATTCAGAAACTTCAGGAACAACAGGATTCTTGCTCTTCTTCCTGGAGAGAAATTTGACCCACCTGCTTTTCCATAACATCACTATTTCTTCACATGCATACAACCCACAAAAAGCTTAGGCACATAAAACTAACAGGGAAATACCTGTGACAGGATAAAACAGTTTGGGAAAACCAGAAGTGGTTTTCCCAACAGAAATCCTAGTTTTCTGCAGTTTTGTCTCCTGCAATTATTTAGCTTTGGTATCCAAGATGATGTGAACTCAGACTGAAGCATTTCTTGTCATTACAAAGTAGATAAGGACTATCTGCTTGTTGTTCCTCTGATGCCTAATAGGGTTGAGCTCACACTATAGACTTTCCCAGAGCCAGGTGCTGAGGACTTCTCTCCTTACCCTGCCTGCTGTATGCATAGAACTAGCAAAAAGACAGACTCTTTGAATTTGAATCTGAATTCAACTGAGATTCCAAGAGATTCAAAATTCTGAGGAAGATGAGCTGAGCACAGCACACGCAATGACAGCAACATTACTTCCTCATATCCTGAGAAAATGAGGTTGAAAGAAGCATTATTGCAACCAGTATCTGAAATATGTGAGTGAACAGCCAGAAGTGTAGAGAACAAGATTCCAAAGAAATTCAGTATGAAAGGGTTAATAAAGGCCAAACCAGCATCTATTAACAACAAAACTAACTTCTTCGAACATCAGGTGGCTTCTACCATCCCTAAAGCTTCGAGGCATGTGTCAGAATTGGCCTCCATCTTCTTATCATCTGGCAGCAGTGAAACAGGAAGAGGGAAAGGGACCAACAGTATTGATGCAATATTACTGGTCTTGTAGTAAAAATATTCATTAGTCTCCAGAGAGAAGTTGAAGCTGGCAAGTAAAACAGGATTTTCTGTCCCGTGGAGAATCCCAAAGCAGCGAGCAATATCAGACTAATTCGGCAACATTCCTCATTTGAGATAAGTCCATTTTTTTGTAAGTTACAAGGCTTGCTTTCAGGGAGAGGTACTGTCTTTCATCAGCCAAATTGATATATCGTCATTAAATCTGACACTTGAGCACTTCCAGCTACTAAGGGCCAGGGTTATTTTTAAAAAGTAGCATTAACAAGGAGAAGTTTCTCCAGCAAACACAAATGTCTTCAGGTAAAGTGGCTCACTGCAAAGAACAAATCCGGCTGGAGAAGTTTCTGTGTTTCAGAGTATTAGTCTTCCTTAGTGAATAATTAGTTTATTAAAGGATTAGTGAAATTTTATTTTTTAAATTGCATGCAAAGAATTTTCTGGCTTTATTATGTTCATAATATGTTTGTGTAGCTCAGCAAAGCCTATGTCCCATTCCCTAAATTAATAGGTTGTATGCTTTCTTTCTAAGGACAACAAATTGAATTAAACTGTCTGTATTCTCTGGAGCTGTATTCTCTTGAGAATTCTCATTGGGGATTTAATTTGAAATACTGATTTTTTGCAAGTAGCTCTCTGCTTTTGTTAGAAGTTGATGAGAGAAACTACATTCTGGAGATAGAAATTAACCTGTAGACAGTCACAGGCTAATAATTTGAGTACAATTCTGAAAACCAAGCCTTTTTTTAAAAATGAAGGAAAAAAGTCCGGTTCAAACACTTGGTAGGGGAGCCCCCTTAGGCAGAATTGCTGAGTCTTGGTTATGTTGGTTAGCTTAGATGATGTCTACCTCAGTTTAAAATCTCCAGGACAGATCAAGCTTTATGAGGAGCGGCTGAGGGAACTGGGGTTGTTTAGTCTGGAGAAAAGGAGGCTGAGGGGAGACCTTATCGCTCTCTACAACTACCTGAAAGGAGGCTGTAGAGAGGTGGGGGTCGGTCTCTTTTGCCAGGGAACAAGTGATGGGATGAGAGAAAATGGCCTCAAGTTGTGCCAGGGGAGGTTTAGATTGGATATTAGGAAAAAATTCTTCAGTGAAAGGGTTGTCAAGCATTGGAACAGGCTGTCCAGGGAAGTGGTTGAGGCACCATGCCTGGAGGTCTTTAAAAGATGTGTAGATGTGGTGCTCAGGGACATGGTTTAGTGGTGGGCTTGGCAGCATTGGGTTAACGGTTGGACTCAATGATCTTAAGGGCCTTTTCCAACCTAAATGATTCTGTGATAATTTCTAGTGCTAGTTTATACCAGTATGAAAATTAATAATAAGCAAATATCTGCTATAAGAATCTGAGAATTCCTCCACAATGAAGATGACAACAAGTGTTGGACTGTGACAAGCACCTAGAGTATTATTAATACAGCATCAGTCTGCCCTTTATTTGTACAGCATCTAGCACACAGGTCCCACCCCACCGGGCGGTTAGCTTGGTCCACCAGTTAATAATCTAAAAGCTGCCCCTTTGCCAAGGGGTAGCTGAAGCCCAGAGGTTTTTCATTGATGCTTCCCACTGGAGGAGAGTTGAAGACCCCCAACAACCCCTGAAGTTTCTTTATAGCTGCCTCAAGTGAGATGACTGACATGATGGACAAATGAGGGACCATTTCTTCTACCAGACACTGAGGCCCAGTGCCAGCACCTCCTCTTGAGAACTGGTTGCAATTAGAAACCAAGTCAAAGGAGAAAAAACAGTCTATATACAAGGGAGGAGAGAAACCACAATCTCCAGCATTACACGGTCATGGTCCTTAAACAATGCCAGTGCTGTACAACCACCACAGACATTTCCTTTGCAATGGATTTGCCTGTGCTCTACTAATCCAGAACTGGCCTCTTTAGCAGCTGGCAGTAAAAAGAAAGTGCCAAGTCATCTATTTCCACATTTGGGGATGATGAAAAGCACTTGAAAATGCTCAGCACTTCTGCAATAATTATAACAAGCACAGTACTTGTTTTGGGAAAGTATAATGTATTCTGGTGAGCAGAATCACATCAAAGAGGAAGCTTTCAGACACTTCAAGGAGCAGAATATGAAGACATATATAGAGAGATATAATTATCACCAGAGTCACAAGTCCCTCTTAGACAAGGATCATAGGAAGGAGAAGCAGATGAGTGAAGCGTAGTGGACATATAGCTGAGGCTGTAAGTTGGCGTAACTTAAGTTCTCATTACCTGGATACGGTGCAGACTGGGCTGGTACTGGGCAGTGCTGCTCACTTCGCATGATTTTTCTACCTGAGTGTGAGCTACGGCTGTTCAAAAAACCCAGTCTTTCTCTTGGGACAGTGCTCCATAACTGTCTGCTTCCTCTAAAGGGCTCAAAGCTGGTCAGCAGCTCCAACACAACTAATCACAGCCTTTTCAAAGGTCTCCCTGCGAATCCCTGTTTCCTCCCCCCCAACCTCCATTTTGCTATACCTGGCTGTTTAGGCATCTGTGCATGTCTGTCTGAAAGACGCCTCCACCCCATCACCTAATGGATGTGAGTGCATGTGAGATAAAAAGTCATGTCTGCAATTTGCCCGTCTATAGCCCCAGGCTGGCCCATTGCAAGGCAAAGGTGGCTGAAATCAGTAGAAAAATCAAAGGAATTCAGCTAACGTAGCTGCTGGCTAAGCCACGTTTGGGAAGTTTGGCCCAGTCTTTTTTGTTTAATTGGCAACCAAACTGGGCACTTAATCAGTTCAGCCTCATCATCAACTGCTCAGAAATCTCCTGTGAAGTAACATGCAGCATGTCCTAGTCACAGATGCAAGGTGGATTTACATGAAAAAATCACTTTTCTTTCAGTTTTGGCAGAATCTAGGAAACAGGAGGATATGGCCTCATTTGGAGATAGGGGAAAGAAAAAATCTGGCGCATCTGGGAAAAAAAAAAAAGTAACACAAAACTAAAATGTATTTGAAAATCTCCCCTGGTATCTTTTTTGCCTTTTGACTTCCAGTCATTGCTGGACATGCTCAAGTCCCCTTGGCTCCATCTAGCATGGAAATAAGCAAATCCAGAACAGCAGAGCCAGCGAAGCCTGGCTTTTAAGGATTTCCAACTCCACACTGGCCTCTTGCATCAATTCTCTGGCTTCCAATATCAACTAATTACTCGTGGAATTTATAGGCCCTTCATCCTAATCATTAATTGTTACACCAGTAAGAATAATTTGTAAGATAAAATAACCCCAAGATCTGCATCTAGCTTGCTTCAAATGGGGCAACATGTTCAAAAGTCACTGAGTAAGAACAAAGAACCATACCAACACACAATCTCAACTGCCTACCAAGAAATCATGCTAAAATGTAAGGAAAGAAATTCTCACAACATTTTTCATCCACCTGAAACCAGGATTTACTGAAAACACTATGCAGTTTCTCAGATGCATTTTTTCTGCAATGTTTCACACAGTAACCTGTTATTTTCAGTGAAGAAGATTAAGAACTGAGGTCTTTCGCAGAACACTGAGGCTGGCAACTTTATCTTGTGAGTTAACCACAGAAGTCCTTTGCCTGGCAGGGTGCAGGCACACAAATACTAAAAATATTCAGCTGAGACAGGGCAGTGTTATGTTATTTGAATAAGAGGAAGGGGAAAGTGAGCACAGAATAGCCACTTGCACATTTCCATAGACAAAAAGCTCAACGAACCTCCAGACCCTTTCCCTAGATACTCAAAGGGTTTCTTCAAGGTTTTTTACTGAAGGGTTTTTAACTTTTTTTTTTGCCATAAAACTTCAGCCATAGAGAGGATGAGATGATGACGGCACTGTCCCAAGGTGAGTGCGTTCCTCCTTCCTGCCTGACCATCAGCTCTGCTGTTTCCAAAGGATTTACGGCAAGGCAGTGTGTGACCAGCTCCAAGATGAATCATGCCTCCCACCCTCACCTAATGGCTCTCCAAAGGGCAGGAAGGCAAGCCCTGCTCCTTAGACTGCTGCCAGCACTCTTCATTAAAATTCTGCAACTTGCCTATTTCTGGAAGCCTGAGATGCTAGTACAACGTGCTTGTGAGACCCCCTGCTTGACTTGTGCACTGTGTATTTTGCACTGGGACTACTATTAGGAAAAGTCTCTCTGTGCCTACTACCTGTCCCTGCTCTTCCTTCCGTAGCGATCCTGTTTTTGTCTCCAGCCACCCAACCTCAGCTCTCCCCTGCACAGCTCACAATGTTTAAAATTGCCAGTCTGGAAAGATGAAAGACAGAAAAAGAATATTTATGCTTTTTTCCCCCCTCTATTTGCTTTCTGCCATTTTAGTGAGTTAAATCAGCACAGCGCTGAGTCAGACACACCCAGAGCCTGTGCAAAGTAAAGTGCGAGCACATAGCTCACTTTCCATAATCCAGCTTGCAGTGTTTCAGTACTACAGGCTAGTAATGCAGCAGAAGTAATCTCAGAGTTGGGATTTTTAATTTTTTTTTCCCCACAAGAACCTGCTGAGGATGAGAACTGTCCCCTTAAGCCTAGATGTTGTGCCTCAGGGACTCTTTAAGTACCACGTGGACAAGGAGAAGTGTGGCTGCAAGCTGGACCCTTCCAAATCCCTTAAAATTTGGCTCAAGACTGCACTGCCAGCTCCATCCCCTGTCATTCAAAAGCCCCTTGGCCCTCAACAGCAAACACAGGCACTGTAAAGCCCGTCCTGGCTGGTACCATATGCAGCATGACATTCCACTAGAGCAGCAGAGACCCTAGAGCAGGAACAGCGATTTGCATTAGAAATGATCATCAGTGTGCACTGGTGGTTCTGCTGAGCCCAACTTGGCTATCACAGCATCCCATAGCAGGAGCAGTGGTGAGGAAGGGCAGAGGAAGAGGGAGAAGTTCAAACCTGCACACAGAAAATAAACCTGTGTTTTTTCTGCAGTGGCAATTCCTCCTTCATCTTACTATTCCCCATGGGAAGATCAACAGCACCTTCTGGGTCACCTGAAACAATCCTTCTCCACAAGCCTCTTCTGCTCCAAAATCCACCTGCCTCAACAAAGCCAGAAATCACAGAGGCAGTGCTGGAAGGGACCTTAGGAGTCCTTCATCCTTCACTCAGCCTTAAGGTAGGCTCCGCTGTACTTACCATTGCTGACAAACAGCCATCCACCCTGATCACAAAAAATAGTCACCAGCAGTGGGTACTCCACAGTCTCTTCTCAGTCAGCCCCACTGTTTCATATATTTTTCCCTACCAAGTCTTGGGACAGTCTCTCCTGATAAAAAGCCAAACTCCCTTGCATCATCTTAAGCCAAATTACTTCTTGCCCTATCCATAACAGTCCTGTAGAACCATTTGCTCCTGTCTTTCACACATTTGAAAGCTCATGTGTTCCTCAGTGCTGTCTCACCTGGACTCAAAAACCCTGTAGGTCATGTTGACCAGTCCTCTGAACCAGTGAACCTCTTAATACTCCTGGACAGTGGTACCAAAAAGTGAGCCTGATGCTCCCCAAAACCTTCACAGCACTCCCCCAGTGTAAAAGGATTACACCACATGGCTGACGTGTGATGCTCTGTCTGCACAGCAGAGCACCGGACAGCTTTTCTCACAACAGCCACAAACCACGTAGATCACTGCACATCACTGATCCCTCTGGTACGTGTCGCATCTTTCAGAGCCCACACAAGCAGACAGACCAGCCCCGTACTAATCCCTGAGCACTGTACATACTCAAAAAGCTCTTTACTGCTGATATGATATGTCAGTTTAACCTAATGGGAGGTGTCCGTAAGGGCGACTCATGGAAAGTGAAGAAGTTCAGTCAGCCAATACTTGACAGACAGACGGGGCAGGTTGTTAACAGACAGTGTTCAAGCTTCTACCTTGGATGATGCTGCCTTCTCCAGCCTGCTACTAAACTGCTTTGCTGAATGCTCACAGGAACCCACAAAGACTGAGGAATGTTTTCTAAACCTGCTACAGAAGATGAACAGCAAGGAGCAGCTGCTTGGAGGATAACAGGGAGCACTCAACCTTGCACCTGGAAATGTGTTAGGATATCAGACAAAGCAAGGCCATAATGTCCACAGGACTGCCATACTGACTGTTGGTTTGAAAGTGTGTTCTCTTCCTCTGTGCCCCAGAGGTAACACAGGAAGGCTGCTGGTCACTGTGTCACCACCCTAAGGAGAAACTGCAGGGATGTGACCTGCTGGGGCAAGGATGCTGAAACGGCCTGGGGTGGCCAGGCTGAGGTAATGTCAGGACAACTGAAGACACAGTCTGATTCTGAATGGCAGCACACAGAGACCAGGACTGGGATAAACACGTGGCTGGTCCTGTGGTCACCAACACACCAGGCCTGCTTGTATTTGCTGAGGGGGAAAAAACACCCAAAACGGGAAAGCAGAGAGTGGTGACCTTCAGCTACTCTGAAACTCCTTCATCAAGTGACCCAAACATACTATTTCATATGATTACATGATAGCACCACCTCAAAGAGGGACAGAAAGTACAAGAAAGAGTCATTTTTCCTGCATGAATTCTTACATTTTGGTCATAGCAGGCTCCGCCAGCAGAAGAAATAATGATCCAAAAGGTGTTAAGAGACAAGTTTGAATCCCTGCCCTGCCCCAGATTGCCTGGGTAACCTTGTGCAAATTACTTCATCCATCCGAGGTACAATTCCTCATCTGTAAGGTCAGGATAACAGAGCTTGCTCCATGGCATATCCTCAGAACATCCCAGAAGGACAGTGAGTCACTGAAGTAGCAGAGGGCAGTTTTGATAGATGGTATCTCCACAGCATCAAAACAGCCACAATGACTACTGGTATCATCACACTCCTAAGATAAACAAGGACCTAATCAGAGAAGAGAAATGACCACTTCGATGCAAGCCAACTCTTCTAGGAGGAAAAGCAAATCAAGATTTTTCACTTCCTCAACTCAGCCATCCATCAATAAATAAATCTTCTAATTGGGAAGCAGCAGAAGCAACTGCCTTTGACCTGATGCCATAAATTGGCTTTCAAATCAACCAAGCAACAACATTCCCTTCCAAAGCAGAAAATTTCTGTTGCTCTGCCTCATACTTGTAACGGCTTAGTCATCAAAACAGACAGGCCTCGGGTAAAGCCATGTATTTCATTAGCATTACAGAACCAGCTGGATGACTGACAGCAGGAGCTGTTCATTGGCAGTGCCATTTTTGGGCCTGTCACCAGCAGAGACACTGTCCTTCTGTAGAACCACCAGCACCCCCCCCAGATGTCAGTGAGATCCAAGGAGCATATTGCTCATAAAGACACACATCTGGAACCAGTCCAGACCAGCTGGAGCATCTGTTTTGTACTTGCATTACTTCACAGGATCTTTCCACTGGCTTCTTCGCTGCAGAGATGCAAGCAATTAAAAAACCTCAAGCTCATGTCTGTGGTTCTACCTGTCTTATCCTGGCTCTCTGATTATCATTGAAATAATCACAACAAAAATTGGAACAGAGACCTAAACTCTGCTCTCAGTGAAATCATCCGCAGGCTCAGAATAAACTATGGGCTTAAGAGCTTTGCTGTACCAAGCCCTGAATAATGGAGGTGGGAAGGGAACAGAGTCCACAGCTACCACAGTACCGTGAAAAGCTAAGTGAGACCTTGCATCAACAACTCAGATAAGACAGAGAATCCAAACATAACCGCCTTGACACGTTCTTAATCAAATCATAAAAAACACTGCAGAGCATGACAACACTGTAGCAATACAGGCGAGAGCACAGGAACAAGAGTTCCAGCACACCAGCCCTGCCAGCCTGCTTCCACCTCAGCAATCAGTGTCATAAAAGCACCCTGAAAGAGACCCTCGCTCTGCTCATTAAGAAGCAAGAACAGAACAAGTGAAAGAAGCCAGACGTTCTTCTAGTCTCGGGTCACAATCCTGTTGATATGTTTATCAACTGTGGAGGGGAAAAAAAGAGAACAAGTTGCTCATTTTAGTCTCTCTTTCTGACCGTATCCTGGATGACAAAGTCACAAGTTAAAAAAATGAGGACAGCTACATTTTAGCTCTTAAGGAAAGGCAGAACTGAAGCATCTCTTTTCCTGCCTTCACCCTTCAGGAGTTTCCAAGATACTTTCAGCCCATGCAAGTCCTATTTCCCGTCCACCGCTGACCAGCAGCTGGTCCACTCCTCCGATGCAAAGCACATCATCCTGGAGACTTCTGAGGCACTTCAGATCCGGGGATTGCTCACCCATGCCGCATGCTTCTGAGGTGAAGCAGATCAGGCACGTGTGGCCAGCCACGGTAAAGGTGACTTTAAGATGCAAAACAGAGGAGAATTTACACAGATGAAATGACAAGAGAGCCTTTGAGCAGGCAGGCTGTAACTATCCAGCAAGGAATATTATGTGGGACAAGGACTTCAGAGGTGACTTTTGCACCCATTAAGATGAAGATGAAATCACATGGGACAGTCATGGGACAGGAAAGCAAATTCTGCTGAAGCATCAGCACCCGTGAGGGACATCTCTTTAGCAGATCCCCTGGTGGAATGACTTTGCTCTGGGACTAGAAGTCAGGACGCCTTCAAGGCTACAGCATTTCCAAATGTGAACGCTTGTGGCAGGGTTTTCAAAGCAGCACTGGGCCAGAATTTCAACAGGGATTCAAAGCCAGCCTAGTACAGATTTGCCAGGCCTGAACATCAAAAGAACAGTGAAGATAGCTGGCTCTTGTCTCTGAGGACACTTTACCCATGCCCTGACATCACCTGGGCCAAGGCTGCCATGTACAAACCACCCCAGCATGTATAAAGAAGGCATCTCAGTGAACGGGCCTGTGGCTCAGTATGTCCAAAGAGATGAGAATAAGGAAAAATGGAAATAAATTCTAAAGGGGAACACCCCTCTCCCCTCCCCCCCGCAAAAAACCCCAAACCCCAGAAACTTCTTCCCAGCTAGCAAAACAGTATGTCCAAAATACTGTAACAATAGTTCCTCAGTGAGGCACTTGCAACAATAAATTCAACACATACAATCCCCTGTGCTAAGAGGCTACAACACAGATCCTTAATGGCAAGCATACACGCGGCGGATGCAATTCCATCTAGACTGTCTCGTGTTTAAGTAAAAGGAGGTCATCTTTATTTCTAACTATGTGGTTTTTTATTATTATTATTTTTGCTTTTTATTAGCAGTGTGGGACAAATGAGAAACAAACTCCTGTTTTGATATGAGCCTTGCACATTGCAAGGGACGCCAGCACAAAGGCAAGAGGCCAAGTGACTGCCACGGGGCCAGGAGCTAACGGAAATGACTTCAGCCTTTCCCCGTTAGAGCTTCAAGGGGGAGCTAATTAACTGAGGATGGAGTGCGGTCCAGGGCACAGAGCAGTGGCTGGGGATTCAGCTGCCCTCAGGCTCTGCTGCTGGCTAGCCTGCGCAGGAGAGGCAAAGCCTTTCACGGCCTTGTGCCTCCCTGTCCCTTCCCACCCGGTACAGAAGCTGAGAAGCTCCCCTCTTTTCTACAGGAGGAGTTGAAGCCATGTCCCCAGCCTCTGTAATAGCAGAGAATTAGCTAAGTAAAACAATAAAGCATCAAACTCTAAATGTAAGGAAAGCCTAGCCAGGAAAACACCTTCTTCCAGCCCCATCACTTAAAAACCCACAACAGTACAAAGCAGTTACGAAGCATTTAAAAGAACAAGCACCCTGGCGGGCTGAGATCAGGAACGAGAAACCTTGTCTCCACAGGTAATTTTTTACTAAGTTATGAGCAGGCAGAACCTGTGACTTTGAATGAAAGAGCCAACTCAGCTTCCACTGGAGCTCCAGTACTGCCATGCCAGCATAAATTTTAATAAAATAGCAATATAAATGTAGTCTTTTTACCCCTTGAAATGTTGCTGTATATAGAACGAGACTTGCAGGCCTTAAAATATCAGTCTATTCGAGCATTACAATGAGCTATTTTGCCCGCGTAAGTAGGTACTCTATTCCAGCAACCCGACAGCGATTCAGAGAGCTGCTGTTCCCTATGCTGAGCCATAAAGCCACTCCACATACTGACACACTGATTTGTCAGGTCTACTACTACTACAAATTTTTTTTCGGCCTGTTAGTCTATGCCCTCATCACCAAACAACTCAAAGTCAAAGAGCATAATTCTTTTTGTTTTAAAGGAACAGCCTCTTTTTTGTCTGTCACAGCACTGATTTAAACTGAGATCAATGTGACAGATGAAAGATAGTGTAAATATATGGTGTTCCTTGTAGATGCTGATGCCCCATAATGCAAACCAGCCCCTAACCAGCAGGAGAGGCTGAGGGAAATCATCTTCCTTTGAGCTAGCAATTATCATGGCATTTCTTGCATGCTGCTTTGATGAATCCCATCGCGGCCACTTTCAGACACACAAGGCTGGGCTGGAAGGATTGACCAACTGGAGGAACTGTCACGTTCCTTCACATACGACGTGCGTGCACGGTGAATTCAGGTACAGACCAGAGTCAAAGAGGCTCTACAAAGATCCTTCATCGCTTATTACAGCTGTAAGCAAGGTCTATACTACGCAGATGCATCTTCATAGACCTATTTAATTTTATTACCTTTAAATTATGGAACAGCCACACTGATTTCACAGTTAAGGTAGGAACTAACATTAATATTTGTAAGACATATTTATTTCTAACTTGCCCCAAAAGGCTGCTTTCTTCATGAATTTTCACTGCGTGCCTTTCTAACCCAAGTAGAACTTGGCTTGCAAAGTCTACCATAAATCAGGCACAGCAAAATAGAGGTGAGATTCCCCTTTGCCCGAACACGCTACCCTCCGAGTGCTGTACCTCAAAGAGGTCAGCCTAGAAAACCCAGAGCTGCCTTATTTACAACTCCTATGTGAGGGCTGGTATTTGAGAATTTAAAGTCTTGGGGGTTAAAGGAAGAAAATAGCACAGTTTCCAAACAAAAGTATCGGCTGGTTTTGCTTCCTGCTGACATATTTCTTTTGTGGGATTTACATGTTAGATGACTGCAGTAAAAGAGTGCTGAGTGACACAAGACAAGCTGGCATCACTCCCATTGGGAATGTGCTGAAAATATAGAGTAAAAGGAAGGAGAAGAGAGCATCATTGAGCAGAACACAGATAACCTCTCCCCCTCAGATCAGGCACACCAGTGATCTCCACCCAGAATGGGAAAGTGAGATACATTACATAAAGGTGCATTTTTTATATCCTATCTCATTTTTCTCAGCATCCCTTGGGCTCCTTACAGTACCACCATCGACTGCAACAGAAACAGGAAAAAGCTTCTCCTGACTTTACCCCAAAACCAAAACGTGGCACGGAGGGGAGGTGACGCAAAGGCAAACAACATTAGGGAAAAAAATTATTAGAAAGGAAACTCCTCAGACAGGAAACTAAAATTATTCAAGCAATGCTGCAACTAGAGTCCATCAGCAGGAAAAGGGACAGGACCTTCTAGCTACAAAGGCCACCTGGATCAACCACTGCCCAGAGCAGACAACAAACGCACCCATCTTGAATATCCCTATGGCAGAAAGCAGCCCTGGCACCTTCACTTTCTGTGAAGAGGCAGATTGATTTCAGGACAGAGCTGGCTTTTTGTGCCAACATCACAAATCCACTTCAGAGGCCCGAAGGAAAACAGCTTGTTCTCCCGTCCACGTTTTTCACAACTGTGCAGCCTCAGGAGCTGTCAAGCTGTCTTGTGATGGATGGCCTTGTGCCCAACACAGGCTTTCTGGAGGACAGCAGGAGCCATGCTGATTTCACCTGGACAGCTGCAAACCTGGAGAAGGGATGATACAGAAGGGGCAGTTGTGGCCGTGCCGCCTGCCCACTTCCACCTTGTGCTTCGTGCCATAAAGGCAGGAGCACTCAGACATTCCTCTCTAACTTCTTTATGCCTCTGAAACAAGGAGTCCTTCAAGCAGGTGAATCAGCTCCATGGCTTTTAGGGAAGACAACCAATGTGCAGTAGTAGCATAGTAGTCATGCCCTCAATGTATTCTGCTCCAACATATGTAAAACAACAAACACATGCATAGGAATGTGGCTGGGTCTCACTTTATCCTCTCTTGGTCCAAGACGCAACCAAGCATTACCAAACAGAGGTTTGTCTAGACTGGTCGGGAAAACCAGCACTCAGAGATCCATCCCTGCACCTCCAAGCACTGACCCATCATTCCTGAAGTGTAAGCTAAACATCTCTTGTTGCAGTCTCAACCCAAATACTTCTTGTCCTTGCCTTCAGGGAACATGGAGAACAGTTCATTCCCTTCCTTTTAATGTTTTGAAGACAGATGCCGTACATGACCTCAGTCTTCTCTCTCCTGTACAGAACAACCCTGTGCTTTCAGTCTTTGAGGACATACCACATACTTGACTCAGCCACAGAGGTCTTCGCCCATCTGCTTTCAGAGAGGCATTGGAATGACCTTAACAGAATGGATACAGAAATTATGGTACTGGATCTAGATGACTGGCCCAAATGGTTTAAATTTTACCCTCCAACGGCCCAAATGGTTTAAATTTTACCCTCCAACAGCTAGGATGTGATTCTCATTTGCTGAACAAGCAATGGATCACAGCTTTTGCTGAAGACAAGCCTTGCCAAAGGCTGCCAAGCTGGGAGGTACACTCCATCTCCTCCAGATCACTATACTTTCCCACAACAAAACACTTGATGGAAAGATTTCTTCCCATTTCAGGCCCAGTGTGAGCACCAAGTTAATTCCCGTTAACTTGCAGAATGTCTCAGAGCAGCATACACCTTTATGATGAGGCTCCTCCCTTCCCCTACAAGAGCCCTACAAGCTGTCCAGGTGATGACTGCATGGCGCAGAGAGCACGTGGTTCAGAAGGCAAGGACTCACAGACACATTCTTCCTCTGGGCACAAGCCATCTCCATGCACAGGGGCCCATGATTATCCGTTCATCACCCTTCCCTACCCACAACCCAGGTCTCTCCTCTCCTCCATAGCCAAGGCTGATGTCAGAGCCTACAGAGCATCCTGGAAACACAAGACCTGCCCAGAAAACAGACATTAAGATTTTCACATTAAGGTTGTTTCCACAGAGGGAGAAAGCTGAGAGCCTAGAACATTTATTAGGACAAAACAGGGAGAGGGACCCTGCTCTTTTGGAGCAGGGAGCCCATCTTGCACTCCAACAGCCCAGAGAAGGGCCCCATCTCTTCCTTGACAGGCTGTTCAACCACTAGAGTAGAAAAGCAGGGTCCCCCTGTTCCAACAGGAGAGAGACCACCTCATCCTACAACAGCCATCACCCCAAAGCTGGGAGCACTCAGCAGGACTTGGAAGACCAATATTTAAACTACAATGACAGAGTAACACTGAGGTTGGAGGGGACCTCCATGTGCTTGTCCAACCTTCTGCTCAGGCCAGGACCCCACATCACAGTTCGGACAGGTTGCCCAGGGCCTCATCCAGTCAAGTTTTGAATGTCTCCAAAGATGGAGATTCCCCAACTGACCCCTATTTCAGTGCTTACCTGCTCTCATGGCAATTTTTTTTCCCCTGTTACCCAAACGAATTTTCCTTGCTGCAACACACATCCATTTGCTCTTGTCCTGCTGCTGTGCAGCTTTGAAAAGAGTATGGCTCCATATTCTGTATGAGACCTGTCCTGGTTTGGGCTGAGATAGAGTTAATTTTCGTCCTAGTAACTGGTATCATGCTGTGCTTTGGATTTAGTATGAGAATAACGTTGATAGCACAGTGATGGTTCAGTTGTTGTGAAGTAGTGCTTACACTACTCAAGGACTTTTCAGCTTCCCATGCTCTGCCAGGTGCACAAGAAGCTGGGAGGGGGCACAGCCAAGATAGTTGATCCAAACTGGCCAAAGGGCTATTCCATACCGTATGACATCGTGCTCAGTATAGAAACTGGGGGGAGTTGGCTGGGGGTAGTGATCGCTGCTCGGGGACGGGCTGGGCATCAGTCAGCAGGTGGTGAGCAATTGCATTGTGCATCACTTGTGTGGTACATTCTTTTATAATTATTATTATTTTCTCTTCCTCTTCTGTCCTATTAAACTATCTTTATCTCAACCCACAGGTTTTACTTCCCCCCCCCCCCCCCCCCGATTCTCTCCCCCATCCCACTGGGGAGAGGGAGGGGGAGGGGGAGCGAGCGGCTGTATGGTGCTTAGTTGCTGACTGGGTTTAAACCACTACAGACCTCTTTAACTGGAGAGAGCAACTACATGCTGTGCCCTGGCCTCCCTGACCACCTTTGTGGCCTTCTTCACTGCATTTTCTCCAGTCTGGCAACCTCTCTTGAACTAGGGGGCAGAGGGTGCAAAACACAGCAGTCCAGATGTGGCCTCACCAGTGCTGAGACGAGGGAATTAATCTCTTCCCTCAGCTTGCTGGTTACACTCTAGCTAATGCAGTCCAGTATGCTATTAGCTTTCAACACCACAAGAGCACACACTGACTCGAGTTCAATGTGTTGCTCCCCAGGAACCCCGGGTCCTGCCCTAAAGAGCTACTGCCTACCCAGCCTGCACTGATGCTGTGTGTTGCTCCATCCCAGAGGCAGAATTTTGCATGCATCCTTGTTGAAAATTCCTGCAAATGACAAGTTTTGAGCCCCACACCCCAGCAGCACAGCCCTAGTGCTGGGGTACTGGTTATTCCCTTTGATCAGTTTTTCTTCTTTGACCTGAAAGGTATTCCTCATTTGTCAGTTCAGATGAAGCATTCCCACAAGAATGCCATCCCTCCAACAAATTGCCATCTTCTGGCATCTGTGAGCTGGAAAATTCCCAGCTAGGTGTTATGTGATAAAGCCACTGCTCACATCCAAGATCCGCCCTGCCTCAGTTGGCCACTCTTCACACTGCACCGCTTGCTGCCCAGAACATATTGATAAAAATGCATGTCTGATACAGGCTGGAAAAGGAGGCACTCAGTCAACAATATGGACACCTTCCAGTGGCAAACCAATGCCTCTAAATAGTGATGGATGATAACCAAGTCAAGCCAGCTTCTGATTGCTCTTGCACTGACTAAGAAAACAGCACTGATAACAAAAGCAAAAAAAAAAGTAATAATCTGAACTTGGCTCAGGCTGTGTGGTCTTTCTTATGTGAACACTCAGAAAAAAAAAAAAAAGGACATCAAGATAAGCTGAGAGTGCACATCAATAAATTAACATTAAAGTAGAGGACAGTCAAGTTTTAACATTTTTGCCACCTAAAAGTAAGATGTGACCACTATGAACAGCTAATCTGAAACACATTCCTTGGTTTCAGGGCAATATTCACTATACACTCATATTCATTACAGGATCAGATACAAAGCAAGCGTAAGGAACTTGTAACTTAAGATTGCAAATCCAAACCTGTGATGGATATGCAGTTTTGTGCACTAGCATAACCTTAACTCTGCCCTGCCAATCATACCAAGCAAAAGCCATATGAACAGAATTAGTATACATCACCAATGTGACAGCAGAATAAAATAAATTGGGAAGTTGGGTTTAGACTGCCTTAGTTCTCTGACTCCTCTCCCCCGCTTTCTGCCTGCCCTAGCGTGATACAATGGGAATATACTTATTCTGCACAGCAACAACAGGAGCTGTAATCCTGTGGCTGATGTGCTAAGCTTTCCAAACATAGCAAAATATCCAAAACCTGGAATTGAAGTATTTCATTCACGAGATCAGCTGAAGAATTCTGAAGTGTTTAGGTGGTTTAGGAACAAGAAGCCCAGCAACAGAACAACTGTTTCTAAATTCCCTTGGGCTGACTCTGTTTAAGTATTTAGATACCTAAGAAGCACAGACAGATGCCAAACCCCTCCCACAGGCAGAAGCCTGGTATTTGGGCAAAACTACCATGATGTTCAGGATTGCCATAGGTGGAAGATGCACTGGCTCTGCTGTTAGGGAACCTTTGGAGAGAAGCATTAAGCTCCATTTCACCCCAAGGAGTCTCAGACACTGTGCTGCACTGTCCTACTCAAGCAGGGTAAACATGACCCAGCAAGTGCAAAGCTGGGGTGCAAGCTTGATAGCTTGTCCTCTGCCTGATGAAGAGTCTTCATCAGATTGCATCTGCTTTTTCAGTAGCCTTCAGCACTTGTGGTATTTCACTGGACTCGCTTCGGAGTATGAAAGCCTCCACTAAAAAGACTGAACAAGCCAAACAAGAGAGGCAAGATTATTTGCACAGTGAATTTAGTTTACCAAGCCCATCTCCTCTGCAGAGTTGGCACGTAGCCTGCGCACCGCAGACGAAGGAGTGATGGAGAGCTGTCCTGAGCAACACTGAGTACCAAACAGCAGCAACAAACAGCCACAGGGGGCTAAAAACCACACGGAGGTCCAGAGGTTTACACACTTCCACCTGAGACGTGGCTCGACTCCCTCAGTCTGAAACGTCTCTCCGTTTGAATTATACAAGTTGCTGTCTGGCCCCCGTGCTCCTTTATCCTCAATGCAGAGGTAGGTAAGAGCTAAAAAGTTGGTGTTAGCCTCAAGTTGAGATGCTCTGATTTGCTCTAGGAAAACCCCAAGGGTAGACCTGGACAGGAGTAACCACTGCAGGAAAGTGTATCAGAGACTGAGCTGGCACAAAAGAGCCAGGATATAAGGAGGTCTGCAGGATATAAGGTACAAATGACTCGGCTATGCTCATGAGCATGGGAAGGGTCCTAAAGTCACTTGAGACATTTCTGAGTGCACCAGAGTCCTTCAGTCCATTAAAACCAGCAGATCCCACACTCCACAGGCAGCAGCACTGTGCCCTTCGTCATGCAATAAAAAGGATCCCAGGCAAAATGGGACATGCACTTGTTTTACTATCAATCAAAAGCAGGAAACTACAAGTCTCACTTACAGTGGCAGGACCAGAGCAAAGCCTGCTGAATGCATCACCAGAAAACACTGCTACCCTCTGCAAAATTATCCACGCTTCAGCAAAACATTTAGTGGAATTATCTAAGGATCAAAATTACTAAATGTTCCATGAAGACCTTGGATTATTGTGCTGTTGTGTTGTGTCAACAAGACGGAGATGTAAAGTATCAGAAAAAATACCCTTCTTGAAGTAAAACGAGAATTGTGCTCTCACCTGCCCCATTACTACACCTCCAAGTAATCAAACACGGATATAATTTTGCTGTTCGTTAAAATGAAACAGTTCAGTCAAAAATGATGGCTTCTGCTCCAACCCAATGTGACTAATCCAGCAATGCACACACCAGGCAATCTACTTCATTACTGTTTTAATAAAAAATGATTTCACTGATTCTTTTTTTTTTGTCCCCTGAGATGCCAGCATGTTGGTGATTACTCAGGATTATAGCAGTGCTCATTCTATTAAGCAATCCATTTCACAAGGCATCTCTGATTTAGACATGCAGTTCTGCAAAAGGCTTGATGCTGCTGTATATTTCCTTGGAGATAAGAGGCCCAAGGAACGGGAAACGCAGACTGGGAAGTTCCCATCGACTCGAATGCCTACGCAGTGTGAGGATTGAGATCTTGGGAGCAATCATCTGCCGGCATCGACAGGCAAATTCTGCCAAACTCCACGGAACTGAGTAAGGGGAATTTGCTTTTACCTGAGCAATCGCCATCCACCAGAAGCACGTTCCTATCATCCAGGTGCAAGTCCAGCTGTTGTGCCATACACCATGGCAATAAGCAGCTCAGATTTTTATTACCAACAGAAAGGTGAACACTGAAGCAAAAATATACTACTTTCCCCCTTGCCTTCACTTCAGAGCACAATCAGCCAAAACGTTCCCACCATCCCAACATCAGTGCAGATCCTGATGACAAGCATCATTTGCTGATGTGCACATCTGGCCACATCAGAGGAAGCAGCTTGGTTCTAGCTAGTCAGCCAGAACAGCGCAACAGGTCTGAGGAAAGCAGTCCCTGCAATAAATTCCAATAAATTCCAGAAAATGTTCACTGCTGCTAGTCTCTTTTTTCCATTTCTCAAATGCTCAATACCAAATCAAACTCATTGAGAGAGGTGTTCTTCTTGGATCAACGTACATTACTGCAGATCTGAGTCAGCTTCTTCACAATATAACCATAAAGTTCCCACCAAAGGGTCAAGCACAGCAATGCTTTTATACTGCATTTTGTTTCATTTAATTGCAAGGCAAGAACAACTCCTCCAAATTCAGTTATCTTCTAGAAAATGTGCCTGGTTTTTACCAGCTTAACTGGGCAAATCACAAAGGTTTGTGTTGACCTTAGTATCTGTTTTACAGTCTACAGGAGATTATCTGCATCCAGCAGTTAAAAGAATCTTCCTAAAGAAAGAAAAAATGCATCTTTGATAAAAACCCATTTCGTTAGCATTCCAGCAAAAGCATAAGAACCTCACTGAGGAAGGCTGACTGATTACGTAAGGCATTGATTCCTGCCTCACATATTTTCTACTCTATAATAAAGATGTTTGAGAGCCAGAAATCTAGCAGCTGCAGTAATACAATGTAAGAGAAGTTACTATAACTAGCAGACAATCTGATCCCAAATCTGAATTTTCTTTCTTGTACCCTTACAAAAGCATAATTAAATACTAGGAGGTGAAAGAAAAAAAAAAATCTACTTATACACTCCAAATCATTTCACACCAGTATAGAGCAAAATTCAAGGAACTTAGTTGGGAGGAGATCAAAACAGAACCTTTGCCTGCATCAACCAAAATTGACAGCAATACTGTTAAGGAGAAAAGCACCACAAAAAACCAAAGCAATACTCTTAATTTACTGCTGAATCTTTCAACTCTGTTTCCTTCCTTTGCCTTCCTTGGAAAGTGCATGCTTTATTTATGATTAGAGGAACTTATCCCTGAAGGGCATGTCTCACCAAGCTGATCTTTTAGGGGACAAAGTAAATTTAATATGAACTTTGCCTGCTTCAAATTGCCAGAACGTTAAATGAGCCCATGTATTTATATCGGGTTCTCTTATCCAGTTGCTGTGTCTCAGTTTAAAGGAAGGAGCCGGCTCTGCTGCTAGAATTAGGAATGGCTTACTTTTACTCGATACCTCTCCTTCCACCATCAAAGACTTCTTACAGACAAAATAATAATAGAATCCAGAAAGACAGGAAACGCTTCTTTTACTGATAAACTAAGCCAAAGCTCTGTGAAAGAGCTGAGAAAAAAAATGGTTAAAAATCCATGTACTTGCCTTTGTCCAATTTCATCCTACACAGAATTTCAAGAGACAGATCATTGTCAAAGGCACACAACAAATTTTTAAAATAACAAACAAAAAATAACCCACACAACACCACACGCACCTCTAACCCTAAGAACACATCCTCTTGCTGTGGAAGTTTCCAAACACTCATAGTTCTTTATTCAGATGACCTAAAACCTCCTCTAGAAGCTATCCTAGACTTCCTGGAACAACTGCTGGGCAACTTAAGGAACACCGGCCTTGAATGATGCACCCAGACAAGGCATAGTCCTGTTCCACCACTGGAGATCACACAACAGCCTTCTCCTCACCCCAGCTTGCACGTTACCCATATGGGCAGCAGACATGGTCTCTAGAGCAAGCTCAGACTTATATTTAGCTCAAAGTACAGACTTAACAAGTGGTTAGATGGAAAGTGATTAAGCTTCACTGGAGGATGGATGTTTGATTTAATTAGCACAGTTTGCACCCATTATAGTGAGACTCTTCATCACCAAGGGCCATACCTAAACAAATGTTACAAGGTTTTAACTTCTTTTGCTCCACACCAAAGAGATGAACATGGAAGGAAGGATGACAGTATTTTGCTCAGTACATCAGTTCATTTGTTTCCTGTCTCCAGCAGATGAAAGCAATCCTACTGTTGGCTGATGACTAAGTAGTTCAAGGGTTAAGAAAAAAAAAAAGCCAAGGACTACCCTATGAAGCTGGCCTTTCTGGAGCTAATCAAATATTATTTGCTCTAATTTGATCCTTA
Source organism: Mycteria americana (assembly GCF_035582795.1). Lineage (NCBI taxonomy): Eukaryota > Metazoa > Chordata > Aves > Ciconiiformes > Ciconiidae > Mycteria > Mycteria americana. The sequence continues at coordinate 68,913,892 of NC_134369.1, read as the reverse complement.
TTAGACTAAAGGAAGATTTTCCTCAGGCCATCTAAAAAAATTCCTTTTTCCTTTTTCATTGTCATGCTGTTTGTAGGAAGATAATACACTTACATACAAAGAGCAAACTATCTCCAGATTTTCCAGCAACCCTCAGATGCTGTTTCCACAAAAAATCCTCTAAAAGAAAAGAGAGCAGGACTGAGAACACCTGCTCATGCCCGAAGTGCAAATTTTTGTTTAG